>NC_090648.1:86255095-86604547 GCF_040937935.1 Hyperolius riggenbachi | reverse complement strand
TTTTTTTGCAAACCATCATTTTGAACTAATTGTTACAGCACCATTCTTTGTTTGCATTGCCCCAGAAGAGACAGGACATCAGAAAAAGGCCACAAATGTCACCACTATGGAAAGAGAACACCCAGGGTTATTCAAACATGGGTAGTTTGTGAGATTCAGACTCTTGTAGTTTTGCTGAAATTTTTACAAGTTTGATCATTAGTTTGAAAAATATATATTTTTTGATGATGGATTGAGTTTGTCCCTACTTAGTTTTAATATGACATGGGTCAAAGTTATATAACACGTGAAGGTTTTTTTTTCTTATTTAGTTTATTTTGTGCTTATCTATTGCACTAACTGTTACAGCACAATTATTTTGTTTGCATAGCCAGGGGCGTAACTAGAAATCACTGGGCCCCCCTGCGAAAATTAGGATGGGGCCCCCCAATAGGCGCCAAATAATCGTAATGGGGCAGTGCTTCACTATAAAATAATCCTAATGCAGCAATGTTTTACCAGAAATTAATCGTAAATTGGCAGCATTTCACCAGAAATTAATCATAAATTGGGCAGCATTTCACCAGAATTGAATCGTAAATTGGGCAGCATTTCATCAGAAATTAATCATAAATTGGGTAGCATTTCACCAGAAATTAATTGCAAATAGGGCAGCATTTCCCTATAAAATAATCGTAAAGTGAACAACATTTCCCCATAAAAGAATCGTAAAGTGGGCAGCATTTTACCATAAAATAATCATAAAGTGGGCAGCAGTCACCATAAAATAATCATAATGTGGGCAGCAGTCATCAGAAAATAATCGAAATGTGGGCAGCAGTCACCAGAAAATCGTAATGTGGGCAGCAGTCACCAGAAAATAATCGTAAAGTGGGCAGCAGTCACCAGAAAATCGTAATGTGGGCAGCAGACACCAGAAAATCGCCATGTGGGCAGCAGTCACCAGAAAATAGCAATGTGTGCAGCAGACACCAGAAAATTGCAATGTGGGCAGCATACACCAGAAAATCGCAATGTGGGCAGCAGGCACCAGAAAATCGTAATGTGGGCAGCAGACACCAGAAAATCGCAATGTGGGCAGCAGACACCAGAAAATCGCCATGTGGGCAGCAGTCACCAGAAAATCGCAATGTGGGCAGCAGACACCAGAAAATCGCAATGTGGGCAGCAGACACCAGAAAATAGCAATGTGGGCAGCAGGCACCAGAAAATAGAAGTGTGGGCAGCAGTTACCAAAAAAAAAACAAAAACAAAAAACAATTTCACCTGTGAAAAAAAAAAAATTCACTCACCTGGCAGAAGTCTCCTCTCCCGGCATCTGGCTCGCAGCTCCCCGACGATCCTTCTGCAGCACATCTCCCGTGCTGACAGGCAGAGTGCAGGGCTACGGCAAGATGGCTCCCGAAGCCCTGTACTGGAGACATAAAGAGTCTCCAGAGCAGGGCTTCGGCAGCCATCTTGCCGTAGCCCTGCTCTGCCTCCCGGGAGACTGCGGGGCTGCGGGTAATGAACTGGCCCGGCGTCTATTAGACGCCGCGGCCAGTTCCACACCTGGCTGGGGGGTCCGACAATCGAGGGACAGCGCTTCCCCTGCACACGGCTGGCGGGCCTCAGAGCGGCCCCGGGCCCCCCCCTGCAGCCGATGGGGTTGCATCCCCAGTAGGTACGCCACTGTGCATAGCCCCAGAAGAGACATCAAAAAATGGTCACAAATGTCACCATTATGAAAAGGAAACAGCCAGGTATATTCAAATATGGATATCTTCAGTGGCGTAACTACAATTCAATCATGTGGCTCCCCCAATCAAAACTTTGAGGGGGGGCCCTTAATGTTCACACCCCTTCCCTTGCCTCCCCTTGATGCCCCTTAAAGTGGACCCAAATTAAAAATACAAGATTTCAGAAATAAAATCTATTTTCTAAATTATAATGATAAATAGCAGCCTTTTTTCAGCTGCATGATGACAAATATAAAATATTTTACATTTATTGGAGGAACCGCTCCCTTCCTTTCATATTGCCGGGACAGTATCCGGCAGACTGGTGGAGGAGATAAAAAAACAAAAACAAAACACAGGCTGCTACTGATGATGTCACAGGTGAGCTGATCTCAGCTTGTGTGAGATTTCACATAGACGACGCCCCTGTGAGGGAGGGTAGCTGATGACAACCACACACATGATCTAAAACCTCCTACTAAGCTCAGAAGTAATGGCTGACACCTGTATAATCCCAGTTATGAAAGAGAAGGGTGAAAAGCATGCACTGAAATGCTCATAGGCTTAAAGGAGTGTTTATTTATCTTTGTATGTGTCAGAGCGATGCAACTAAATATTTTGATGTTTGGTTTGGGTCCGCTTTAAGGCCTTGATGTCCATCTCAAGTCCATTTAGAGCGTTTAGCCTGTCTTATTCCCCCTCATCTGTGACTAAGCACAAGTTGTAATTTGATCCCTCAGCGGTGTCAGCTTATTGCCACGGCAGAGAGCTCATTTGTAAACACAGGAGTTTAATGTGTGCTTCCATGAAAGCAGATAGTAGTCACACTATAGATTTATTTAAGGATTTGTATCAGCTGTAACAAAAAAATAAATAAAATTCTTTAAAGCCATTGCTGCTCCTTTAGAGCAGAGATGAAGTTCTGAGTTCAGGTCCCCTTTAACGCCTGCATGAAAGAGGAGTGCAAGACTGCACTGCAAACCGCCCACTGTGATTGTGGAGAAGCACTGCCATAGCAACCTGCATCCCTGAACATTTAATAGGATTAAAGCCCGGATCTTTACACCTAGCGATGCACCTGCCTTCCACTTCAGGTTCCCATTAATAATGTATTACATCCTGCACTAGATCCCTAGAGGTCCCTCTTTAAGTTATTCCTGCTGAATGTGGTTTTATAAGCTACTGCATCACAGAATGTGCTTAAAGGACCACTGTCGCGAAAATCTTAAAATTTAAAATACATGTAAACATATACAGATAAGAAGTGCATTTCTCCCAGAGTAAAATGAGCCATACATTACTTTTCTCTTATGTTGTTGTCACTTACAGTAGGTAGTAGAAATCTGACAGAACTGACAGGTTTTGGACTAGCCCATCTCCTTACGGGGGATTCTCAGGGATTTCTTTATTTTCAAAAGCTCTTAGTGAATTGCAGTTGCTTTGTCCAACTGACAAAAAAGTGTGCGGTGAGCAGATAAGCTGGCTAGCATCTTTGTATAAATCTTTTTCAGGGAATGACTTTATAAAGAATAAAGGTCATGCTCAGAGTCTCCCATGAAGAGATGGACTAGCTCAAACCTGTTGGTTCTGTCAGATTTCTACTACCTACTGTAAGTGACAGCAACATAGGAGAACATTAATTTATGGCTCATTTTAGGGCTGGTTCACACGGGCGTTTGTGTGGCATTTAATGCGGCGTTTAAGGCGCAATGTTTTTTGGGATCTACCTCCGTCCCATTCAACCGTTTAGAGCTGGCTTTTGCAGGCTTTCATGAAAGCCTGGCGGTAGATCCCGGCGTTGTGTCTAGTCTCAAAAGCAACATGTTGCTTTCAGAGGCGGTAACTGCCAGGAAACAATAGCAGAGACCAGAGCTGCTAGCCTTGAACGCTTCCCAAATGCCTTCAAAAGCTAGCGTCTAAACGCTGGCGAAAGCTCGGCAGAAGCCCGTGTGAACCAGCCCTTATTTTTATGTTTTTATATATATTTAAAATTTTAAGATTTTCGTGACAGTGTTCCTTTAAGTTTTTTTATACAAGCCTTCACCATTGGCATATAAAATTGTCCTTTGATTTGTGAAATTGCATAAACACGTCAGCTGCAGATGTAAGATATCTTAAAGGACAGCTGAAGTGAGAAGGATATGGAGGCTGCCATATTTATTTCCTTTTAAGCAATACCAGTTCTAGCCCTTGAACAAGCATGCAGCAGATCAGGTGTTTTTGAGATTATTATCTGAGAACTGACAAGATTAGCTGCATGCTTGTTTCTGGTGCTATTTGGATACTACTGCAGCCAAATAGATGAGCAGGGTTGCCAGGCAACTGTTGTTGTTTAAAAAGGAAATAAACATGGCAGCCTCTATATTCTTCTCGCTCCAGTTGTCCTTTAATGGCATCACATTGTATGTTAAGTAAAAAAAAAATACAAACATCTCAAACACAGAATCATATATACGAAAAATTGCATGCTTTCTTGTGTGTGTGAATGGCCCTTGGAACTGATTAGAGTGCACTTGCATTTTTTTATATAGATAAATACATATGACTACATGATACATACATAGACATACTATATGATTATGACAGGGACTAGATTGTGAGCCCCTCTGAGGGACAGTTAGTGACGGGACAATATAATCTGTACAGTGCTGCGTAATATGATGGCACTATATAAATACTTAAATAAAATCTGCAAGTTTTCATTGTATTCATGTCATTGTATCAGCAACTTTTCATTGTTTTCACACAATTTCTTATAAAAGACTTGTGTTTCCATATATTGTGAATTTGCAGGTCAGTGAATGTGGGGAATATTTTGTATAGATAGGGCAGGCATTTCTGAAGGTTTCCAAGTCTCACACAGCTACTCTGTGTACACAAATGCAAATGTGCAAGGCCTTACAGGTAATGGGTGGTTTGCACAACAATAGATTGAAGATAATCAACCCTGAAGACCTGTGAACATCTCAGCAGGGGTGAATAACACCTCTAGCCTTGCAACAGAAAATAGAAAACTCTGTAATTCTAGTGTTAAGCTCAACACACACCACACAATCTTGGTTGTACAGATGTACCAAATCTATGTAGTATAAGGGTCAACAGATTGAAAATAAGCTCTTAAGCAGCCCATACACTCAGCCGATTTTCTGGCCGACCGATCGATCGCGATCGATCGATCGATCGATCGCAAATCGGTTGGCCAATCGACCGATCGACGGCCGATTTCGATCGATTTCGATGGATTTCCATCGAACTAGCAGGGTGGAAAATTTAGGTCGATCTGATGAGATTGCTTATCAGTTTGCATTGGCCTTAATGGAAATCTGATGGCAAAAAAATGCCATCAGATCGAATTTCAACAGATTTCAAACTGAAATCTATTGGAATTCTATCCTGGTAAAAAATGTTCTAAAAACGCATCAGATAGATCATCAGATGCATTTCTTATCTGTCTGCTGCCAATCTGACGAGTGTATGGGCACCTTTATACTACATGAAAGTGGTAAGATTGAACAACCAAGATTGTATGGTGTGTGTTGAGCCTAGGCTTATACACACGTCCAACTTAATGCACAACCAACAGCACAACATGACCAACCACACAACAAGTTGTATACCTGACAAGTACGTACACACACGCCAACCAACTAAACAACGAACTCAATTAAATACTTAGGGCCTGATTCACAAAGCGGTGCTAACAGTTAGCACTCTGGTGAAAAGCCCTTTATCACGCCTAAACTCTGTTTAGGCATGATAAGTTTAGGTGTGATAAGTTTAGGTGTGATAAGTTTTTAGGCGTGATAAGTTTAAGCACCAACTGGGTTAGCACCGCAGTGCACAGCTGATCAAAAGTTTTGCGCTAGCAAAGTCTGGTGCACTTTGCATAGAGTTTAATGGCGCTGCTTTGCGTGTGGGACTTTGCGCGCAATCTAAACTTATCTAAACTTATCATGCCTAAACTTATCATGCCTAAGCTTATCATGCCTAAACTGAGTTAAGGCATGATAAAAATGGTTATCACGTCTAAAGTCTTTAACTGGGTTATCACCGCTTTGTGAATCGAGCCCTTAGCGTGCAAGCTAAATGACAATCTTCACAACATGTCTGCATTCAAAAGCAATAAAGTTGTTCAAAAGACTTGTACACACATTCACCTGCATGATAATTGGTCAGATTGATCCACCGGTGTGATTTGGTAAACAACCTGTTATCAGTTGGTCATCTGGTTGTTTGTCAGCTGTACACACACACAACTTATCTTCCAACAGACAAGTTTGGAAGATAGTTGCACAGATTGTTGGTAGGGGTGTATGAGCCTTAAAGGATACCACAACTGAACATGTGTGGTTAAAATGAGTGCAGCACTGTATAGGTTGTAATACGCACATACCGACTGTTCCTGCGCTGCGTGTGCGCTCCATTACACCGAGCGTCACATAATTAGCATGTGACGCTCGGTGTAATGGAGCGCACACGCAGCGCAGAGGGGACAGCAGCTTCTGAGCCTCGCACTGTGCGACGGCCAGAAGTGAAGGGGGAAGGACATACTGCGCACACAGGGCGGAGTATGTCCGGGGCAGAGGTCAAGCAAGTCGCCGCACACCGGAGTGTATAGTGTGTGAACGGCGGCAGACGGAGGGGGGCGGGAGGAACAGTCGGTATGTGCGTATTACAACCTATACAGTGCTGCACTCATTTTAACCACACATGTTCAGTTGTGGTATCCTTTAAAGCTGATACACACGTCCAACATGCACACAACCACATGACCAACATGACAAACCACACAAGCTGATGAACCACACAACCTGTATGTCTACACGCCTAGACAGCTAAACAACCAACTCAATTAACATACTGCACACGCAAGAGGACTGATGGACAGACAGATGATAATCAGGCTGCAGGTTGGTTTGTGTGTACTTAGTTAAAGTGAACCTCTGGACTAAAAATCTACTCGGCAGAACTGAAAAGGCTTGGTGTTTCTTTAACAGTTTCACAGCATCAGAACTTTGTTTTTCTTACCAAAGTATCATTTTTAGCTGCATTTTTAGCTAAGCTCCACCCATCAAAGAAAAAAAGCCCAGTTTTTTTTTTCCTGATGCTGTGCAGAGCATGATGGGATTTTCTATGTTGTTATTCACTTTGCCTAGCAACTGGGAGAGGTGCTCAGGACACAGGACAGTTGGAACTGTGTCTCATGCTCCCTGTCACCTCCTTTCAACCAAAAAGATGGCTGCCATCATGCAATCAAATATTTGCCTGTTCTTTTAAAACAGTGTGGGTAAGAGATTATATTACCTATCTATTTTAATTAACATAACTAATGTAACTTAATGATAGTATGTTTGTTTAGGCTGGAGTTCCTCTTTAATAAAGCTAAGTACACAATAAAGCTAAGTACACACAGATCAACCTGCAGCCTGATTATCATCTGACTTTAGTCTGTTGGATGATAATCAGGCATGTTTACGTGCGCAAACAACTTGATGAGCAGCTGATAACAGTCGATTTGCCCAATCCAACTGTAGCATCTATGTTGGTCTGATATCATGCAGTAGGTGCGCAGTTGGTGCGTGTGTACAAGTTGTTTAAAAGACTTGTACTTGTTTTGAATGTGTAGTCCATCAGTCCTCTTACATGCGCAGTTATTGAGTTAGTTGTTTAGCCATCTAGGCGTCTGGACATACAGGTCGTGTGGTTCGTCAGGTTGTGTGGTTTGTCGTGTTGGTCGTGTGGTTGTGTGCATGTTGGATGTGTGTACGAGTCCGTACACATGCACAACCAAACTGCCTGATTGTGGTTCGACTTTAATCTGTTTCAGACTGTTGGATGACAATCAGGCATGTGTACACACACAAACGACTGGACGAGCGACTGATAAGAGGATTTTTTCACGATCCAACTGTCGGATCTAATCACACGACTGTTGGTCTGATATCCTGCAGTTCATGCGTGTTTTCAAGTTGTTTGAACGACTCGTAAACAACTTGTACTTGTTTTGAAAGTGTAGTCGGTCATTCCGCTTGCGTGCGCAGTAAGTCAGTTTGTGTGGTTTGTCGGGCCATGCACGTGGTCATGACACGTTGTGTGCTAGTTGGACATGTGTATGCAGCTTAAGAAGTACACAGGACAGAGTATAATTAGATTATGCTAGTAGATAGAAAACAAACAAAAAATTCCGAAATATATCACTCAAAGTTTCTAACAATTGATTTTGACTGTGGGGTGCATGGAAGTGTAGAACACTTTACATATTTACCAGCAGGTATGGTTGGTAATGCCGCTTTTGCAGAAATTCTGATTTCCGCCAATGCCGATTCTGCCGATTTTCAATATCTAAGGAGTTTTTATTTTGTCATTTTTTGCTTTCGCTCATTGGGCAAATATTTCTGAGTTGGTCACAAACAGGGTTGCTCGTAAACTACGCCAGCGTGAATCTACGCGTCGTAGTACGCAAATACGCATCGTAGTTCGTAGGCGAAGTTTAAAAGCTACATGTACGCATTGCCGCGTAGTCATAGTCCCGCTATGTGAAGCTTCGCCCGCTACGCGTAGTTGACGTATGTATTGCGAAGTCAACTACGCGTGCGGTAACTGCATCTATATGGATCATTGCGCATGCGCAGAAATATTATTGCCCTTTTATACGCATACAATTCCGCATTGAAAGGTGGAATGTACGCTTATATTAGTTTATATTTGCAAATAGGGTGAAGATTATTGCGGAAATTTAAGATAGCCGTAGATTGCGAAGCGTATTTGCGTAAAAATACGCGTAGTTCCAGTGTAGCGAAGTTGGCTAATTACGACCATCCCTGGTCACAAAAGAGCAACAGCGCTATGTGATCCACATTGGGGTACTACCATAAGTCCATTCCACCTCCAGAGATCCCACATGAATGTTTTGTACCTAAATGTGCAGCTCAGTGCACCAAAAAGACAAAAAGTGATTCTCTCAGTGGAAAGATTCTGAAGACACTTTATTGGTATAAAAGATTCCAAAATACAGCAAGTCTCACTCACAGTCAGAGGGTCCTACTCCAGTAAGAACCCTCTCCGCAATACACACTATCCCCTGATGACGGTGGAACGCCAAAACTAGTAAAAAGGGACGAGAGCAGGCAATGCTGCACAACTGACTGCAAGTATCTCTGCGGAGTACCACATAGAGTGGGAAGTGTGTATTGGGGAGAGGGTTCCTACTGGAGTAGGAACCTCTTACTGTGAGTGAGACTTGCTGTATTTTGGAATCTTTTATACCAATAAAGTGCCTTCAGAATCTTTCCACTGAGAGAGTCCCTTTGCGTCTTTTTGGTGCACTGAGCTGCACATTTAGGCACAAAACATCCATGTGTGATCTCTGGAGGTGTAATGGACTTATGGTAGTTCCCCGATGGGGATCAGTGAATAATGGCGCACAGCGCCTATGCATAAAAATGGCGCCGCATTAAAAAGATATGCTTATTGCTATTTATTGTTAGTTCTGCATAATAATGGCGCACAGGGAAAAAAGAAGAAAAACGGCACACACTAACGTTATTTATCAATAGTGGCACACACTAACGTTATTTATCAATAGTGGCACACACTAACGTTATTTATCAATAGCGCCCTATGTAAGCCAAACTGAAGACGTTATTTAACTGCAAACGGTGAATGGATTTAATGTACCACTGTCAAGGTTAGGGTTAGGCACCACTGGGGGGTGGGGGGGGGGGGTCTTAGGCACCACCAGGGGGTTCTTAGGGTTAGGCACCACCAAGGGGGTGGTTAGGGTTAGGTACAGGGAGGGTTCTGTGTGAGAGTAGGGTTAGGTATAGTTACAGTACAATATACACCACCAGGGGGGTGGTTAGGATTAGGCACCACCAGGGGGGTGGTTAGGGTTAGGCACCACCGGGGGGGTTTAGGGGGTTAGGGATAGGTACAGAGAGGGTTCTGTGTGTTAACGCTAAATAACGATAAGGCTTTAACGCTAAATAACAATAAGGCTTTAACGTTAAATAGCGATAAGCCGCAAACGGATTAGCGGCAACACTGTGCGCCATTATTCACAGGCGCCATTTTCAGATGGATGCTACATCTGAAAATGGCGCCTGAGAATAATGGCGCACGGTGTTGCTGCTAATCCGTTTGCCGCTTATCGCTATTTAACGTTAAAGCCTTATTGTTATTTAGCGTTAAAACCTTATTGTTATTTAGCGTTAACACACAGAACCCTCTCTGTACCTACCCCTAACCCATAAACCCCCCCTGGTGGTGCCTAACCCTAACCACCCCTCTGGTGGTGCCTAACCCTCACCCCCCCTGGTGGTGCCTAACCTTAACCACCCCCCTGGTGGTGTATATTGTACTGTAACTATACCTAACCCTACTCTCACACAGAACCCTCCCTTTACCTATCCCTAACCCTAAGACCCCCTGGTGGTGCCTAACCCTAAGACCCCCCTGGTGGTGCCTAACCCTAAGACCCCCCTGGTGGTGTCTAACCTTAACCACCCCCCTGATGGTGCCTAACCCTAAGACCCCCCCCCCACCGGTGGTGTCTAACCCTAAATCTCCCCTGGTGGTGCCTAACCCTAACCTTGACAGTGTTACATTAAATCCATTCACCGTTTTGCAGTTAAATAACGTCTGCAGTTTGGCTTATGTAGGGCGCTATTGATAAATAACGTTAGTGTGTGCCACTATTGGTAAATAACGTTAGTGTGAGCCACTATTGATAAATAACCTTAGTGTGTGCCGTTTTTCTGCTTTTTTCCCTGTGCGCCATTATTATGCAGTACTAACGATAAATAGCGATAAGCGTATCTTTTTAATGCGGCGCCACTTTTATGCATAGGCGCTGGGCGCCATTATTCACTGATCCGGCTGTACCCTGCACCCACCACCCACTGAACTGCGCACCAGGACCGGTATGTGCACCAGTTTACTGTTTTGTTGCATGTGTTGAATCTGGAATGCTGCTGATTGTACCTCAGGAATTGAATAAACCGTTTATGCTTGCAGTGCTGACCAAGTTTTTCTTCAAATTTATCAAACGTATGTCATAGACATGCTAAGTTGTTCCATGCTTTCCTATGATCTCTTTCACAAAGTCCACATTCACAAAATTTGGGTTTGCCTGTTGTGTTACCGCATTCCTGGCCCTACATGACTGTTACAGACAGGAGATGCGTTGCCATTACCACTGACACTCTGGTCGCGTCCATCATAATTTGAACTGCCTCTAAGTGTACTTGTAATATGCATAAACTAATTCAAGATCCTACCCCCACCTCCACTCAACATCAGGGCCGGATTTACCTCACAGAAGCCTATAGGTACAGATGTCCTGGCACCTTAGACTTCACCCTCCATGAACCTATAAACACCCACTGAACCGCACCACAAGTGTGCTGGCTGACCCTGCTGTCACTTCTCCCTTCCTTCCCTTTCCCGTCATAGGTAGCTACAGGTTGCCCTTAGTATTAGGTATCCAGAGGTACCCTCAATGCTAAGTAGATAGAGGTGCCCTCAAGTATTAGATAGCTAGCCCCTGAACGAAAGGAGATCTGGTCAGTGGAATGCAGTGAGCTGGGTGAGTAACCTCTCATTGTGCTGCTCAGGAGTCTGCATAGGGAAGAAGGGAAAGAGGCGCTTGGGGAACAGAGTTAGCCACCTTTCCATCATCAGGCGCCTGTAGGGACTTGCCTACATTGCCTTATGGTAAATCCGGCCCTGCTCACCATGCAGCACTTACACTATGCAGCAGGCCAGCAGCATTCCTATAGAGGGGTTATGGACACTTAGAGGCAAAGGGATTGATACACAAAACTTTTTTCATGAATTATTCATGAAATTAACAGTTAAAGAGGAATTTTAACCAAGGATTGAACTTCATCCCAATCAGTAGCTGATACCCCCTTTCCCATGAGAAATGTTTTCCTTTTCTCAAATAGATCATCAGGGGGCTCTGTATGACTGATATTGTGGTGAAACCCCTCCCACAGTGTGATGTTATGACCATGGTCCTGATAGTTTGCGGTCTGTGAACCTCTGTGAGACATTTGTAAGAAAAGGATCTATACTTACTTGAGGCTTCTTCCAGCCCCCTCGCTGTCCTCCTGCCCCCCCCCCCCCCCCCGTTCTTCTGCTGGTGGAACCGGTAAAGTCCCCAAATGAGCCTGTCAAGCACAACTGCACATGCGAGGTCCCAGCCCTGTGCACCCCCAGATCAAGCTACCATGCGCAGGATCATCCTGCGTGTGCACAGAAATGTAGACAGCAACTGCGCTTGTGCAGAATGCTCCCAATGGCGGGAGCGCAAACAGGGGACATGCAGCCAGGACTGGCATGCACAATGGCCTGCAGCCCTGCTGAATTGTGGACTCCACAGTGGTAGAGCGAAGAAGATGGACATACATCGAAGGAGCTAACTGGGCACAGGGGGCTGGAGGGAGCCCCAGGTAAGTATATGATATTTTCTTATGGATGCCTCAGATTTACTATAATAAACCACACAGGGAGTTACATTACTTTATTCTGAAGTCTCTCGTGTTTTTCTCCATTTGTTCTCTTAGGTGTAGAGATGGCCCCGAACTGTTCGCAAAAATCGGTGGTTTGCGTTCGCATCAAAACAAGAACTTTATGCAAGTTCAACCTGCCCCCTATACTACATCATCACAGTCAGCAGACACATGGAAGCCAATCAGGCTACACTCCCTCCTGGAACCCCCCCCCCCCCCCCAGTATAAAAGGAAGCATCGTAGGCTATTTCCTCACCCTGTGTGCAGCGTAGTTAGCGAGACAAGGAAGAGAGTTTGCTGCAGAGATTAGGGAAAGCTTAGTTAGGCTGTTGTTAGCTTGCTCCTTGCTGATACTTATTGCTAAGAAGCACCCCAAAACAGCTCTTTTGAGAGCTAATATTCTTGTGATGTGTTGTTGTTTTTTGTGGCCCACTGACACTGACTGCATATACAGCCCTGTCAGTCGCAGCTGGCCCTTGCTAATTGCTATACTGTGCAAGGCCTAGCACATTCAGTGACTACCTTTTCACTGCACCTGTGTGTGACAGCTGCCCATTTCTAATACCAGTCCGACTGTGCATACCTGTTCATGTTCACTGCACCTGCGTGACAGCACGCAATGTTATATACCAGTCACAGCATAACTGTTCACTGCACCTGTGTGTGACAGCTGCACATTTGTAATACCAGTCCGTGCATACCTGTTCATGTTCACTGCACCTGCTTGACAGCGCGCAGTGTTATATACCCGTCACTGCATACCTGTTCATGGTATCTGTGTGTGTGACAGCTGCACATTTGTAATACCAGTCCGTGCATACCTGTTCATGTTCACTGCACCTGCGTGACAGCACGCAATGTTATATACCAGTCACAGCATAACTGTTCACTGCACCTGTGTGTGACAGCTGCACATTTGTAATACCAGTCCGTGCATACCTGTTCATGTTCACTGCACCTGCTTGACAGCGCGCAGTGTTATATACCCGTCACTGCATACCTGTTCATGGTATCTGTGTGTGTGACAGCTGCACATTTGTAATACCAGTCCGTGCATACCTGTTCATGTTCACTGCACCTGCTTGACAGCGTGCAGTGTTATATACCCGTCACTGCATACCTGTTCATGGTATCTGTGTGTGTGACAGCTGCACATTTGTAATACCAGTCCGTGAATACCTGTTCATTTTCACTGCACCTGCGTGACAGCACGCAATGTTATATACCAGTCACAGCATAACTGTTCACTGCACCTGTGTGTGACAGCTGCACATTTGTAATACCAGTCCGTGCATACCTGTTCATGTTCACTGCACCTGCTTGACAGCGCGCAGTGTTATATACCCGTCACTGCATACCTGTTCATGGTATCTGTGTGTGTGACAGCTGCACATTTGTAATACCAGTCCGTGCATACCTGTTCATGTTCACTGCACCTGCGTGACAGCACGCAATGTTATATACCAGTCACAGCATAACTGTTCACTGCACCTGTGTGTGACAGCTGCACATTTGTAATACCAGTCCGTGCATACCTGTTCATGTTCACTGCACCTGCTTGACAGCGCGCAGTGTTATATACCCGTCACTGCATACCTGTTCATGGTATCTGTGTGTGTGACAGCTGCACATTTGTAATACCAGTCCGTGCATACCTGTTCAAGTTCACTGCACCTGCGTGACAGCACGCAATGTTATATACCAGTCACAGCATAACTGTTCACTGCACCTGTGTGTGACAGCTGCACATTTGTAATACCAGTCCGTGCATACCTGTTCATGTTCACTGCACCTGCGTGACAGCATGCAGTGTTATATACCAGTCACTGCATACCTGTTCAGTGTACCTGTGTGTGTGACAGCTGCACATTTGTAATACCAGTCCGTACATGCCTGTTCACGTTACCTGTGTGTGTGACAGCTGCACATTGTATTGATACCAGTCCGTGCATACCTGTTCACTGCACCTGTGCGACAGCACGCAGTTTTATATACCAGTCACTGCATAACTGTTCGCATCAGGGGAGGCAGAGCTGAACTCTAACCTGGCTGTAAAGTGTTTACTTTACGCTGTGAGGCAGAAAGAGAGAGAGACACAGGATCAGACACACAGAACTGCAGCTGATGATTATTTACACATATTTGAAGCTATACAGTATTTCTGCTTTCTATCATTCTGAGCACATTTTACTCACAGTATTAGAGTCAGTGAAGATTGCTTCTGTATGCTGGATGTGCTGGACCCAGTCCTCCATAGTAATGCCCACAATGAAAACTGTTCTCTGTAAATTTCATTTTCTTTGCATAAAACATGAAAAGATAACCAAAAGCCTTTGTATTGCTATTTACTAGTAATTACTGGAAATATAATGCTGGGAATACACAATTCGTTTTTGCCTTCGTTTAAACCTTCGTTTCGATTGTGCCTTTTGTCCTTTTCGTTCCCGAAATAATCGAACGTACGGTTAATATCACCACCCACGGTTTCGGTTTTTTTTTCGATTCTGATGGTTTCGTTTTTCCAATAATCGAAGGCTGCAAAGAAACGAAACGAAAATCCCTTTTTACAGGGACGGACTAACACAAACGAACATATAATCGATCTGAACAGCCATCAAGCCTACCAATGGCTCGATTAGATGGATAAAGAGAGATAATATCAAACATGTTCAATCACTAGTCGTTCGTTTTTGGGGTCTATTAATCAAAACTATAATGAGATTATGACTATTTTCACATACGTTTTCAACACTCGATTCGTTTACCGAACGAATCGAAGGCTAAAACGAAGGCAAAAACAAAACGTGTATTCCCAGCATAAGTGGCATTTAGAATTTTAATTAGCTTTGATAGCTGTCCCTTAAGTTGAGATTTACTACGGATCAATGCAAATTACAGAGCTGAACTGAAGGAATTGACTGGAGTTCACTCTAACCAGTGAGAGTCCAGTATGTACCCAATTTTTCTTCTATCCACTCACATTTCCTAGTGGTTTGGGTCATTCCAAGATGCTTGGTTTCTCCACTCACAATGGTGACAGTACTCATCTGAAGAGCTTGTCTGCATCTTTACATTTTACAATAAAGTGCACAGCAGGGGAATGAGACACAGGAGACATTTTGCACAAAATTGTTTAGTGTCGTTTATTAAAGCCTGGCAGTTCAGGGAAAAAAAATTCCTGGTAGCACTAAAGTTTGGTGATACTGGCTAAAGATACAGTACAAATAATACAACAGTAAATTGTAAGCAGGATTAAACAGTAATATAGATTGCATAACAGGCTTTCAGCAAAGCAGAAAAGTCACCCCACACTCTGGCTTACTCTAGGCATCTGAATCAGCTCCTCTGTGTAGCTTGTTGGCAATCATGGCACAAGCCCCCTCTGTGAATCTGGAGTAGGTCACCCTGGAGATCAGAAGTTTTGTCCACACTACAAAAGACTTTAAAGAGGGACAAGGCTGCTTTCACTAAAGGCTTATCAGCACCCACCCTCCCTGGAGTGTTGCTATTACTTATCAAGATAAAGTTTGCTAGTTGAAAATACAACTTGGAGCAGAACCAAACCCAGGAAAGGAGGACAAGCAGAGGACCTGTTTCTTCTGGAGAGGGTCACATTAATTTCCTTTCCTGTAGAAACATGTCACTTATCTAGGCTGTTTCCCCATAAAGGTCACAAAATCAATAAGCAGTCAAAAACCCAACATAGCTTCTAATCATTTCTTATAAAAGCTAGACAAAAATAAAAATTTAGGCTTTAGTTGGGCTATAAGACCCTGGCCCTGACGTTTAGACTGTTTTATCCCAACGGGCCAGAATATAACACACATGACTAAAGTCAACCATATCATTCTTTTCTACACTTTTCATCAAGCCTGATTCTTCTATTACAAGTCCTGCACTAATCACTAACTCTTGCACTGTCTTCTCGTCCATGGATAGAGCGAAGAAACGGTGCTGGCCAACCATAAAGTAGGACATGTTTAGTGGCGTAAACATGACCAGATGACCTCCAGCCTTCAGTCGGGAAACAGATTTTTTCAGGCTGTTCAGGAACTCTTCTTTCGTCTTGCAGATAACATTTAATATATATGTGATGAGCACACAATCAACTTCTGGCACTAGTTTAGGATCGATAGTGGTAGTATGATGGTCTTCCCATAAGAAGACCCCTTTAACAGCTTGCCTCACTTGAAATTCCTTGTCCTTCCAGTCTTGCCTGGGATGAAAAACAAGAAAAAAAAAATGGGGTAACACATTGAGTTCCTTCTAAACTTGGGTCCCCTTGGATGGGAGTGTGGGAAATATCCTACAATAGCACAAAGATTTTTTAGGGGATTTTGAGTCACTCAAAGGATGACTATTGTGAAACAGTGTAACATTTATAATACATACTGTACATAGAAGATGAACATTTGTCCCCATAAATTACAATTTTTTTATACCGTTGTCACTTACAGTGGACTGGAAAATTCTGTCATATTTTGGACTTTTCCATCTCCTCATAGGGTATTAAAAAGTTTAGTTTTGTTTTTAATTCTCAAAAGCACTTACTAACTGGCAGTTGCTCTGTCCAACTGACAAATTAGTAAGAAGGAAGGCCAGCTGCCATCTTTGTATAGGTCTTTCCAAATGAGGGCTTTTGTAAAGAATAAAGGAAATACTTTCCCCCCTAAGGAAATGGAATAGTCTAAACGTGGCCATACACTTATAGATTTGCAGCAGATTTCGACCATCAGATAGATTTCTGTCAGATGCCTGTCAGGTCGAATCTGACAGGACTCTATCTCATGTGTGCCACACACTAGGAACAGATTTCCAACAGATTTCAGAATGAAATCTGTTGGAAATCTATCTAAAAGCATTACTGCACCATTAGATCCAATGCAACTCTATGGGCCATGCTGGCAGCAGATCAACCTAGATTTTCCATCCTGTCAAATAGATCAAATCGATCGAAAGTGGCCGCAAATCGATCGATCAATAGATTTGATAGAATCTATTTCTGATCGATCTATTCTATTGAATCGATTGATCGATTGATGGCTGAAATCAACCTGATTGAAAATAAATGATAGGTCAGTGTACTAGGGTTTTAGGAAATATGATGACTCTACCCCAGGCATGGGCAAACTCGGCCCTCCAGCTGTTACGGAACTACAAGTCCCACAATGCATTTGTCTTTATGAGTCATGACTGTGGCTGTCAGACTCCTGCAATGCATTGTGGGACTTGTAGTTCCTTAACAGCTGGAGGGTCAAGTTTGCCCATGCCTGCTCTACCCCCTGTGGAGAGGAGTGTCAGAACACACACTCTGTGCTGCTCCTCCAACCCATATGGCTACAGACTAAAATAAAAAGATAAAAAATCCAGTTACAAAAAAAGCCAGAAAAAAAACCCACATGGGCATCTACCCTTTCTGGCAAATTCTGCCAGGTCAGTCAATGCTGTGGCCAGTAGAATGAAAACTCAGATGTAACAAGAGCCAGAGGGGCGCTGCTGACAGACTTCCACGCGCCAGTGATGTCACAGCGCGTTCGGTATATCCATGCCATAGTCAGGTGACTCATTAGCATGCAAAACCTGTCAGAGCAGTCACATTTTTATTAACTACTGTAAGTAACGGTGTCATAGGAAAAAAGTAATGTCTAGTCCATTTGACTTGCATTTTCGTTTTTAGTACACCATAAAGTACATAAAAAATAGTTCCCTACAACATAAAACAATACTGGTTTCAGGAGTTTATTTAATATATCAACAATCCAGTATAAAAAAAATAAAAATATTACAACCTTTTTTGAAAACCTTATTGAGTTAATGGACAATCACAACATGGTGCCTGGCTCTTCTACTGAACACATATGCTATTGCTCCGTTGTTGTTGCCTTATGAAGCAGGATCACACCTGCGAAACGCGTTGCATTGTCCCCTGGAGTATGTAAATAAACTTGTTGTATTTGACAAACACATTGGTAATTTTTGTGTCTGCTTGGAGGAGGTAAGTCCACCACTGCCTCCTCATGTTTTAAACTTTTTAGATTCTTTCATCCTTTTGGCACCTCTGTATCCATGCTAAGCCACAACATGTTTACATTAAAGACTGGATCACTGGAAGTTGAGCGCAGATATGCAGTGAATTAATATTGAGGTTGCAATACTTCATTTCTCCACACAGAGGAGCCCTTGAAGCTTTAACAATTTTCTTTCACGTTTTAGAGAACACCCTAGGATTACAACATTGTTATGTCCAAACCCTGAAGCCATTTTCCAACTTAACCAGGCAATTATGGAACTGGCAAAGTAATGAGGCCAAATCCATTGTACAACAAATGTGATGGTTTACCTACACCCATTCACAAATTAGCTGGCCAATTTCCGATCATCTTCCTGTGTCCCATCTCACTATGTCCCCCTTTGAAAACATCTCTGTGTCCCCTTCATTGTACCTATGTTCCTCTCCCCATGCCCCCTCTGTTCCTCTCCCCATGTCCCCTTTGTTCCTCTCTCTGTGTCCCCTCTGCTCCTCTATCTGTGTCCCCTCTGCTCCTCTATCTGTGCCCCCTCTGCTCTTCTCTCCATGCCCCCCTCTGCTCCTCTCTCTGTGCCTCCTTTGCTCCTCTCCCCATGTCCCCTCTGCTCCTCTCCCCATGTCCCCTCTGCTCCTCTCCCCATGTCCCTTCTGCTCTTCTCTTCATGCCCCCCTCTGCTCCTCCCTCCATGCCCCCCTCTGCTCCTCTCTCTGTGCCTCCTTTGCTCCTCTCCCCATGTCCCCTCTGCTCTTCTCTCCATGCCCCCCTCTGCTCCCCCCTCCATGCCCCCCTCTGCTCCTCTCCCCATGTCCCCCTCTGCTCCTCTCCCCATGTCCCCTCTGCTCCTCTCTACATGCCCCCTTTGCTCCTCTTCCTGTGCCCCCCTTTGCTCCACTCTCCATGTCCCCTCTGGCTGCTCCTCTCTCCGTACCCTTCTCTGCTCCTCTCCCCATGTCCCCTCTGCGTCTCTCCCCATGTCCCATCTGCTCCTTTCTCGATACCCCCCTCTGCTCCTCTCCCCATGTCTCCCCAAGTCCCCACTGCTCCTCTCTCCGTTAGTGATGAGCAGAAATTAAGCCTATGCAAAATTAAGCATTGTAATTCGCAATTACACATTAATTGTAATGCAAAATTTTGGGAAAAAGGCATAATTAATTTCAAATGTAATTGTAAGCATTCGTAATTACGCATGAATTTACACGTAATTTATGCATAATTCATTGCCGACTTTGGCGGTGAATAGCAAAGCCCTCATACATGCTACTGCTACCAAATTTTCTACATATGTTAAGAAGAATAGTGGGTAAAAGGTTAAAATAAGTTGTTCAAAAAGACCTTGTGGTTTTTGAGAAAATTGATTTTAGAAATACAAAGAAAATGGTTTTTAAACTGTAATTTTTCTGAATTTAAAAACCGTTCTTCTTTGCATTTGAAAATCGATTTTCTCAAAAATGACCGGGTCTCCTTAACATATGTAGCAATTTTGGTAGCAATAGCCTGTATGGGGGTTTTGCTATTCACCACCAAAGTCAGCACATAATTACGTATAAGTTACGCATACATTTATGCGTAGTTATGAATGATTAAACAAAGTCAGTTGGATTACGAATTTGTAATTAAGTATAGTCGTAATTGCAAAATGTATACATATTTTTTATTGTAATCGTAATTAGCTGATTATGATCATCACTGCTCTCCGTGCCCCCTCTGCTCCTCTCCCCATTTCCCCTCTGCTCCTCTCTCTGTGCCCCCTCTGCTCCTCTCTCTCGGTGTCCCCCTCTGCTCCTCTCCCCGTGTCCCCTCTGTACATCTCTCTGTGCCCCCTCTGCTCCTCTCTCTCTGTGTTCCCTCTGCTTCTCTCCCCATGCCCCCTCTGCTCCTCTCTCTCGGTGTCCCCCTCTGCTCCTCTCCCCGTGTCTCCTCTGTACATCTCTCTGTGCCCCCTCTGCTCCTCTCTCTGTGCCCCCTCTGCTCCTCTCTCTCTGTGTCCCCTCTGCTTCTCTCCCCGTGCCCCCTCTGCTCCTCTCCCCGTGTCCCCTCTGTACATCTCTCTGTGCCCCCTCTGCTCCTCTCTCTGTGCCCCCTCTGCTCCTCTCTCTGTGCCCCCTCTGCTCCTCTCTCTCTGTGTCCCCTCTGCTTCTCTCCCCGTGCCCCCTCTGCTCCTCTCTCTCGGTGTCCCCCTCTGCTCCTCTCCCCGTGTCCCCTCTGTACATCTCTCTGTGCCCCCTCTGCTCCTCTCTCTGTGCCCCCTCTGCTCCTCTCTCTCTGTGTCCCCTCTGCTTCTCTCCCCGTGCCCCCTCTGCTCCTCTCTCTCGGTGTCCCCCTCTGCTCCTCTCCCCATGTCCCCTCTGTACATCTCTCTGTGCCCCCTCTGCTCCTCTCTCTGTGTCCCCTCTGCTCCTCTCTCTCTGTGTCCCCTCTGCTTCTCTCCCCGTGCCCCCTCTGCTCCTCTCTCTCGGTGTCCCCCTCTGCTCCTCTCCCCGTGTACCCTCTGTACATCTCTCTGTGCCCCCTCTGCTCCTCTCTCTGTGCCCCCTCTGCTCCTCTCTCTCTGTGTCCCCTCTGCTTCTCTTCCCGTGCCCCCTCTGCTCCTCTCTCTCGGTGTCCCCCTCTGCTTCTCTCCCCGTGCCCCCTCTTCTCCTCTCTCTCGGTGTCCCCCTCTGCTCCTCTCTCTTGGTGTCCCCCTCTGCTCCTCTCTCTCTGTGTCCCCCTCTGCTCCTCTCTCTCGGTGTCCCCCTCTGCTCCTCTCCCCGTGTCCCCTCTGTACATCTCTCTGTGCCCCCTCTGCTCCTCTCTCTCTGTGTCCCCCTCTGCTCCTCTCTCTTGGTGTCCCCCTCTGCTCCTCTCCCCGTGTCCCCTCTGCTCCTCTCTCTGTGCCCCTTTTGCTCCTCTCTCTCGGTGTCCCCCTCTGCTCCTCTCTCTCGGTGTCCCCCTCTGCTCCTCTCCCCGTGTCCACTCTGTACATCTCTCTGTGCCCCCTCTGCTCCTCTCTCACTGTGTCCCCCTTTGCTCCTCTCTCTCGGTGTCCCCCTCTGCTCCTCTCCCCGTGTCCCCTCTGTACATCTCTCTGTGTCCCCTCTGCTCCTCTCTCTGTGCCCCCTCTGTTCCTTTTTCAGTGTCCCCCTCTGCTCCTCTCATTGTCCCCCTCTGCTCCTCTCAGTGTCCCCCTCTGCTCCTCTCTGTGTCCCCCTCTGCTCCTCTCTCTGTGCCCCCTCTGCTTCTCTCCCTGTGTCCCCTCTGTACATCTGTCTGTGCCCCCTCTGCTCCCACGCATCATTCCATATCACCGTATAGGAAATGCAAATTCTATTTAGACTGGGACAAATTCGTCCAGTTCTTGAAATGGCCGACCAATCCCTACTTCTGTGAACTTTTGGACTTTTGGACTCTGCTCTACTTATGCAAGTTACCTGTGCAAATAGTGCAACTCGCACAATGCGCACATTGCTGGTATAACATGGGTTATGTGTAATAATGAGCACAAATTTTGCATAGACGTAATTTGCATCGAAATTCACAAATAACGATGCAAAATCATAACGTAATATTCCAGGAAAAATGATAATTAATTTTGTCTGTATTTCTAATCATTGGTAATTTTGTGTAATTTTTGCATAATTTTGTGCCGACTTTCGCAGTTAATAGCAAAGACCCCATACAAGCTATTGCTAAATAGTGATGCACGAACATCAAATTTCCTGTTGGCGAACGGCGAACTCGAACTTTCGGAAAAGTTTGAGTTCACGTGAACCGGCGAACCTCCATAGACTTCAATTAGCAGGCGAATTTAGAAACCTACAAAGACTGTTTCTAGCCACAGAAGTGATGGCAAACTTGTTTTAAAGGGTCTAACAGCTGGATAGGGGCATGCCAGACGGGGATCCATGACAAAAGTCCCACCAAAAATTACGGAGTTGATACAGAGTCAGGTTTTAATCCCTAAAGGTCAGAAATCACAGTACATTCCTACATTTGAGGAATAAAGGGCTGCTTTTAAATGCCCAGAGTGGTAATGTAAGGTGGCACACAATTATATCTCTAGAAGTGGGCACAGGTGTGGGTCAGTGCAAGTGGGCTCTGCCTGTGCTCTATCAGACAGACACTGAGGATATGCAACATGTGAGTTCAAATACAATACAGTGATAACACAGGCCCTAGAGCAGTGGTAATAGTGCTCTGCTTGTGTGCTGTTATGTGGCACACAAGTCAGTGCCAGTGGGCTCTGTCTGTGCACTGTGCCTGTCAGACAGACACTGAGAATATGCAACAGATCAAACACAATTTAGTGATAATAACAGAGGCCCTAGAGCAATTTTGTGCTTGTGTCTCTTGTGACACACAATTATAGTGGGTACTGAGTACAATGGTGGGTGCCTGTGGGCTGTGGACACACACACACACACACACACTCACACACGGTCTGTGGAGTGTCTCGCACGCACGCACGCACACACGCACATACACACACACACACACACACGGTCTGTGGAGTGTCTCACACACACACACACGCACGCACACACACACACGGTCTGTGGACGCACGCACGCACACACACACACGGTCTGTGGAGTGTCTCACACACACACGCACGCACGCACGCACACACACACTCAGGCTGTGGAGTGTCACACACACACACACACATACATACACACACACACAGGCTGTGGAGTGTCACACACACGCACGCACGCACACACACACGAACGCACACACACTCACACACACACCAGAAAGATGAAGTGTCCCTCAGAAGACAAAAGAAATACCGAGAGCCCAATATAGTGTAGTATGCAAAACAAGGGGTTGGAAATGAAAAGTATATAATGTAACTCACAAACGTGGGTTACCTCCTAGGTAACCACTGTATAGGCAGGTGAGGAGATTAGACCTGTCCTCACTCAGGATTAAAAGTCGCTCTCTGTAGATAAGGAAATAAGGGGCAACACGGGCAGCACGGTGGCGTAGTGGTTAGCTCTCTCGCCTTGCAGCGCTGGGTCCCTGGTTCGAATCCCAGCCAGGGCACTATCTGCAAAGAGTTTGTATGTTCTCTCCGTGTCTGTGTGGGTTTCCTCCGGGCACTCCGGTTTCCTCCCACATTCCAAAAACATACGGATAAGTTAATTGGCTCCCCCTAAAATTGGCCCTAGACTACAGTACTTACACTACATAATATAGACATATGGCAATGGTAGGGATTAGATTGTGAGCTCCTTTGAGGGACAGATAGTGACAAGTGATATATATATATACACTGTACAGCGCTGCGTAATATGTCGGCGCTATATAAATACTAAATAATAATAATAAAAAAAAAAAACACCCCTCCACCAGGGGTGGATATTGATAATGTAAGAGTGAACAGAGGCGCCAGCAGGATAAAAGGTTCTAAAAGGCTTAAAATCCCTCAGGAGGTGGTGGTGGACTCGCCTTCCCGAGGCAGACAAGATACCGTCAGTTTTATGACAACAGGTTTATTAATATACTCCAAAACAAACAGTGTACTGTTCACAGAGGCGCTATTCGTGACCTTGAGACTATACTGTGTACTCCTATCTGTTTATTGCCTGAGGAAGCGGGAACATACCCGTGAAACGCGTTGCACTGTTTGTTTTGGAGTATATTAATAAACCTGTTGTCATAAAACGGTATCTTGTCTGCTTCGGGAAGGCGAGTCCACCACCACCTCCTGAGGGATTTTAAGCCTTTTAGAACCTTTTATCCTGCTGGCGCCTCTGTTCACTCTTACATTGTCCCTCAGAAGGGCTGTTTGGGATGATTAAACAGCAATCAGCCAGCGAGGATAAAATAAACAAGCCTAGCTAACGCTTTCCCTATCTCCAGCAAGCTCTGTCCCTTCCTCTAACTATTCCAGCCGAAGACAGACTGGAACATGGCGGGAGCAAGTGCGTTTTTATAGGGGGCAGAGGTCCGTGAGGGAGTGCAGGCTGATTGGCTGCCATGTGCCTGCTGACTGTGATGTAAGGGTTCAAGTTTAGCCCAATGATGATGTATAGGGGCGGGTCGATTAGCGCCATGTTCTCACCAGTTGCGGCGAGCGCGATTGCCTGATCTTCGCTGAATAGTGCTCACTTGCGAAGCCATCTCTATTGCTAAATATGTTGAGGACAATAGTGGGTAAAAGTAAAAAAAGTAAAAAAAAAATGTTTTTAAAACCTTATAGGTTTTGATATAATCAATTGAAAATGCAAAGGAAAATGTTTTTCAACTGTCATTTTTTAAAAATCATTTTTCCTTTTCATTTTTTAAATCGATTTTCTCAAAAACTACAAGGTCTTTTTGAAAAAGAAAAATGTGCCTTGTACCCAATATTCTCCTTAACATGTGTAGCAATTTTGGTGACAATAGAATGTATGGGGGCTTTGCTTTTCACAGCTAAATTTGGCATGAAATTATGCAAAAATTACTTGAAATTATGAATGATTACACAAAATCAATTGAATTGACAAATAGTAATTACTTATGGGCATAATTGCAAAAATGTTGTATTTAGCTGATTACGATTATCATTAGTTGGGCTTGTGATAAGCGAAGGTTTGCACGCATTCACGTGCGCTTTTCATGCGAAGTAACGCTGTTCGCACGCAAACCTTTGCGCGTGGCAGCAAATTTTAGTGAATCGAGCCTGTTATGTGATTAGTGTAATGCAAAATTGCAAAATATGCTAGAAATGTACCCATTGTATAAATAATTTGCATAAATACTGGCAAAAGGCCACTGACGAAGGCGTGGATACGCGTTGTGACGCCATCCAGCACACGTAGAGCACCATGTTGGGCACCTCAGGTCTCCTTCACCATCTGGACCAGGACGGCTATTGGCCACAGCTGTTCCCAGGTTTCCCGTGCTGGTTACTGCTGACAGGGCTTTTTAGCCAGTTTTATATGTTTGTTTCAACCTGCATCTAGTAAGTGCAATTTTGTATGTGCATTGTTTTTACATAATAAACGATAACACACTATGGAACACTCCTCCCCTCTTCTGCTCAATTAGCCTATCTGCATTTATTTGAGACGTGGGAGGACCCTGGAGCACCTGGAGGAAACTTTGGGAGAACATACAAACTCCTTAATAATGATGCAAAGTCAAAAATAATGTAAAAAGTCAAGGAAAATGAAAATGGTAAAAAGAAAAAAAAAAATCTTTTATAACTTGGCCACTAAAGAAAATGTTTAAGACAATACATTTCTGTAAACTTGCTTCTTTGATTTACACATATTACCCTTACTATGCACATGGTAGAACTACTGTCAGATAGTTTGCTGTGATTTGATGGATCTACTGTCTTAATGTTTGTTTTGATTTGATGGAACTACTGTCTGAATGTGTGTTTTGATTTGATGGAACTACCATCTTAATGTTTGCTGTGATTTGTTGGAACTACTGTCTGAATGTTTGCTGTGATTTGTTGGAACTACCGTCTGAATGTTTGTTGTGATTTAAAGGAAATACCGTCTGAATGTTTGCTGTGATTTGTTGGAACCACCGTCTGAATGTTTGCTGAGATTTAATGGCTCTACTGTCTGAATGTTTGCTGTGATTTGTTGGAACTACCGTCTGAATGTTTGCTGTGATTTGTTGGAACTACCGTCTGAATGTTTGCTGAGATTTGATGGATCTACTGTCTGAATGTTTGCTGTGATTTGATGGATCTACTGTCTGAATGTTTGCTGTGATTAGATGGATCTACTGTCTGAATGTTTGCTGTGATTTGTTGGATCTACTGTCTGAATGTTTGCTGTGATTTGATGGAACTACTGTCTGAATGTTTGCTGTGATTTGATGGATCTACTGTCTGAATGTTTGCTGTGATTAGATGGATCTACTGTCTGAATGTTTGCTGTGATTTGTTGGATCTACTGTCTGAATGTTTGGTGTGATTAGATGGATCTACTGTCTGAATGTTTGCTGTGATTTGATGGAACTACTGTCTGAATGTTTGCTGTGATTTGTTGGAACTACTGTCTGAATGTTTGCTGTGATTTGATGGAACTACTGTCTGAATGATTGCTATGATTTGATGGAACTACTGTCTGAAAATGTGCTGTGATTTGTTGGAACTTCTGTCTGAATGTTTGCTGTGATTTGATGGAACTACTGTCTGAATGTTTGCTGTGATTTGATGGAACTAATGTCTGAATGTGTGCTGTGATTTGATGGAACTACTGTCTGAATATTTGCTGTAATTTGTTGGAACTACTGTCTGAATGTTTGCTGTGATTTGATGGATCTACTGTCTGAAAGTTTGCTGTGATTAGATGGATCTACTGTCTGAATGTTTGCTGTGATTTGTTGGAACTTCTGTCTGAATGTTTGCTGTGATTTGTTGGAACTACTGTCTGAATGTTTGCAGTAATTTGTTGGAACTACTGTCTGAATGTTTGCTGTAATTTGTTGGAACTACTGACTGAATGTTTGCTGTAATTTGTTGGAACTACTGTCTGAATGTTTGCTGTAATTTGTTGAAACTACTGTCTGAATGTTTGCTGTAATTTGTTGGAACTACTGTCTGAATGTTTGCTGTGATTTGTTGGAACTACTGCCTAAATGTCTGCTGTGATTTGATGGATCTACTGTCTGAATGTTTGCTATGATTTGATGGAACTACTGTGTGAATGTTTGATGTGATTTGTTGGAACTTCTGTCTGAATTGTTTGCTGTGATTTGTTGGAACTACTGTCTGAATGTTTGCTGTAATTTGTTGGAACTACTGTCTGAATGTTTGCTGTAATTTGTTGGAACTACTGTCTGAATGTTTGCTGTAATTTGTTGGAACTACTGTCTGAATGTTTGCTGTAATTTGTTGGAACTACTGTCTGAATGTTTGCTGTAATTTGTTGGAACTACTGTCTGAATGTTTGCTGTAATTTGTTGGAACTACTGTCTGAATGTTTGCTGTGATTTGTTGGAACTACTGCCTGAATGTCTGCTGTGATTTGATGGATCTACTGTCTGAATGTTTGCTATGATTTGATGGAACTACTGTCTGAATGTGTGCTGTGATTTGTTGGAACTTCTGTCTGAATTGTTTGCTGTAAT
Organism: Hyperolius riggenbachi; assembly: GCF_040937935.1. Classification (NCBI taxonomy): domain Eukaryota; kingdom Metazoa; phylum Chordata; class Amphibia; order Anura; family Hyperoliidae; genus Hyperolius; species Hyperolius riggenbachi. The sequence goes on along the minus strand of NC_090648.1, from coordinate 86,577,226 downwards.
TTGTTGGAACTACTGTCTGAATGTTTGCTGTAATTTGTTGGAACTACTGTCTGAATGTTTGCTGTAATTTGTTGGAACTACTGTCTGAATGTTTGCTGTAATTTGTTGGAACTACTGTCTGAATGTTTGCTGTAATTTGTTGGAACTACTGTCTGAATGTTTGCTATGATTTGATGGAACTACTGTCTGAATGTTTGCTGTGATTTGTTGGAACTACTGTCTGAATGTTTGCTGTGATTTGATGGAACTACTGTCTGAATGTTTGCTATGATTTGATGGAACTACTGTCTGAATGTTTGCTGTGATTTGATGGATCTACTGTTTGAATGTTTGCTATGATTTGATGGAACTACTGTCTGAATGTTTTGTTGCTTGCTGGTGGCTTAAAAGGCTTTTAATTAACAAGTTGTAAACATATCACCAAGGAGAAAACTCAGGAGAAAAAGTTACCGTAATTGAATATAAGCCATGGGCCCATATGCAATTAACTTTTTCTCCTGCGTTTTCTCTTAAGTAATGTATTTAAACTTGTCAATAAAATGCTTTTCAAGCCAGCAGACAACAAGAACATTCTCAAAATAATTTTGATAGTGCCTTTTCACCTATTTTTTTGATAATTTTTAGTTGAAAAATCCTGGAAAGTAAAAGATGAAATTTTACCTCCTAGGAGAAAACTCAGGGGAAAAGTGAATTGCATATGGCCCATTGTATGTTATGCAACATGCACAGTGTGACTCCCGCCTTAGTAAAATCAGGTCCAGGGGGAATTATTTTATTGGGACTTCATTATTTTATTGGGACTCATCATCTAACTATATAACTATATACAAATAACGGGTATTTTTTCACCAAATATGAACTGAGGAAGGCAGCCACTAGGTAAGTTTTGAAACATCTTCTAGAATATGAGGTACAACATTTCACAGAAATCCCATTTTTGCTTTAAAGCTCTCTCTCTCTTTACCTCTTTGCTGTACCAACCCAAAGTAGCCCTAAAAATAGGGATTACTGATCTGATGTGTGCTACACACTAGAAACAGATTCCCAATATATTTCAGTATGAAATATATTTTAAAAAACGTTGAAATGCAGTGTTGTGCTATTCGATCCAATGCAATGATATGGGCCATCAATTTGCCACAGCAGCGATTGACCTAGAAATTTTGTTCGGACCGATCAAGCAAATCGATCGAATTCAGCCAGAAATCGATCAGTGGATTGTTCATGCTGCCTGCTGCATCAATTTCTAGCCAGTTCTAGCAGAAATCGATGAGTGTTTTTGGCTAGCATTACACAAGACATTGGCCTCAATTCACTAACCTTAACTCCTGTCTTTAATAACTCTTCTGAGCTGTTTTACAGTTATCACAATTATATCACCATGGTGATAACTGTAAAACAGCTCAGAAGAGTTATTAAAGACAGGAGTTAAGGTTAGTGAATTGAGGCCATTATGGCAATTGTCTGTCACGGAGAGAAGTCATAGAAAGTGTAAATAATGACAAGTTTTTGTGCACATACCTGTTTCCATCAAATAGACACACCCGTTTGGCAGCAAACGTCCAATTAGCAGCACTTTCATCTCCATTCAACCAAAGTTTCAAGTGCTTCTTGTTAGTGTCGGTAAATTCCATCACATAGATCTCCTTGTATTTGTCGCAGACTGGAAACAGCTGAAAGACTGTTGATCCAACATTGAGAACAAGCATCTTTGATCCCTTTAGCAAACCTGTGGTACAAAGAACATGGAGCAGCTCAGTGACCGTGACTGAAGAACATTAACCTCTGTCCATGTCTATTCTTAGGGGCCAATGAGATGCTTTCAATTTCCATTCTTGGTGTTGGCAGAATGATGGCCAGAAAAAGAAAGTAGCCCATAACATCTGCTCACTTTGGTCCATTAATGCCAACATAGATAAATGAATTCAGTGGTTACTCGGTAAAACTTCTAATTCCCATGTCCTACCCATAGAGCCATGTCAATCCTGAAGAAGGCCATTTTAAGGCTGAAACAATTGTCTGCAAATGTAATAGGGCTTTATAGGCACACTGCACACTGTAGGCACACTGCACACCAATGGCTCTGGATATGTGCTTGGCTCTTTGTGGACATAAAGGAATGATTTGCGTTTTACTCACTGAGCGGAAGTGATGCATCATGGGAGTGCTTTCTTGCTCTTGTACTGATAAATAATTCCAAAAACTCTCTTTTTAACCTCCCTGGGGGTAATCCCGAGATATGTTCAGGCTACAGGGGCGGACTGGCCTGGGGGGAAGGGGGCCAATCTCCCCCCGGGCCGCCTCCTGTGTCCTGTATCAGGGCCGCTCAGGACCACGTTTTACATCTAATCTATGTTGGTCCCACAGCGCTCTTTAAACTGCGGGACCTTCTTTCTCCCTGTTGTGGCTGCTGCTGTGACTGGCTGCTAGGCAGCAGAGGTCCTGCCCCCTGCCTGCAGACACAGCCAGTCAGTAAGCACAGAGGCGCATGGAGCGCGTCATTTGAAATGGCAGAGGGGCTGCTGTCCCAGTCCTGCCTGATGTCTGCAGCTTTCCTGCGGTGCGTGTGGAGTGCCAAATGTGCCCTCAGTCCCAGCCTCCTGCCGCTTGCTTGAAACACAAAAGGACAGGGACACTGGCCATGCATGCAGACTTCAGCTCCGGACACTCTTCCTGGTAAGCTGACACTTCCTCTGCCCATTTGTCCAGCCCTGTGCTCACACAGCTGCCCCCTCCCCGTATCTCTGTCTCTCTTCTATGTGTGTAACCCTTTCACTGCTGGTGCCCTGTTAGCCAATTTGGCTTGTTGCAGCAATGGAAGTTTTGTTTAAAGTTTGTTTAAAAGTAAAAAGGTTTCACTAACCTGGGGCTTTGGCCACCCCCTGCAGCCATGCTGAACGGTCCAGCGCCGCAGCTCAGTTTTATAATCGCAACCCAACGGCCACTGCATCTGCGTGGCCCTGGCCGTACGCAACCTTATTCATGTTCGCCAAACCGGGAGCATCCTGCGCAGCTGCAATATGTTTTCTCTGCATGAATGAATGCGTGCAACGAGGGCTGTGCAGGTGCAGTGGCTATTGATTTGCAAGTCGGCGAGATGGAAATGTAGCCACTACAGGGGACTGGGGGATCGTTCCAAGACAGCGTGGGCAGAGGGCGGCAGCAGGGGCCTGGCAGAAGCCCCAGGTAATTGATTTTTTTTTTTTTTTTTTTTAAGTTATTTTAGTCTTCCTTCAAGTGTACCAGAGACATTTTAAAATAAAGGTTTTATACATACCTAATGCTTCCTCCAGCCCCCTCCGCACCAATCGTTCCCACGCCGCCATCCTCAGCCTTCTGCAGCTCTGATACCGTAACTTCCTCCAGCAGTGGCCAGTCTGCGCAAAAGAAGTGCGCCGTCTACGTCTCTCTCCGGCAGCCGCAGACTGGCCGCGACTAGAGGAAGTCACGGGACCTGGTGCCGGCGATAGAGAAGGCTGATGACGGCAGCGTGGGAGCGATCAGAGCGGATGCGGCTGGAGGAAGCCCCATGTATGTATAAAACTTTTATTTTAAAACGTCTCTGGTTTCCTTTAAGTAAACCTAATGTGGTCAGTGTAATTTACCAAGGGCTTCTACTAGCCCGCTGTAGTACTTCTGGTCCCTCTCTGCTATCCATTCAGCAGCTGTTCCCTCCGAAAGCTGCATGTGCCTCCTCAATTGCGCTCCCAAAGCTGGGAGCATTCTGTATTTGCACAGTTTGTAAAAATTGCTACTGCGCATGTGCCGAATATTTCCAACTATGGGAGCGCGATCGGGGAGGCATGTGGCCGCGCATGTGTAATAGCCAGTAGCTGACTTAGTCTGGCAGCTTTCAGAGAGGCACAACTGCTGAATGGATCAGACTGGAAGCATGCATTTGAAATCGGTGCTGGTAGACTTGGGCGCAGGATACAGCTGTTATACGGCTGATCCTGCTTCTGCACAAGTCCGGGCCGTGTTAATTACTATTCCCCCTCCAGGCCGCCATGGATAGTGGGGAATGAAATAATTCGGCTTCCAGAGATTGCTGGAGGCCGAATTATTGTGTTTTTAAGCAACTTCAGCTCCGTCTTCTGACGGCGCCGACGTTACTCACTGAGCGCCGCTATAGGACTGATTCCTATAATAGTCTATGTTGGCGCTGGCTGCGCCCAAATCTAGCAGCGCTGAAAAGCACTGCTCTGGACTGGAATGTCAGCAAGGGGCCTGAAGGACTGCAGGGGGCTAGAAGAAGCCCCAGATAAGTTACACTGGGCACCTTAGATTCACTTACGGTATCCTTTTAAAGGGAACCTTAACCGGAGGAAAAAAAAGTTTAACTTACCTGGGGCTTCTACCAGCTCCCTGCAGCCGCCCTGTGCCTGCCCTGTCACTGAACAATCATCTGGTTCCTAGCAGTGCCCCTCTTCCGGCCAGGCGACTCGACGACCACTGCACATGCGCAGCCCTGGCCGTGCTCCCTTCCTTGGAAGTGTTCTGCGGATACGTAGTAGAGATTTGGAGTGGCTGGATAGTGTACTGGTTAAGGGTCCTGCCTTTGACATGGGAGACCAGGGTTTGAATCCTGGCTAGTAAGGAGTTCAAGATAAGACTCCCTAACACTGCAGGATGGCCTCCTGAGCACGTCCCAGTGGCTGCAGCTCTTGAGCGCATTGAGTCTGACAGGAGAAAAGCGCTATACAAATGTTTCGATTACTATTATTATACATTTCCCGTCCACGCATGATCAGGAGGTGCACGGACTGGGGCCGCACATCCAGAAGAAAAAAAAAGTGCTGCGGGGGCCCGGGGGATCGGTATGTCCCGGTGCGGGGGCCCGGAGGATCGGTATGTCCCAGTGCGGGGGCCCGGAGGATCAGTATGTCCCGGTGCAGGGGCCCAGAGGATCGGTATGTCCCGGTGTGGGGGCCCGGAGGATCGGTATGTCCCGGTGCGGGGGCCCGGAGGATCGGTATGTCCCGGTGCGGGGGCCCGGAGGATCGGTATGTCCCGGTGCGGGGGCCCGGAGGATCGGTATGTCCCGGTGCGGGGGCCCGGAGGATCGGTATGTCCCGGTGCGGGGGCCCGGAGGATTGGTATGTCCCGGTGCGGGGGCCCGGAGGATCAGTATGTCCCGGAGCGGGGGCCCGGAGGATCAGTATGTCCCTATTGACATCATAGCATCATGCAGTTGGCCCCGCCCATATCATTTTATAACCACGCCCCCAGGGCCTATGGGTTGTGTTTTCCCCCCAGGCCAAAAGTTCCCAGTCCTCCCCTGTCAGGCTAGCCACCAGGAGCTCAATACAGAGTATAGCGTGCAGCGGGTGTATTTACTCATCTCCCGGGGGGTCCAGATGTCGGTAGCCATTCTCCTTCCTGTCCTCCCAGGCTCTGAATCACTCTGGTGAGATTGCCATTGGCAAACTCTTTACAGGGTTACAGTGCTACCTGGAGGATGCTCCTGTTAGTTCCTAACAAAATTTTTGTATTTCTGGTTTACCAAGTCTGCTTTCTCGATACTCTGTTAAAAAAGAAATGTTAACAAATTCTGTAGCATTTTTTCAAATAACCTCACCATTGCTATAGAATTTTTTTATTTCACAGTTGATAAGTACATGCACAAACAAGATCAGATTCATCAAGGAAAGCTATATTCAAAATCTTGCATTATTTACTTTACATTTTCAGTAAGTTCTGTATTAGTTATTATTAATGACTAAATGCAGTATGGCGTAATTAATGTCTAAAGGGATGCTGAAAAGTTCTAGGATCTACTAGGAAAGGAATAATTTAGAGGTGTAAAACATTTATGCTATTTCAAATATTCACTCTTGCATCCACTCCCGCATTTGCTCCGAACACTCGCAATCCAGCGCAGGAGAATTGGGTGTAGCCGGCGCCACCATAGACCGTAATAGGAATTACAGCTATAGCAGCGCACAGTAAGTAAGCCGTCAGAAGATGGAGCTGATGTTACTTTTAAAACACTGTAATTCGGCCTCCAGCAATATTTGGAAGCCAAATGACACCATTCCCCACTATCCATGTCGACCTAGAGGGGGAATAGTAATTAACGTCACCGGGAACTTGTGCAGCAGCAGGATAAGCCATACCGGCTGTATCCTATGCCCAAGTCTCCCGCCGGTGAATCCTCTCGTACTCTATTCGCTCTGTTGCTTCTATCATCTTCAAACTATTCAAAGACTTCCTCCTTTGCAAACTCTTTTTAGGGCTGGACCCCACTAGAGCGATTTTGTGGGCGTTTAGGGAGCGATTCAAAACACTAGCGATTTCCCTAAACGCTCAGCTAATGTTAATGGATGGGCCAAATTCCACTGGAACGATTGCGATTCCCAAAATCGCGAATGCAGGACATGCAGCATCTTTAGTGATTAGCGTTAGCGTTTCTGCAATGTAAAGTATATAAACGCTGGCGTAATCAAAACCTACACAGAGCGATTTTGCTAGCATTTTTCTCATTACTGCACACTGTAAAAAAAATTAAAATGAATTGAAAAGACCAATCAGAATTAAAAACGCTAACCGCTAATCGCTACACAATCGCTGGCAAAAAGCTGACACCTTTTAAAAATGCTACCAAAATCACAATCGCTCATGAAATCGCTTACAAACTGCTCATTCAAAACATTAGTGATTGGGATTAGCGACAGCATTTTGTAGTGTGTTCCAGGCCTAAAGGTCTGGAAATAGTAAGGCAAAATCTTCTGATTAGATTGGATGGTCTATTCATGGTCTATTTAGTGAAATGCCATACTCTTCGAAACATCCTTCGCATTGACAGCCTTGTATGCGGGTCCTGTCTCGCAAAAAAACATTTACTAAACCTATCCCTCACTATTTACCCTTCAATGCTTTCTTCATTCAACAGAGCAAGTTAAAGCAGTGTTTTACAGTAACTACTTTGCACTTCTGAAGATAGTCCATCATCAAAATACAGTACCTTCTTTATTCCACAAAATCTGGGGTTATAACCTTTCTGCTGAATTTGGGGTCATACATTTCGTTGACCCATGGACAGCATGAGTGCCTACCACAGTGTTATTTTATCTTCAAATCTCGAGTGGCACAATAATGTGCTATCATCTAGAACATAGGTTCTCAACGTGTGGTACGCGTACCCCAGGGGGTACTTCTGAGGGTTCTAGGGGGTACTCGGGCTTGATATACTTAACCAAAAATAACAAATTTAGAGTTTTAGAAAAATGATAAATCTTATTTAAACAGCACCAAATTAGTATTTTAGCTAATTAAAAGCAATACTAAATGATTGGAAATGGTTTAGAACCAATTATAATGTACTACGATTAAATATATACATAGTTACACAGTTATTTTGGCTGAAAAAAGACATACGTCCATCGAGTTCAACCAGTACAAAGTACAACTCCAGCCCGTCCCCCACATACCCCTGTTGATCCAGAGGAAGGCGAAAAAAACCCCACCAGGCATGGTCCAATTAGCCCCAAATGGGAAAAATTCCTTCCTGACTCCAGATGGCAATTAGATAAAATCCCTGGATCAACATCACTAGGCATAACCTAGTAATTGTAGCCATGGATGTCTTTCAACGCAAGGAAAGCATCTAAGCCCCCTTTAAATGCAGGTATAGAGTTTGCCATAACGACTTCCTGTGGCAATGCATTCCACATCTTAACCACTCTTACTGTAAAGAACCCTTTCCTAAATAAATGGCTAAAACGTTTTTCCTCCATGCGCAGCTCATGTCCTCTAGTCCTTTGAGAAGGCCTAGGGACAAAAAGCTCATCCGCCAAGCTATTATATTGCCCTCTAATGTATTTATACATGTTAATTAGATATATTTGTCAAGGGGTACGTGTGATAATGTTTACTATGCTAGGGGGTACTTGGTGAGTACAGGGTTTTAAAAGAGGTACATACCAATAAAATGTTGAGAAACACTGATCTAGAATATGGTGTTTCAAAAGAAAATCACTAGATCACTCAAAATGCTTTAAAGGATACCCGAAGTGACATGTGACATGATGAGATAGACATGTGTATGGACAGTGCCAAGAACACAAATACCTTTGCTGTGTTCCTTTTTTTTCTTTCTCTGCCTGAAAGAGTTAAATATCAGGTATGTAAGTGGCTGACTCAGTCCTGCCTCAGACATAATTCTGACTTGGATACAAATGTTATTCAACATGTAATTGGGGCAATCAAACAATTAAATTCAACAGGACAGGTTAAAGGATACCCGAGGTGACATGTGACATGATGAGATAGACATGTGTATGGACAGTGCCAAGCACACAAATAACTATGCTGCGTTCCTTTTTTTCTTTCTCTGCCTGAAAGAGTTAAATATCAGGTATGTAAGTGGCTGACTCAGTCCTGCCTCAGACAGAAAGTGACTACAGTGTGACCCTCACTGATAAGAAATTCCCCTTTTTATCTCTTTCTTGCTCTCAGAAGCCATTTTCTGCTAGAAAAGTGTTTTATAGTTGGAATTTCTTTCTTATCAGTGAGGGTCACACTGTAGTCACTTCCTGTCTGATCCAGGACTGAGTCAGCCACTTACATACCTGATATTTAACTCTTTCAGGTCGAGAAAGAAAAAAAGGAACACAGCCTAGTTATTTGTGTGCTAGGCACTGTACATACACATGTCTATCTCATCCTGTCACATGTCACTTCGGGTATCCTTTAAATTCATTTTATATTCATATCATCAGCATTTAACCATTTAGAACCTACTTGGCTGACATCTGTTGCATGCCCAGCTGCTCATGAATTAATAAGAACCTGGAACATTCATTGGCTATCTCTAGAGTCAAAGCAACTGGCTAAAATCTAGTCATGATTATGAATAGTGAGAAGCTTCCTCTGTCCCCCATGCATGCTGGTGTTCCCTGAGGAGTTCACAGGTTCCAGCCGTGGGGATCTGCTACCTGAGCAGTACCAACCGACATGGGTCATAAAATTAGAGAGTACCCTACAAAAGGGAGGCAACAAAGACCCCCCACCACTACCACCACCATCATAACCCCCCTCAGCAGAGAATATGGACAACATCCAGTGTCCAGGAGGATGTGTGCATAACTACCCTATGTGGAAGTAGGATTTGGAAGGTAGCTTATGGCGGAATTTGAAAGCTTGCTTTAATATCTAGGGGATTTCTAGATGTCTGCCCCCCTCCCCCAAGTGAAATTAGTACACATTTCCCAGTTCAACCGAGGATTACATGAAGTAAAACACTCACAGTTTTAAAAAAAATCTTTGTAATATTCTTAATTGACAGTAAATATTTATTACTAATCCCACATCAATATCCTCAGTTAACTTGACTGACGATCTCCTCGATGCCCATCCACAGCCAGTACTCTCCTGCCATACTATGCCAGTAAACTCCCATAGCAGGATGTTTATCAGCTATAACAAGCTCCAATTTGGGCTATGGCATTATCAAGATGGCTGCAGGGACCTCCCTGATCCTGGAGAGCTATCTGGAGTTAGAGTCACAGAATCTAGGTGATTTTAGCATACATTCAGCAATTTAAAAGACCTCTGTCGCGAAAATGTTACAATTTAAAATACATGTAAACATATACAAATAAGAAGTATGTTTCTTCCAGAGTAAAATGAGGCATACATAGGAGAAAAGTAATTTTTGGCTCATTTTACTCTGGAAGAAATGTACTTCTTATTTGTATGTGTTTTAAATTTTTAGATTTCCTCTTTGAAATATGGCTAAGGTTCAATCCAATCAGCTTTCCAAAAAATTGGCCGTAGACTGTTGTAGGAACAGATGATAATGGTAGAAATTAGATTGCAAGTTCCCTGTGTAAGGGGTAGTTAGTGACAAGACTCTGTAAAGAATTAATGATGGTCAATGAGATTCAAATTCTGAGCTTATGTAGATTTATGGAAATTTTGCATGCAAATGTATGCAGCTTGAAATGAACCAATCAGATTTCACCTTGGTGGGATTTGATTAGTTATTTTCAAGCTGCATACGTTTGTGCACAAAATGTGTATGATCTAGCATCAACGCTGTATTATTTGCATCTCACTGACCATCCCTATAAAGCCCTGTGGTGTATATGTTACGGACAGAACCCGAAGTTCTGGCCACTTTGGTTTCTGGCCGGTCAAAACGTGAAGTGGCCGTGCCCCTGCGGCCAGTGTTAGAAATGAAAAGATTCCCGGCCGCATAAGTGCATTTTGTGGCCGTCTCGCTGTGGCCAAATGTATCCAAGAGGGTTAATTTAGTTAATTTCTCCGTCGGTAATGTGATCACATGAAGCCGCCTCTTCGGCTATGCCTCCTCTCCTCCCCTCCTCCTGCTCTTTTCCTATGCAAGTTAGGCCGCCGGGGACAGACAGAGTCGTTCATAGCGGCAGAGAATCCTTCCGTTCGTTCCTGCAGAGCGGGTGCTGACAGAAGCCATGTCTGCAGCCTTCCCGCTCTGCTTCACTGCCGCTACGAACAACACGCGTGTCCCCGGCTCTTACAGCTGTATAAGAGAGGGGCAGGGGGAGGAGGCACAGCCGAAGAGGCGGCTTCATCTGATCACATTGCCGCCGGAGGAATTAACTCCCTTGGATACATTTGTCGAGACGGCCACAAAATGCACTTATGCAGCCGGGAATCTTTTAATTTCTAACATTGGCCGCAGGTGCACGGCCACTTCGCGTTTTGACTGGCCAGAACCCGAAGTGGCCAGACTTCGGGTTCTGGCCGTAACATATATAAATACTAAGTAAAATATTTCACAATTTCTAGTATGTGACTGATTATTTGTTATAGAAGGTAGCAAAGGATTTATGGAGTGCCTACATACCCTTTGAAGTTAGTTTGTGCAGTACCCTCAAAGGGTAGACCACATTCTCTTCAATCATTGAGACCTGCCCATGAGAAAAGTGACTCTCGGCCAATTCCTTTGCATCCAAGACCTCATCGTGAAAAGTCTTGTAGTCAAGGGTAGCCATGATCAGTATGGAATATCTGCTGTGAAGGTGTTACACCTCCTTCTGCGATCTTCAGCTTTTATATATCCTCAAGAACATACCTAGTGTAAAAAGTGCACATATGACACTAGAGTCTTGTGTCCTTTTGTCAACATGCCTGAATCCCAAGGACTTTCTCATGAGAAATAAAAATACCAGTCTCATAAACAGGATAACTCTCTATCAAGAAAACAGTAGAACATTACTTTCTAATTATCTATTTGACTTTGTCAACATGTGATGTTTGTTAGTTTGTGGTAAATTTGTCTTTAGGCTCAAGTTCTCCATGAACCTCCAACCTCACCAGGCTAAACAAAGCCAATAAAACATTTTTTTGGAGTAATGTTTCTTGTTATTAACTTTTGTTTAAAGTGGGGTTGAGTTTAACTGAGCCCATTTGCTATGGGGGGAGAGAGGAATTAGATACTCTTATACTGGCCACTAGGAATGGTCCGAAATGCCACTTTTCGACGGAATTCCAATTTCTGCCAAGGCCCATTTCCGATTCTGCACTTAGGTAATTATTTTTCTTTTTTTGTGGAATCCGCTATATTATGTGGATGTACGCTATTACGGGGACATCTGTGGCACATTTACAAATTCTGTGATTGGCCAAAGACTTCCGAGTCTGAAGTATTGGATCATTCAGAGGATGAGGTTTACTGCAGAAATTGGAATGCAGCAAAAATTTTAACCCAATCACTAGACTCAAAAGATTCAGAGTCTTGTGATTTTTTTTCAGCATCCTCAGCATAAAAGGTACAGAAGCTCATAAAAAGTTTTGGAAAGAGGATACAGCACTACTGTTCAAGCGTTTGTGGGTGCTAAGGGCAGGGGCAGACTGGCCCGGGGGAGATGGGGAGACTTTTCCCCCTCCCCCGGACTGCTGCCTCCTCACACATACAGGACCGGCTGGGCAGCAACAGTTATGTCAACATAACTTCACTTGTTTGCAGCTCTGGCCGCTCGATCTGGATTGAGCCTTACCCCTACAGTATCCAGGGCCGGATTTAGGCCATGGCCTAGGGCACCACAGGAGCAGGGGCACCAAAGCAACAGACTAAACTGGTGTAGCATTTGCAAGCTTGCAAATGCTGCAATGCAGGGGGATTAGGTGAGCGCCTGATTGTGGTACTCTGCTGCTAGCCGCCTGTGCAGCAGCCAGCTTGCTCTCTGTGCACGTTTGCATTGTGGCCGGCGGCTATGGATTTGGGCAGCATTGAAGACGGAAAGGAAGAGAAAGCTTCTGCACTGGAGACGAGCGGAGACTAAATGAGTGACACTGATGGTTGCTGCAGTGTGAAGGTGAGCTGGATACCTATACTGAAAGGGGGGTGGGAAAAGGAGGAATTAAGGGAGTCATCTGGCTACCTATACTGGAGAGAAAGGGGGGAGGAGTCATCTGGCTACATATACTAGAAGTAGGGGGGAGGAGTCATCTGGCTATCTATACTGAGGGGCTCATTAGGCTACATATACTAGAGGGAAGGATGGAGGGCAGTGGCGTAGCTAAGGCGCTGTGGGCCCCGATGCAAGTTTTACAATGGGGCCCCCCATGCGCCTTATACATAACAATTGATACGGTGCACCAAAATCTGCCAATGGCAACTACAGTGTCGGTGCAGGAAGGGGATAGGGAACAGTTTGTTAATGATTACCACTGTTCAAAGTATCCATAGAAGTGATTACTATGAGCACAGGACCAATAGAGAGCTAATACTGTAGTTGAGGGAGGGCCCTTCGGGGCCCCTCTGGCCCAAGGGCCCCGATGCGGTTGCAACCTCTGCAACCCCTATTGCTACGCCCCTGATGGAGGGGTCATCTCGCTACCTATACTGAAGGGGGGCGGCTGGTGACAGTGGCCTAGGGTAGTAAAGAGTACAAATCCGGCCCTGACAGTAGCTATGCCTTCATGTCGGGCTGGAAGCCAGGGCATTGGGTGAGTAGGCTCCTGCTCCTCCCCTGAGCCAGCCCTGAGAATGGTCCTGGGCTGGCTGGCTACTCTGACATCCATGACATCCAAACTCCATCTCTCCAGCCTGGAACTTTTAGAATAGAGGCACGGCAGAGCTGTAGACCTCCAGTGCTTTAGGAACTGCAGGGTACCCCGGCTGCTGAGAGGCCAAACATGGGCGCCAAAATGATGGTAAAGTCCTGCCCCAAAATACTGCAAAGCTACGCTCGCGCAAACCGTACCAAAGCCCCGCCCCAGACTGCGGAGCATTCTGTAGAAGTCTAGAGTAGAGTGGTGAGATACCCTTCCCTCCCTTACACACCCTGCATTGGAGACTCCCTCTCTTCCACCACATAAACTGGAAGCTTTACTTGCTACCTATACTGGGAGGGGACTCTCTGGCTTACTAATGGGGGGGTCTCTGATACTCATCCGGGGGGGTTTCCCTGGCTTCCTATATTGGGCTCTATGGCTACGTATATTTGGGGGGGCTAATTTAATTGCCACCACATATAACGGTAACCCCACTGCCGCACCTAATGCTAACCTCACCGTTTGCTGCAACTAACGCTAACCTCACCGCCGCACCTAATGCTAACCACATCTAATGCTATCCTCTCCGCCATGGCACTGAACACTAACTTCACTGCTGCACCTATTTCTAGCCTCACTGGCCCCACACCTATCACTAAACTCACCACCGCTGCACCTAACGCTAACCTCATCATCACACCTAACGCTATCCTCAGCTCTGCTGCACCTAATACTAATACCACTGCCGCCGCACCCAACACTAACCTCACCACCGCACCTAACACTGACCTCACTGCTGCCGCATCTATTGCTAACCCCACTGCCACTGCACCTAATGTTAACCTTATTGCCGCTGCAACAAACGCTAACCTCACTTTCGCCGCACCTAACGCTAACCTCACCGCCACAGCACCTAACGTTAACCTTATCGCCGCCACACCTGACGCTATTCTCACCACTGCCGCACCTAACCCTAACTTAACCACCATCACAACTAGTGCTACTGCTAACCTCTAACACACCTAACACTAACTTCACCGCTGCAGCACCTAACACTAACCTTACCACAGCACCTAAGCCTTACCTCACTACCACAGCACCTAACACTAACCTCACTGATGATGCACCTAACATTAACCTCCTAAAGCTAACCTTACCGCCACACCTAACACTAACCTAACCTCCACACCTAACGCTAACCTTACTGCCCCGCAAATAACACTAACCTCACTGCCACCACACCTAATGACAACCTCACTACCGCCACACCTAGCGCTGACCTCACTGCCGCCACACCTCACTGGTGCCGCACCTAACACTAACCTCACTGCCATTACAACTCACTGGTGCTGGCACTAACACGAACCTCACTGTCAATACAACTCACTGGCACTGGCACCAAACTCACTGCTGCCGCACTTAACGCTAAACTCACTGCCAACCTACCTTTCTGGCGCCACACATAACACTAACCTCACTGCTGCTACACCTAACACTAATCCTCCTACTAACGCTTCTCACTACTGCTGCTTCTAACACTAACCTTCCCTCTGCTACACCTAACATCAGGGCCAGCAGTACCATAGCAGCTTCCTGGGCAACTGACCCAGCAAGTTTGGTTGAATCCCTGCTCATTGACGTGAAATGTCCCATAATTATGTTTGGGGAACAAACTGCCTAATTATGTTTTTTTTTTTCTTCACGGGGAAACACTGTCTTCTTTGTGGGGGGAATATGCTGCATATTTTTTGTGTGGGAGATATTTTTTCTTGAATATTATCTAAGAACAGTTTACTATAGAGTAGATTTATTTTTGCTACATTGCATATGTCTGTTTATAATGTATCTAGGGCCTTATTTTCTCTTCAGGAAGAGGGGACCACTGCTGCTAGATTTATGTACATTTAAGCCTCTTTCACAGTGGGACGCAATGTGCCCCTAACGCAGCGCATGTAGGTTATGAAATTAGACGTTATTTTGCACTGCGTTATGTGTCTCTTGGTGCGCCGTTTTCGTTGCATACTGATGGAATGAAAACGGCGCATGCGTTACATTTAAAAAAAACAAAAAACATTACTGAGCATGTGCAACACACATAACGCAGCAGATACATTGCTAAACGCACAGCATGCAGCACTTTTTAAGAACACTACACGTTACACACTAACGCAACGTGTGCACTGTGAATGTCGCACAGACTTTGCATTGCTGTGCGTTACTCTGCGTTAAAGTATTTGAAAACGTGGGACTTTAACGTTGCACTGTGAAAGAGCCCTTATTCCTCTCATGAGCACTACTCACAACCTTTAATGATCACAATCTCTTTTTCACCGTGGCTCGAAGTTTGGGACATTGCTTGAGGTGTGGCAGAGACATGTATTAAAGTGTCTTTTTTTTCTAGGAGGTTTGGTATTGCTGTTGTGCACTGTTCTTTTTATATGTGGGGTAATGACTGCTGCTTCCATATGTGGGGTAATGACTGCTGCTTTCATATGTGGGGTAATGGCTGCTGCTTTTATATGTGGAGTAATAACTGATGCTTTTATATGTGCTGCTTTCACATGTGGTGTAATGACTGCTGCATTTTCATGTGTGGGGAATCTTTGCATTTCTTATGTGAAGCAATGTCTGCTGCATTTCTAAATGTATTATTCTTTCATATAAGGGAAACTGACTGCTGCATTTGATATTTTGGAGTTAATGTTTCTCCATTTGCCATTGAGGGGATCCTAATCACATAGTAACCGAATAGAAGTCTGATGCATGACCCAAAAGAAACACAATAATAGGAAAATTCATATATCTCACAGCCATACAATTTGCTAGTGCCGAATTGGACCCCCTTTTGCTCCCAGACTACCTGAACTTTTTGTCTAGATTTTGGTCTATATTGACATGATAACATTACGTAGTTGCATCAGATTTATCAGCTTCATATCTACGATGTGTATCTCCCATTCCACCACATCCCAAAAGTGCTCTACTGGATAGAAATCTGATGACTATGGAGGCCATAAAAGCACAGTAAACACATTATCATGTTCAAGTATGTGTCAAGTTTGTTTGGGGTAGATCACACCAGAGCGATATGATTTTTTTCCACAAATGCGAGTCCTGCAGCATTTTGGAGGCTATTACACCTCAGAGTAAAATGTAGGAAAAGTGGAGAGTCGCTCTAAAACAGAGCAATTTTTAAAGTGTTTTTTTGCCCAAAGCTGTTCACTTCCAGATCAAAGTTGACAAGAACTACAAAATCGTTACAACAAAACACTCCAAAAAACACTACACATATTTGTAAAATTGCTAGGAAAATGCTGGAAATTGCTTAGGAAAATTGCTTAAAGAGAACCCGAGGTGGGAATTACTAATACTATTGGGGCACAGAGGCTGGTTGCGCACACTAAGACCAGCCTCTGTTGCCCCATCGTGTGCCTCCATGTCCCCCCTGCTCGCCGCTACAGACCCCGCAGTGCTGGCGACACGCAGCGTGTCGCCAGCACAATGTTTACCTAAGCGCTGTCTGTCAGCGCCGCTCCTCCGCCTCCTCTGCATCGGCGCACCCGCCCGTGTCCCTTCCCTCCCACTGATAGGAGGAAAGTGACGCGGGCGGGTAGCGGCGATGCGGAGGAGGCGGGGGAGCGGCGCTGACAGACAGCGTTAAGGTAAACATTGTGCTGGCGACACGCTGCGTGTCGCCAGCACTGCGGGGTCTATAGCGGCGAGCAGGAGGGACATGGAGGCATACGATGGGGCAACAGAGGCTGGTCTTAGTGTACGCAACCAGCCTCTGTGCCCCAATAGTATTAGTAATTCCCACCTCGGGTTCTCTTTAAAGTTTGTGATTAAAGAGTTTGTGATTAGTCCTACGGATTTTTGGAGTGCACTAGTCCTTAGATCATCTGTGCTTTGTGACATGGTGCCTTATCCTGCTGGAGGAAGCCTTCAGAAGCCATCAGGTACACTGTGGTCATGAAGGGATTGGTATGGTTAGCAATGTATACCCCCCCCCCCCCCCACACACACACACACACACACAGCGCCCGCAGGTGTATTCCCATTCTATCTCCTCAAGAATAGATAGATTTAAAACATTAGTTTTGCAGGAACTAGTTAAAGGGAACCTTAACTGTGATAAGAAAAAAAAGTTTTACTTACCTGAGGCTTCCCCAAGTCCCCTACAGCCGTCCAGTGCTGTCCTCGGTCCTCGACTATTCTCTGGTCCCTCGCCGCGGGTTAGTTTTGTTTTCGGTAGACTGAGTGTTGGTCTCTGGCCACACAGCAAGATATACCTTATACTGCGTCTACGCAGGACACGCTTGACAACAGGAATGCATACAAAGATTTTCTTATCACAGTTAAGGTTCCCTTTAATGTAGCTGTAAAATGTATTGCTGCTATACATTTCATACATGTGCACACAAGATATATATGCATTTGGGATGGGGCTGCTGTAAAAGGGCCTCTAGGTTGTGTTTTCCCCCCAAGCCAAAAGGTACCAGTCCTCCCCTGGCTGAGGGGTTGGAAGGCCCCGCCAAACCACTTCTTCCAAGCCAATTTCATTTTTGAAGTGATTGTTGACTGTCTGCCCCCCACACCCTTAACACCCACCAATGCCTAAACTGCATGTATTCACATGCACTATCATTTACCAATATGTGCTGAAGCAATAAAGCAATACATTTAAAGTGAACCTGAACAGTGTCATATCCTCTCTCCAAAACATGTAGCTCTCCTTGGTAGCATAGTGGTTGTTCGCCAATCCCGTCACAATATTACAATATTACCTGGTTGTCTAGCGGCCCTGTCCCCCACAGTATTCCCTGGCGGTGGTCTAATGGTGGTTCCCCTATCCCCCACAACATTCCTTGGTCCTGGAGGTGGCCTAGTGGTCCCCTGCTCCCCCACAGCATTCCCTAAAGGTGGTCTAGTAGTTCCCCCCCCACCCCCATAGTATCCGGGTTGTGGTTTGATGGACCCCGTGATATGCTCCTCCCATATGCAGAGTTACACATAGTGGACGGGGTTTACAATAGAGACTCACCTCCTCCAGGTTCTTTCCGCTAGATGTCCCACCTGTCTTCTCCAGTGCCATCCACTCTACACTACCTAATTTTCTGAGAGGCAGAGAGCGGATGACACTGCAGAGAACAGGCAAGACTTCTAGCAGCTGGGGCCTGGGGTATCTAAGTCTCTACTGTAAACCCAGCCCACTGTGCATAATTCTACACATAGGGGGAAGCACGAGAGGGGACGCCCAAAGAGAGGGAGGAAATTAATCGCCCCCCCTTCCCTGCATACCTTTGAATGCCAGCCTGGCCAGGTCCCATACTGCAGTACCTGTTCTACTGCCCTGATGGTGGCCCTGGGATGGCTGGGGGGATAGTAATGCACCCTCATGGCTCTGTGCCCCAAGGCTGGCTACTCTCAAGTGTCTGCTTTGACCCGGCCCTGCCCCAGAACAAAACTTTGATGCCCTTTTCCTTCTCTTTTTCCACCAACTGTCCACTTCCCTTTCCCTGAGCTGACACCTATGGTTAACAGGCCCAAATGCCAGTAATCATGCAAGTGGAACCTCTGCGACACCTCCATAACAATGTGGAACCATGATTCCCCCACCTATGAAAAGCATGGCCACCACAACATTTACTCTAGAGAGGTGGCCCTAAGAAGGTATGATAAAAAGTTGGAGCTCCCTACAGCCCTAAGCCCTCCTGTGGCTACAAGGACTGCTCCCCCTATAGATACGCCTCTACTTCTGCTACTGGAGGTGCTAATAATAGCTACTAGAGGTGCCAACAGGTGAGCTTTGATTTAGGCTTTGTAGGTCATGATTTACTGAAATGCTAACATCATGAGAAACATGATAAACACCCAACACATTGGTAAATAGATTTTTTTGTTTTACAAACCGTGTCTGTGACTAATTTTTCCTACAGCCCTGTTTGAAATATTGTGAATTGACAATGTCAAGCTTGTATATGCATGTTCTACTGTTTATAGTCACAGGCACAATGTGTTCTACCGGTTCTCTTAGCTTAACAAACATGTGACAGTGGTGAGCTATAGCTGTTCTCTTTACTTAACAAAATTATATTTGTTGTTCTAATCCCAAAAAAAGAAAATGACAATGTTGTGTTTTAACTCCTCTCTTAGCTTACCAAAATCATGTTTGTTGTTCTAGTTCTGAGTAGACAGTGAGTACACGTATGATCAAGAGTGTTTGTCCTCATTCCTCTAGGGGCAAAACGTAGGTGTAGGCCATTTAGCTTATTTGCAAATAGAAGATGGAGAATCGCACACCATGCAGTAGTAAGGGGTGCTGGGCCGGTGAGTAACCAGTCTAGCACCCCTGGAAACAGAGCCTAGTTATTTGTGTGCTAGGCACTGTACATACACATGTCTATCTCATCATGTCACATGTCACTTTGGGTATCCTTTAATTGGAGAGGTGGTATCAGGGGAATAGTAATAGCCCCCACGGATGTCTGCACAATAGAGTGGACTTCAGCTATTTCCACTGTAGCCCGAGCGGCAAGCAGC
The DNA here is from genome assembly GCF_040937935.1 of Hyperolius riggenbachi. NCBI lineage: Eukaryota > Metazoa > Chordata > Amphibia > Anura > Hyperoliidae > Hyperolius > Hyperolius riggenbachi. The sequence continues at coordinate 86,557,705 of NC_090648.1, read as the reverse complement.
TACTGCACATGTGTGAGGCACACAGATGTCAATATGTCAATATTCTTTGGGGACAGTTTTTCTTCCTTTAGGCCGGTTTAACACTTAAAGAGAATCTGTATTGTTAAAATCGCACAAAAGTAAACATACCAGTGCGTTAGGGGATATTTCCTATTACCCTCTGTCACAATTTTGCTGCTCCCCGCCACATTAAAAGTGGTTAAAAACAGTTTTAAAAAGTTTGTTTATAAACAAGCAAAATGGCCACCAAAACAGGAAGTAGGTTGATGTACAGTATGTCCACACATAGAAAATACATCCATACACAAGCAGGCTGTATACAGCCTTCCTTTTTAATCTCAAGAGATCATTTGTGTGTTTCTTTTCCCCTGCAGCTATCTTCCACTGAAGTGTCAGGCTGTTTCTTCCTGCAGAGTGCAGACAGCTCTGCCTGTATGTAATTCCTCAGTATGTGAAAGCCCAGCCAGCTCAGAGGAGGATTTATCCAGCTTGTAAAAGATAATAGAGCAGAGAGAAGCTGCACTAATCTAAATAACACACAGGCAGTGTGCAGAGAGGGGCCTGGAGGGGGGAGATGCATCACAGAACCACAACACTGAAGAACTTGGCAGCCTTCCAGACACAGGCTGACAAGTCTGACAAGAGAGAGATAAGTTGATTTATTACAGAGATGGTGATAGTAGAACGTGTTGCAGTAAGCCAGAGCACATTAGAATAGATTTTGGAACTTGTAGGATGGAAGAAAACCGGATGAAATTTTTGTTACGGAGTCTCTTTAAGAGCACCGCATTGCACTTCACAAACCAGCCTTCATATGAGCTTGCCCCTCAGTGCAGAAACAGGGTTATATGCATCACGCTGCCCCCTGGCTAATAACCAACTTCTTGCTGCACAGGAAGTAGATTCCTGTCGGTCCACACATGCCTCGTCACACTGCACTCCCGCCACTCACACTTGCTGTGTTGCCCATTCGTAGGCACGGATCATGCAGCAACGCACTGCAGCCTTTGCATTGGGAATGCAGCAATTGGAATCCTTCAGGTGCACCGCGTTGCATCACGTTAAGTGTGCAAATCTCCATAGACTTGCATGGCCCTTTCAGCGGGGATGTGGAAGGAAAGCGTAACCTGGTGATACGCAGCAGGCAGGTGTAAAAAGGACCACAAGCTCTCTCTTACCGAAGTCTGACACAGCTAAGGGCCGGTTAACATTGGGTGCTTGCCCGCTACTTCCCAACGATCACGTTTGCCTCCACAATCACGATTTGCGGGCAAAATCTTGCGATTCAGCACGATTTGCGCTTGTGATTACCGTCAATAGAACGAGAATCACAGCACAATCATCCCAAAGACGCTGCATGCAGCGCGTTTGTGATTGATCCAAATTGCAAGTGCCGCAGTGTGAATGTATACATTAGGAGCAGCGCTTTGCTGATCACTGGCGATCAGCAAAGCGCTAAAAAAGCACCAAGTGTGAACCAGCCCTAACAGCATGCATGAAATTCTGGGTGCAGCTTCAGTATCTATTTGCAAATAATAGCATGAAAGGTATTCAAACGAAAATTGTTACCCTTCTGTTTGAATACCTTGACAAAGGGGGCACACCGAGGCTCCGAAACGGTGGTTGATGACTAGAGATGCTCAAATCCGATCCAGATTAAATCCGGATAGTAGCTATTCGGATTTCATCCGGTTAAACTCAAATCACCTGTGCGGGCTGGGCGGGGGGTTTAATCTTACCTATCATGACGTCTTCTTCGTCCGTCCCTCGGCGCCTCCCACGATGCGCTCCAATCCGGCATCACGTGACTATACACTTCCTCCTTCAACCCGGAAGGAGAAAGTGTTTTTAGTCATGTGATGCCGGATTGGAGCGCATCGTGGGAGGTGCCAAGGGACGGACAAAGAAGACGCCATATTAGGTAAGATTAAACCCCCCGCCCAGCCCGCTCAGGTGATTTGAGTTTAACTGGATGAAATCCGAATCGGATTTGAGCATCTCTGTCGATGACTGGAATGGACATCTGACGTACCATGTGAATAAACACTGCTTTTTATTCTACTGACTGTGTGAAACCCTTGGATTCTATTACTGGTTACTCACCGGTTCAGCACCTCTTATTACTGTCGATTCATGTCTGACTTCCAGTGGCTGCATGTGTGTTACACGTATGTGTATACTACTAAAGGCTTAAAGAGAACCTGAAAGGAAAATAAAAAAGTCAGAATAACCATACACAGATCATACTTACCTCCTGTGTAGTCTTCTACTCAATCTATTTCTCCTCTCCTGCGTCCCATTTGTCCACTGTGAACAATGGATTTCTCCGTCCTCTATTTTGAAAATGGCCATTATCCCCTAACAGCTTCCTGGTCAGCACACTGTTAAAATGTAATATTACCCACTTGAGCCATAGGAAAACATAGACATTACCTTGCACATTCAGGTGTAACTGACAGCTGCTGATATATAACTGACAGCAACTGGTATATTTCAGTTCTAACAAAATGTTGTCAGAACTGGAAGGGATCATTGTAAGAAGGAAATGGTGAGCTTCTGAGAGGAACTGATGGTGAGATTAGTATGTAATATTCATCTGCAGCTACGTCATGTGTTTATTTTAAATAATTTGACTCGCTTCAGGTTCCCTTTAACACTAGCAACTCAGCTGCTCCACTTAATGTGTCAGAGGAGTTATTCACACATAATGCATTTAGAAATACACTTGGGGTCATCCAGCCAACACGCCCTTCAACGCCTGCTGTTGCCACCACCAGAATGCCGACATTCCAAAGCTCAACCAGTGTGGCATTTTTTTTTTTTATTTGTGTGCCTCTGATACCAGCAATGCCATCTGCAACCTCTGCCAAAAGAAACTGAGTTGTAGGAAGCCCAACACACAACTAGGGACAACTGTTTTGCGAAGGCACCTGATCGCAAAACACAAACACCAATGGTATGCACACATTAATAAAAGCAGCACACAAATATAAACAGCCTTTGCGGCTGTTTGCGGTGGTGCGTTAAACAGTGAGTTTGGTCTGTCAGTGTGAAGCAGTACACTGCTTACACTACCTGATCCATGTATACACACGCAAGATGTTTTAAAGCACTTTATGCCTCCAGTTTAGCAATGTAATGCGATTTCTGCCCTTTAGGGATTATAACCCTACTCTGCGTCAAATACGTAATTTTCCCTGGGACTTTTGGCATGTATCCCACTCCGCCATGCCCTCCTCCAGGTGTTAGGCCCCTTGAAACCAATTTTCCATCACTTTTGTGGCCAGAAACAATTTTTGCAGTTTTTAAGAAATTGCCTGCCCATTGAAGTCTATTGCGGTTCGCCAGGTTTGCATGTTCGCAAACTTTTTCGCAAAAGAAAACGGAAGTTTGGGACATCTCTATTTATCACATTAGTCATGTCTACCACTATCAGAATAGAATTTATTAACCTTATCTGCTGACAGGATCTGTTCCTCGATCACGCACTCTGCCTCGAGTCATGTTTGCTCGGAGGCCTTTGGGCAAAACCAGCCACGTCAGTCTAAAAAGCAACGTAAAATGTTTTTCACATAGGTTTACATGACAAACTCATGACTTCCATGCAGCTCTATATAAACACAGACAGGTCCCTCAGCCATCACCCTGAAAGCAACATAGTCCAAGACTTGAGAGTCAACCGGGATTTTTGTAAGATGGATTGCTCAGAAACCAAACTTTATCATGAGCATGGATTTTGTTCAAAGTCATTTCTTGAGACGTACTTTTCAGAAAACTCAACCATGGTGTTTGGAGATGAGACAATGAAGTTTCCTATAGAGAAAATGAATGAAATGTGTGCCTCTGGTATGTATAGGGTTACAAGCAGAATGTGTTCTTTCTTTGCTATTTAGTATTGGAAAAGCTTAGAACATTGGTTAGAATTTACCTGGGATCAGCGTTCACAATAAAAAGATTTTTCTTCACTTCCTGCTCCACAGGCAAGACAAAAGTTAGAGACAAGGGCCCATATGCAATTCACTTTTTCACCTGTGTTTTCTCCTAGGTGATATTTTTAAACTTGTTGTCAATAAAATGCCTTTTAAGCCCCAAGAAGGCAAGACAATGATTAAAATAATTTTGATAGTACTTTTTCACCAACTTTTTGGTACTTTTTTAGTTATTTAAAATCAAAGGTGAAAAATTATCTCTTAGGTGAAAACTCAGGTGAAAAAGAGAATTGCATATGGGCCAAGGGGCCCATATGCAATAAATTTTTTCACCCGAGTTTTCTCCTAGGAGATAATTTTTCATCCTCTATTAAAAATAACTTTCCAGCACTTTTCAACAAAAAAAGTAACAAAAAGTTAATGAAAAAGTACTATCAAAGTTATTTTGAGTATTTCATTGCTTTCTGGTGGCCTAACCACTTCACCACTGAGGGGTTTTACCCCCTGAGCACCAGAGCAATTTTCACCTTTCAGCGCTCCTTCCATTCATTCGTCTATAACTTTAACATTACTTATCGCAATGAAATGAACTATATCTTGTTTTTTCCACCACCAATTAGGCTTTTCTTTAGGTGGGACATTATGCCAAGAATTATTTTATTCTAAATGTGTTTTAATGGGAAAATAGGAAAAATGTGGGAAAAAAATTAATTATTTTTCAGTTTTCGGTCATAATAGTTTTTAAATAATGCATGCTACTGTAATTAAAACCCATGAAATTTATTTGCCCTTTTGTCCCGGTTATAAAACCATTTAAATTATGTCCCTATCACAATGTTTGGCGCCAATATTTTATTTGGAAATAAAGGTGCATTTTTTTCAGTTTTGCGTCCATCCCTAATTACAAGCCCATAGTTTATAAAGCAACAGTGTTATACCCTCTTGACATAAATATTTAAAAAGTTCAGTTCCTAAGGTAACTATTTATGTATTTTTTTAATTGTAAATTTTTTAAAAAAATTTTAATTACAAAAAAAAAAGGGGGAGTGTGGGAGGTAATGAGTTAATTTTTTGTGTAACAGTAATTTATTTCTATGTAAAAAATGCTTAGGGTGTAGTTTTACTATTTGGCCACAAGATGGCAACAGTAACTTTTTGTTTATTGCGAAAAGTAGTAGGAGGCTGTGAGTGTTTGTTTGTTTTTCACAATGATCGCGCTGCCCATCGGAGAGCAGCGGATCATTGCGGGGCTTAGATCAACGAACGGGAATGGATTTTCCCGTTCATTGATCTCCGGGCGAGCAGGCGGTGGCGTGTTTACTAGCGGCGGGCGGCGTGTTTACGAGCGGGAGCGCGGGCAGCGGCGGGAGCGCGGAAAGTACGGATTTCTCCGTCCCTGGGGGTTAAAGGATGGAAAAAGGGACGGAGAAATTCGTACGGGCGGGGGTAAAGTGGTTAAAATGCATTTTATTGACAAGTTTAAAAATATCACCTAGGAGAAAACTCAAGAGAAAAAATTAATTGCATATGGGCCAAGGGTCCATTTGCAATTCACTTTTTCACCTGACTTTTCTCCTAGGCCAGTGATCTGCAAACTTGGCTCACAGGCTGTTAAGGAACTAAGTCCCACAATGCATTTGCCTTAATGAATCATGACTTTGGCTGTCAGACTCCTGCAATTTATTGTGTGACTTGTAGTTCCTTAACAGCTGAGAGTCAAGTTTGCAGATCACTGTGTAGGTGATATTTTTTCATCTTCTGTTTAAAATAACTTTTCAGTGCTTTGCAAATGAAAGAGTACCAAAAGAAAGTGAAAAAGTACTGTCAAAAATATTCTGAGTATTTTCTTGCTTGCTAAGGGTTTAAAAGACATTTTTTTAGACAAGGCCCACAGGCAATTTACTTTTTCTCCTGAGTTTTCACCTAGGCAATATCTTTTCATCTTCTGTTTCAAATAACTTTTCAGCAATTGCAAATGAAAGAGTACCAAAAGTAAGTGAGAAAAAGTACTGTCAAATTTATTCTGAGTATTTTCTTGCTAGTTGCTAGGGGTTTAAAAGACATTTTATTGACAAGAACCCACGTGCAAATTATTTTGTCTCCTGAGTTTTTACTTAGGTTAGGTAATATTTTCACACCTTGTTATAAAGTGCCTTTAACCATTTCAGCCCGCAGGGATTTTTCACCTTATGCATCCGAGCAATTTTCACCTCCCATTCATTTGCTATTAACTTTATCACTACTTATCACAATTTATTGATCTATATCTTGTTTTTTCCGCCACTAATTAGGTTTTCTTTGGGTGGCACATTTTGCTAAGAATTATTTTTTTATAAATGCATTTAAACAGGATTAATTAGAAAAAAATGGAAAAAATCATTATTTCTCAGTTTTCGGCCATTATAGCTTTAAAATAATCCACGCTACCATAATTAAAACGTATCTATTTTATTTGCCCGTTTGTCTCAGTTATGACACCATTTAAATTTTGTCCCTATCACAATGTATGGCGCCAATATTTTATTCGGAAATAAAGGTGCATTTTTTCCATTTTGCGTCCATCACTATTTACAAGCTTATAATTTAAAAAATGTTTGTAGTATACCCCCTTTAAATGCGTATTTAAAAAGTTCAGACCCTTAGGTAACTATTTATGTCTTTTTTTTTATTATTGTAATTTTTTTTTCCATTAAAAATTTTATTTGGGTAATATTTTGGTGTGAGAAATAAACAGTTAATTTTTAATGTTATTATATGTGTAAATTGTAATGTAAAAAATATGTAGATGTAGTTTTACTATTTGGCCACAAGATGGCCACCTTAAATTTGTTTTCCCTCCTTGTGCTTCTCGCTAAGCGGAAGCACAAGGGGGATGCGGAAATTGAAACTGAAACCTCTTGTGAGAGCGCTTTGGTTTTTCTGCGGGGGACACAGATCGGTGATTGGGAACCATGTTCCCGTTCACTGATCCCAGGGCTACCAGGGGACACCACGGGGGGATGAGGGCGCGCCCTCGATTGTACGCAGGAGTGCGCCGAAGCGCGGCACCGCAGCAGAGCTGCCGCCCGGACGTGAGCTTCACGTCCGGGCGGCAGAAATAGTTAAACCACCAGCAAGTAAAAAAAAAAAATATTCATAATAATTTTGATAATACTTTTTCCCTAACTTTTGGGTACTTTTTCAATTGTAAAATGCTAAAAAATTATTTTAAAGAGAATAAGAAAAGTATCTCCTAGGAGAAAAAAAATTATTTGCATATGGTTACGGGTGTGAAAATATTATCTAGGAGAAAAGTTAGGAGAAAAAGTGAACTGCATATGGGCCAATCTCACTAAAGTGAGGATGATGGTGTTTTTGACTATTATTATATTAAATAAATGCACTCCCCCAATATTTATCCTTAGTGGGGTTGGTCAATGAGATGCTAATAATTCTGACTTGGATACAAATGTTATTCAACTTGTAATTGGGGCAATCAAACAATAAAATTCAACAGGACAGGTTAAAGGATATACCCAAAGTGACGTGTGACATGATGAGATAGACATGTGTATGTACAGTGCCTAGCACACTAATAACTATGCTGTGTTCCTTTTTTTCTTTCTCTGCCTGAAAGAGTTAAATATCAGGTATGTAAGTGGCTGACTCAGTCCTGACTCAGACAGGAAGTGACTGCAGTGTGACCCTCACTGACAAGAAATTCCAACTATAAAACATTTTCCTAGCAGAAAATGGCTTCTGAGAGCAAGAAAGAGATAAAAAGGTCAATAGTTCATAGATTTTAGCTCTGACATACTTCAGACCACCCGCGTGGAGCTCCTCTCCTCCAGGCCCTCCGGATCGGCTCCACCACCGGCCTCCAGCCTGCTCGGCCACCCACGTGGAGCTCCTCTCCTCCAGGCCCTTCAGATCGCTGCGGCCAGTGTGCCTCACAGCCTGCCTCCATCTGAAGCACCTCAGGCTGGCATCTCCCCCAGGGCCCCCACGCAGCTCAAGATCACTGGGGATCCAGCTGCTCCAGACGGGACAGTTTTCCACAGCGGTCCGTGCTGACTCCAGACCCCCCCACTGCCAAGGGACAATAAACACAAAACGGCGTTTGCCACCTGCGTGGGGTAAGTCTCACCGGCTTCCCTGCCCTGACTGGCTCACCGCGTGGTCTCCTCCTCCTGGGCCGTATCGACCCCAGCCACCTCGATGCCTGATCCATCTGACGAGCCACTTCCCCGCCTGATCCATCTGATGGGTGCCCTGCACAAGGGGACTCACTTTCTCTCGCACTCTATCTTTATCTTCCTACCTTTCTCTCGCATCTCTCTCTCTCTCTCTCTTCCCCAGGGTTGGACTGGGGGGGCATCTGATTCAAGTATCGCTGCAGAAGCGTTTGAGTGCCATATACGGCAGCGGATTACCCCCTCCAGTCCTTCTCCTGGGTCCATCTGTAAGTTTCTATTCTCTATATCTCTTTACGCTTCTTTCCTGGGGGGGCATCCAAATAGCTGCAGAGCTGTTGAGCGCTGCAGAGAAGGTAGCGCTCCACTCACATAGCACTGGATGTCTCCTCGGGACCTTCCACTACGTAACTTTGTAACTAAGTATCATGTCCCATGCACTGTGTACTCCCTACTAATGTAATGTACATTACTGCTTGCGTTTTTTTGCTGTACCATCACCGACCCTGTATGTGCCAAAAATAATTCCGGGTACAACCCCCGTTGTACTTGGCGAAATAAATGATTCTGATTCTGATTCAAGGAATTTGTCATTGAGCAAAAATAATAAAACAGTTAAAACTTAAAAAGTAGATTTAAACATAAATTAAAACTGTGGAATACCATATATACTCGCATACAAGCCGAATTTTTGACCCCCAAAAAGGGGGTCAAAAGTTGGGGGGTCGGCTTGTATGCGAGTCTTTCCTGGTGGACTGGTGGTCGGGTGGTCCGCGCCCCCCTCCTCGCTCCCCGCTCCTCCAGCGGCTGCCGCTGCTATTACCTGCTTAGGCAGCGGCCGCTTCCTAATCCGCGTTCCCCTCTCATGTTGCATATAAGTGTATCACAGCAGCGCGCCCGGCGCTGCTGCTGTGACGATGCAGGGGGCAGGAAAGAGCGGTTCCCCTGGTAACGGCAATATAGATCGCCGCTACAGGGAGCCGCGCTCTTTCCTGCCCCCTGCATCGTCACAGCAGCAGCGCCAGGCGCGCTGCTGTGATACACTTGTATGCAACATGAGAAGGGGAACGCGGATTAGAGGAAGCCGCTGCCTAAGCAGGTAATAGCAGCGGCGGCCGCTGGGGGAGCGGGGAGCGCTATACTGCAACTACCTACCTATACTGGGCACTATACTAGCTATACTGGGCATTTTACTAGCTATACTGGGCACTATACTAGCTATACTGGACACTACCTACCTATACTGGGCACTATGCTGGCTAAACTGGACACTTTACTAGCCATATTGGGGCACTATACTAGCCAAACTGGGGCACTATACTAGCCATACTGGGGTACTATACTAGCTAAACTGGGCACTATACTAGTTAAACTGTGCACTTTACTAGCTATACTGGGCACTTTACTAGCTATACTGGGCACTATACTAGCTATACTGGACACTACCTACCTATACTGGGCACTATACTGGCTATACTGGGCACTATACTAGCTATACTGGGCACTTTACTAGCTATACTGGGCACTATACTAGCTATACTGGGCACTTTACTAGCTATACTGGCCACTATACTAGCTATACTGGACACTACCTACCTATACTGGGCACTATACTGGCTATACTGGGCACTTTACTAGCTATACTGGGCACTTTACTAGCTATACTGGACGCTTTACTAGCTATACTAGGCACTATACTAGCTAAACTGGGCACTATACTAGCCATACTGGGCACTATACTAGCTATACTGAGGCACTACCTACCCATACTGGGCTCTATACTAGCTATACTGGGACACACTGGGGGGCTGCACCAATCCAGCATTTCTTACCCCCGGCTTATATGGGGGTCAATCATTTTTCCCTGGTTTTTCAGGGAAATGTTGGGGGTTGGCTTATATGCGGGTCGGCTTATATGCTAGTATATACGGTATCTTAAAAAGTCATTTTTAAGAGAAGGAAGATAGATACAATCGTTTATTTAATTCGTTTATTTTCGCATCAGGTGTCCTTTACAGGAAACCTGTAATGAAAAAAAACTCCCCTGGAGGGTATTCACATCGGGTGGGGGAAGCCTCCGGATCCTATTTAGGCTTCTCCCGTCCTCCTCGGTCCCACGGCAGTGGCAATAAATATTTACCTTACCCAGCTCAAGCGCAGGCGCAGTATTGGCTCTCCGTTCGGAGATAGGCGTAAATAGCCGATCGCTGTTGAGCCGCTCTACTGTGCAGACGCAAGTCTCCTTTTCACCTATCTCCGTGCGGAGAGCCGCAACAGCGCCCCCGCTGGAGCTAGGAAAGATAAATAAATCAGCGCTTATCAGCGCTAGTCAGCCTTGTTGAGGGAGGATTCTGGGACACTTCGGGGGAGTCAGCGCTAGACTGCTTGCAGCTACAGGGGAGGGGGAAGCCTCATTGGGACCCTGAGGCTTCCCCCTCCCGAGGTGAGTACCCCCAGAGGAACTTTTTTTGTTACAGGTTCTCTTTAAAGGGAAGGTTCAAGCAAAATAAAAAAATGAGTTTCACTTACCTGGGGCTTCTACCAGCCCCATACAGCCATCCTGTGCCCTCGTAGTCACTCACTGCTGCTCCAGTCCCCCGCTGGCAGCTTCCCGACCTCGGAGGTCGGCGGACCGCATTGCGTACATTTTTACGCATTCCCGCTAGTGCAGGAACATTAACACATACATTTTTACGCGTTACTGGTTCAATGCGTACATTTTTACGCAATGAACCAGTAATGCGTAAAAATGTATGTGTTAATGTTCCTGCACTAGCGGGAATGTGTAAAAATGTACGCAATGCGTCCCGCCGACCTCCGAGGTCGGGAAGCTGCCAGCGGGGGACTGGAGCAGCAGTGAGTGACTACGAGGGCACAGGATGGCTGCATGGGGCTGGTAGAAGCCTCAGGTAAGTCAAACTCATTTTTTATTTTCATTGGACATTCCCTTTAAGAACAACAGTGTAGCTGAAGTTGTACACGTTTGCCAGTACAGGGAACTTGTTATGCGTATATGAATATGTAAACCCCTCTACTCTCAGGGTATATGAGAAGGAAACGGGTAATCTGTACTTATGTGGGTTAGAAGATGTTTATCTTTTACAAATATCTAATGGTGCCCATACATGATACAATTTTTCTCATCCAATCTTACCATTTCTATGGGTAAGGATAAATTAAGTGAATATACTCAAAGGATAATTTGAACAGTTCCCTTATATTACATATCAATCAGTGTAAAGCAAGCACCCAAGAAGGGGAGAAAAGGATAGATGTGCTATGGCTTGTAGCGTCTCTGCGCTCCAGACGTTCCAATGCTTCCTCCACAGTCAAGCCAGCACCATCCCTAGTATGTAAAGCTCTTTATTTTTCTTTAAAAAGCATGACAAGCTTATCACAGCGACAGCAGCGCTGTTTCGATCACCAGATCTTTCTCAAGCTGTACAAAGTTATGTCACACCATATCAGCAACTACATGCCTTTAAATAGCCCCCTCAATATCCCTTCACCAATCAGTGTCAAGTACCTGTAGCCTATCAGAACGCTCAGGCAGCAATGCGGACCAGAAGGAAGACTACAACTTCTAATATTCAAATTCGGACATCCCATAATAATGTCCACAACGTAACCTAGACCCACCCCTCATGAACGGACTCAGAAGGAAACCGCTCATCTCTTATGCAAATCTTATGCGCATCTGCGCATTCACATATTCAGCTTACCCCACAGCGTATGGCAGCGTGTGAGCCCAGCCGAGGCCGCCTCCCAAAGATCATGCGTCACATGACGCGCAGTCACGTGATCCTCCTATCAGGAGGGCGTATATAACGCTCTCCTCGTGGTAACCTACACAGCGTGGCCATGTTTACATAGCAACAGCTGTTTCCTAGATAGACGCCGTCGCCTCGCCACACGGTCATGCGCATCAACAGGGAGCGTGGAAATCGCTCATCTCATTACTCAGATGCGCATGGCCACATAATAATAACAAAGGGGCGTGCATAACGCTCACTTCAAAGCAACATAGACGCGACCCTGGCAACCAAGCCAGCTTCACGTATAAAGATCAAAAAAGGGGGCAGCCACGGCTGATCACTCACCAGCCCACCCACACTGTTGAAGAAAAGGGGATGGGGAATAAAGTTGCCTCTGCGTCCTCCGGCCACAGGTACCTTGAACATCTGAAAAATAAAAACAAAACAGTTCAGACACAATATTAAAATACAACCCACCCATTTAACAGAAGAGGACACCTCCCACTGAATCATGACATTATATTCATATACATGGCAATAAATTGTATTCCCTATTTAGGCCACCCCTCCCCAAAGTTCCCAACCTGTGAATCCATTCCGCCTCCTTCATAAGCAACATTCTCTGGCGGTCACCTCTCCTAGGACTTAAAGTTAAGTCCTAGGAGAGGTGACCGCCAGAGAATGTTGCTTATAAGGAATGGGGGAGGGGGGAAATGGTGCTCATGTGGCCTTTTGTCTGGTCCTACATTCGGGTTTGAACCTTGTAATTCACAAAACACATCGGGTCACTTTTGGCTTTGCATGATTTGTTTCTGATATTTGTAAAATATTTGGAATAATCTCTTTAAATTATGGGTTCCAAGGAGGGGTAAATTAGGGACAGTTGGAAATGCGGATTTCCATTTCCGACGAGTTTCAGCTTTCTGATAAGCGTCCTTCTGATTTTTCTGATTCAGAATGGAATTTGTTTTTAACTTTGTCAATAAAGTTAGTTATTTGCAAAAATAATTTTAAAAAATTTGTCGGAATCCGAATTTTTTCTGTAGATGTACTTTATTTTGTGGACCATTTCTGGTAGGTAACCATAGTGAACGTTTGCATTGGCTTAATACTCCCGAGTCTTTTGATTGGCCTACAATTTTCACGGTAATCTGATCACAGAAATACTGATTTTCTGATTCTCTGGCGTAATTTTTGTTCGAGTCTTTCTGTGGTATTTCTGTGGAATTCTGATTTCTGGAAAGCCGATTTCTGGAAAGCCGATTTCTGATCGAAATCTTGGAAATCATAATCGGAAGCTCATTCCTAGTGTAAATCCTCTAAATACATCTCCCCTGCCCCCCCCCCCCCCCCATTAGAAAAGAGCAAACTTCCTTTTCCTAATATTTGGAGAGTAGGGTGATTTACATATACAGTACATCTATGCATAACAAGTCATTCATATTCGAGTGCGCAACTGCTTTGTTGTTCTTAACCTGTCCTAGTGAACATTTAGGTTTTGTAATAAGTTTATCTTTTTAACTGAAACAAATGAACTACCTCATGAATTCTTTACTGTTGATATGCACAGAAACGTTTTTAAGCTTTAAGGTCCTTTTCGCACTGCCACGTTTTCATTGTGTTGCGTTACCGTTTTAACCACCGCCGTCCCACCCATGAGGCAGGGTGAGGCAGCTTTCTCAGGTGGAGGAGCTGTGGGGGAGTTGCCCACCTGGCCGTGGTGGGGGGGGGCACCGAGCAGGAAGGGGTAGCAGCCAGGAAGTGGGAGCAGTGGGCACAGTGGTGGGGAGGGGGTCAGACCCCCACTCTCTCACCTCAGGCTTTCCCGTCCGCATTCCCCCTCTAGCTATTTGCCCAGCAAGGAGCAATGACTCACCTCCTTCTGGTCCAGGTGTTGCGTTCCACCGCTCACGTCACTTCCTGCAATGCTGCCCACTGTACTTCCGCAGTACAGTCGGTGGCAACGCAGGAAGTGACGCGAGCAATGGAACGCAATGCCTGCACCAGAAGGAAGTGAGTCAATGCTGCCCCACACGCTTCTGACAGTAATGCCGAGCAAGTAGCTGGAAGGGGAGCGCGGGCAGGAGAGCCTGAGGTAAAAGAGGGGTGGGTCTGACCCCTTTCCCCACAGCTAGGCCCGCTGCTCCCCCTTCCTGGCTGCTAGTTCCTCCAGGCTACCTATACTGGCGGAAATTATACTACCTATGAGGGCGCATCCTCACAAATTTGCCTCAGGCGGCAAAAAGTCTAGAACTGGCCCTGTTCTTAACACAGGGTGATGCTAAAGTAATGTAAAGTCTACTGGAAATCTTAGATGCAATGCGTTGTGCTGGAAGCATCCGATCTGACGAGTGGGCAAAAGCGCATTATGGGTCAACATCTGTGAGAATGTGTATTGAACAAAGTCAATGGCGCTGCAGCTATTTTACATTTTTGTGCATTCGCATTGTGGTGCGCATGTGCGGTAACAAGTTTTGTCAATGCACTTGCTTGCACTGCATGTTTCCACCACTGGGTGTGAGCACTAGAGAGACTCACTTAAGATTTGATTCGCTGCCTAGATTTACATGAAGGCACATCACTGTGCACAGCACCAATAACAATGCACACTGCATGGGAATATAACTGGCCTGTACTGAACCTAGTAATGCTCGTTGCGCCGATTTCTATCTACTGTAAGTCACAGGGAGACAAATATATTTACGGATCTTAAATTTTAAATGTTTTTGTAATAGTCCTACTTTAACTTGAATTTGCAAACTTGAAATGCAAAAATGAGAATTCGTAATTACCGGTAATCCCTAGTATGGCACCACATAGGTGGGTATCAGACAGATACAGCACTGAACTCTAGTCTATATATGCTTGAATATAGCAAAATTGCTGAACAGGGGGCAGGGCTTAGAAAAGAAGATTTTTACTGGTTAGTACCATATATATTTTATCAAGCACTCATACCACATTCGTAGTCAATTATTAGCTTAGTAACCACATTGCTCAAATGTCACCTCTGTAGTATCAAAAAAATGTTTCTGGCAGGGGGGTAACTAAGAGCCCCCGGGCCCCCCTGCAGAAATTCTGAGCAGGCCCCCCCTCCCCCGGGGCCCGCTCGTGGCCGCTTTGGGGGGCTGGAGGGGTCGCAGCATGAGGGGAAAGCTATGGACACACTCGGCGGGGAGGGAGGAAGGTCCCCCCCTCCCTCACCTCGAGCTTTCCCCTCTGTGCTCCCCTCCAGCTTCAATACCTACATAAGTGCAGCGGAGCGGCGGGCAGCGGCAGGCAGCGGCAGGCAAACATACCTTCCGTGCGTCCAGACGCTTCTCGCTCTAGTGACTGACGCGACTCCCTGTTTTATACAGGAAGTCGTGTCAGTCACTAGAGCGAGAAGTGTCCGCGCTGGAACACACGGAAGGTATGTTTGACTGCCCCTGCCCGCAGCTCCGCTGCACTTATATAGCTATTGAAGCTGGAGGGGAGCGCAGAGGGGAAAGCCCGAGGTGAGGGAGGGGGGGAACCGTCCCCGCCAAGTGTGGCCATAGCTTTCCCCTCATGCTGCGACCCCTCCAGCCCCCAAAACGGCCACGAGCGCCCCCCCCCGCGGGTGCATGGGCTGCATCCCCTATTGTTACGCCCATGTTTTCTGGCTTAAATTTTTTGTTTTTGAAAACAGGCCATCCTGAAAATCTGAGCACAGGACCTGCTCAGGACCTTATTATTCGCCTTCTGCTCAGGCAGCCAATCACCATGCGGCTTCGGTCCAATGTCATGTGACAGGGACAGAAGCTGCATGGTGATTGGCTGGGTGCACGAGACTTGTAAACTAAACAGGAAGTGAATGGGAACTGTATCACGGCCAGGAACAGGTATTGTATAATTCTCCGCTATGCTGCCACTCTGGAGGACCGCCCCCAGCTCCTGCTTCATGGCAGGGGTCATGGGGGCTATTGATCCACCCCTGTGCCTATTCTAAGCAACAGAAACATAAGAGAAAAGTAAGTTACAATCCATTTTAATGTTATTAGTACATGGACACATTGGCCCATATGCAATTCTCTTTTTCACCTGAGTTTTCTCCCAAGAGATAATTTTTCATCTTTGATTTTAAATAACTTTCCAGTACTTTTCAACTAAAAAAGTACCAAAAAGTTGGTAAAAAAGTACTACTAAAATTATTTTGAGCATATTCTTGCCTTCTGGGGGCTTAAAAGGCATTTTATTGACGGATTTAAAAATATCACCGAGGAGAAAACTCAGGTGAAAAAGTAAATTGCATATGGGCCATAGAATTTAAAGTTTAATTTTTTTTTGTGATGGTGGTCCTTTAATGACAGCTTGATTTCTTCTATTGTCTCTTTATAAAAAGTGATGTTAATTGAGGAGGACTTAAAGAGAAACTCCGACCAAAAATTTAACTTTATCCCAATCGGTAGCTGATACCCCCTTTTACATGAGAAATCTTTTCCTTTTCACAAACAGACCATCAGGAGGCGCTGTATGACTGATATTGTGGTGAAACCCCTCCCACAAGTAACCCCTCCCACAAGAAAAGTTCGAACTTTTGTGGGAAATAGCTGTTTACAGCTGTTTCCAACTGCCAAAACCATGCAGCAGCTACATCACCTGCCAACAGTAAAATGTTCACTGGAGTTCCACTTTAATACATACCTTGTATTAACTACTGTTATGACTCTTGACTTGTTTTTTCTATGGTCCTGATTTACACAGTTCTTACATTTTTTCACTCTCTAGGTGACATTAAAGGAGATGTTTTAACAGACATCAGCATTGGCCCATTGATTCATCATCTCTACCCGATGTGCGACATCTTCAAACAGCTCTTCTTGCTGCGGTTCAGTGAGAGGTGTATCTTGGAGCTGCGGAAATGGTGCATTGATGGCACCGGAGCTTTTAATTGGTCCCACATTCAATCTATAGCTGCGGGTCTGTTTGGAGATAGGTAAGATACTGTATATTCCAGTGAAAGAATGTTTACCCAACTGGGAAAGAAATGATAAAGCCTCTGCATGCTAAACACAGGCTCACAGCAGGCTGGAACACTGAAAGCAATGCAGGCAAGTGAGAGTTACCAAATGCAGGATCTTAGTTTCCAAAAAAAGACTAGTAACTTTTGTACTTGGCTAGTTCATCGGTTTGCAGATCCCTCTGTAGAACTAGTCCCAGTTTCAGGCTTAAAGGGGTTCTGTGGAGTCGTGTAGTGAACATAAACAGACACTAGATAATACAGCCCCCTGTAGCTGTAATGTCCCGCGCCGTCCTCCTCCGATCACTTGTTTCCCGGCACCGGTCCCGGTCTAATAACGCATGTCACGCATCTGCGGCCGCGCGCCTGCGCGCTCCCGCTCGCGTCTCTGGGAGCTTACTGCGCAGGCGCAGTACAACAAAACCTCGTACTGAGCCTGCACAGTAAGCTCCCGGAGATGAGAGCGGGAGCGTGCATTATTCGTCTTGTTAGACGAATAATTGCCCGGTGCTGGCGATGGGGAACGAGTGATTGGAGGAGGACGGCGCGGGACATTACAGCTACAGGGGGCTGATAGAAGCCCCAGGTCAGTGTCTGTTTATTATGGGACTCCAGAGAACCCCTTTAAAGAGTAACTGTCAGGCTGCAAAAGCTAATTTAAACCTCTATTCTCCTGTGTTAAACAGTTTAGAAGGAAGCCAAAAAGGCAATACTGAAGTTAAAAATCTCTCTTACTTTTAATGTGTGCTTATCAGCAAAGCTGTTAGACCCAAGCTCTCAAAAGGATGACAGGCTGCATACCATACTGCAAAGCATTCTGGGGCTGCTTGGGTCCTCCCCTCGGCTGCTAGGGAGAAAGTACAGGCTCATGTTACAACAGCACAGCACTGATAAATCTCCGGGCAGAGTACACTGCAGGAGCCTGCTATTGTTCCTAGCCACATGGCTAATCAATATTCACTGCACAGTAGTGTTATTCATTACGGATCTTTTGTGTGAGTGGAATCATCAGGAAGCAGGGAGGACATGACGACACATTTGGCTTCATAGGAGACAGACAAACATGGAACCTGCCATGAGCTGTCAGGAGCATCATTCTCTGCAAATACTATATAAAAATTCTGTGAAGTACAAACGTGGGCAGTGAAATGCATATGTAATGTAAGTACAGCCAATCTTTAGCTACTGATATATGTGCTTATTTTCTCTGAGACCCTATACCTAACAGCTCCTCTTTAAGGCAAATCTGATTATTACATTTTAAACAAAGGAATTGTCATCATGCATTAATCAGCTACTTTCTCTAGGGAGTGACACATTGTACCACTGACACCAGTAAATAAATGGGCATTGCTGGCATGGGAGCAAGAGAGCTGCAGCCTCCAACCAGACTTAGCATTTCTTCTTTGCTCTAAAAGATTATTTACAACCTTAAAGTGGAGCTGTCAGCCATGCTATCTCAGAAAACAAACACATATATAAGTAGATAAATACTTGCTCTACTTTCATAGCATATGTATTGCACTGTCCACGTTTGGATTGTAGTGATTTTTCTGTAGTAAAAAAAGAGAAAATCCTTCTTAGGATTTTCCATTTTGTCTGTGTCTGTCTTAAAGCCAATCCTGACATCATTTCCTCCCTTACTCTGTCTGTGTATCATTGCCCAGCCCCCTCCTAGTCTTTATACACTCCCACCCAGCTCTGCAGTAGAAAGTGCATTGAGCAATATTGGCCAATCAGAGAGGAACAGAGGTGTGGGAGGAGAAAACAGGAGGGAAAGAGGCTTCAGCCAGTCAGGCTGCATTAGTTAAGTCTGAGGAGAAAGTAAAGAAGAAAAAAAGATAACCCAGCATGCCCTGCAACTTCCTTTGTGCAGCAGATGCACCAAATAAGAGTCAGGGAAACTAAGGAATGATGTTTTATGGAGAAGAAAAATAAGAGTGATTTTTAACTTTTGGATTGCTTGGTTAGCATCCTCATTACATGTTTCCCAGGCAAAAATAAAGAATGATTTTTTATTTTATTCCTGACAGTTACTCTTTAAACCTACTATTACCAGAAAAAAATTGTAGCAGAACAGCACTCAAACAGTTAAACACAGCACTTTGCTCTGCACTGGAAAGCTCCTTCAGCTTAAGATAAGCATCCAGAGAGGGGATAACAATATATTTTTTATTTAACATTAAATTGCCAAAATGGTGTCCTAAAATACAGTATACTGTATGTAAACACTTTTTTTCTAAAAATTAGGCTCCTATGTCACCTTCTTTTTTTATCTTGCCTGGGGGCATGTACTAACTGCATGTACTGTGCAGTGCCAATGGAATTGTGGGAAGTTTTTTTTTTCAGCTACAGTAGTAAGCGTATCTCAGCATGCAACTGACAGAAAGCTTCCTATTTTGGATACGTTTATAAGCTTAGCACTAACACTAAAGCATGAAAGTAATTGAATCCCCCCCCCCCCCCCCCACCACACACACACACACACACACACACACACACACACACACACACACACACTCTTGAGGACTTAACACAGTGGTGTACAGTAAGCCTGTTGTATGGGTGATATTTGCTGCGGTAGGGACAGTAAGTTGTGGCAATAGGGAGAGGCAATTAACACTGAGCTGGGATGAAGAAAGAAGAAGAGGGCAGAAGTGATGTCACTTTTGGCATCACAGAGAAACAATAAAGATGGAAACCAGCAGAAATATTATTTTCTTTTTTTTAATCTCATTTCTCCTAAATCTAACAGTAAAGTACAGATAAGTAAGCTAAATAAGGAATTTCTTCTTGAATGATTTTTTTTTTCAGTTAATATGAAGTGTTATTCTACTTTAATAGCAAATGGTTAATGATTGTTTGCATGTAAATTGACCACATCCTTTAACCACCTGTTTATCCTTTAAAGTAGACCTGAACTCAGGGTAGCAGAGAAATACACCCTGTGGCCTCATTCACACCTAAAATCGAAAATGCGTTTTGCATTTTGTGCGCTTTTCCCCCCTCCCGGCGCTCCACTGCACGCTGCGTTTCTGGTAAAAATGCTTTTCTAAGTGGTTTTCCAGAGCGGGTTTGTAATTCACTCCCTGACGCAAGTTAGGAAGTGAACTCTTTGACCCGGAAAAGAATAAATACAAGGGGCTTGATTCACAAAGCGGTGCTAACTGTTAGCACGCCTGTGAAAACCCCCTTAGCACGCCTAAAAGAGCTTTTCGCGTGCTAATTTGCGCGCGAACCACATTGCACGCAAAGTTATGCACGCACGCGCGCATTGCACAGAGCGCAGGGCGCTCCGAGCGAAGTGCCCATTAAAGCCTGTGGGACTTGGCGCGCGCAAAACTTTGCGCACGGTACTTAGCGCGCGATCTGATTGAGAAAACCAGTGCTAACCTACTTAGCACCCTGGTTAGCGCGCCTAAAGACTTTAGACGTGCTAAGTAGGTTAGCACCGCATAGTGAATCAAGCCCCATGTGTTGTTTCTTAAAAACCCGAACGCAATCGATGCTTAAAGCGATTTTGTGAGTGCTTTGTGCTTTTCCTACCTTCCATTGTAGTAAAAACGTCCCAAAAATGTTACAGGCACCGCTTTGCCAACTGCAAAGCGGGCGAAATGTGCTTATATGAACCTTTTAATAGAGATTCATTGCACAAGCGTTTTATGGGCGATTTTGAAAATCTGCGTTTGCAAAAAGGACAAAAACGCCGCTAGTGTGAACGAGTCCTGTGTGTATTTAGAGTTTAGCCTGTCTAATTCCCCCTCATCTGTGACTAATCACCAGTGTAATTTGATCTCTACAGCTGTGTGAGCTCAGGAATCTCCCCTGCCACGACAGAGCAGCTAATTTATAAACACAGGATTTTAACCCTATGTCTGCTTCCATGAAAGCAGGAAGTAGACACGCTGCAGATTTATTTCAGGATTTTTATCAGCTGGAACAAAGAAATGTTTGTCTTATAATTAAAGGTTCTTATGCTGTTGCTTATCTTTTAGAGCAGAGAGGAAGTTTTGAGTTCAGGTCCGCTTTAATTAGGTCCCAGCAGGACTTCATGCCTACATTTGTATTGAATACGTTAAATACGAAAGGCCTTATACTGTCAGAAAAACGCTTAACAAAAATATATTAAAAAATATATTAAAATTGATGAACAATGTGTGTTTCTGTAATGTGGAAAAAAAAGTTAAGAAAGAAAGTCTTCTTACTAAAAAAATACATTTAAATTTGATCATAAACATTAGTGCTGGCCAGGGGGGCCCAGAGCTGCAAGTGGGCCCCAACTACTACTTTATTCTTTCTGATAAAGGGCCCCATCCTTCAGATCAGGTGTGTTTGTGGCTACACTTGTTACAGGTGTGGGGATTATAATCCACACTTGTTTCATCATACCTCCCAACTTTTTGAGATGAGAAAGAGGGACACTTAAGCCACACCCCTGATCCCCCCCTGTCACACCCCTAGTCATGCATACCATAAAGATTTCATAAGAAAAATATGTTGTTTTATAGTTCAAACCACACTGATCCTTTCTATCCTGGTTCATTTTCCTTCATATTAACATTTTAAAATTAGTAATATATCAATTTAAAGGTTGGGAATAAAGCTTAGAGTCAATCAAACACATTTTTAGTAGAGAAATATATAGATTTACATAGAAAGAGGGACAAAGTCCTCAAAGAGGGACAAATGAGGAAGAAAAAGGGACAGAGGGACAGGGCTCCCAAAGAGGGACTGTCCCTCCAAAAGAGGGACAGATGGGAGCTATGGTTTCATGACGCTTGTAAGTTGGGCTGTGAGGGTCACCAGGAATAGGCAAGGGAAAGGGTGTGGACTCTGGGAGCCCCATCAAAGTTTTGCTGCAGGCCCCACAATTTCTAGTCACGCTCCTAGTGCTCAATTTCTAGTCACGCTCCTAGTGCTGAGCATTTCAAATCATCATTTAGGGCTTGATCACACTAAGCGCTTGTGTAATGATTCCTTATGGGAGTGTTCACATCTGAGCTGTTCCATTCTGATCCGCTCACCAAAGTGCTGCCTGTACCATTTTTGGGGTGATTTGCCTCAATGGAAAGTATAGGGAAATCACAAATCACTTGTACAAGCGCTTTGTATAGCAGTTTCCCCAGCGCTTTCATTAATAAATACATTGTATTTATTCATTTCCGGCTGAAAGACTTCACTTCCTGACTGACGCCAGGAAGTATTAAAAACAGAATTGCTCCGCAAAAGCGCTTAGAAAAGCGCTTTTTAAAAATTGCAGCGCGCAAAAATATCGTGCAAAAAATTGATTTTAGATGTGTACAAGGCCCAAAGTAATTGTTTACACTATGGGCTTGATTCACTAAACCGTAATAACTCATATCACGGCCACGTTTTTGCATTTTTGTGCGCTTGTTCACGTGCAATCGCAAATTCTTGGGCACAATCTGGAATGAAAATTTGTGATTGCGCGCAAAACTCGACAACTCACGCGAAAACGCTAGCACGGGCGTGATATGACTTATCACGGTTTAGTGAATCAAGCCCTATGAGCGTTTTGACTTTTTTTTTTTAAGCGTTGGCAATTTTTAAAAATTGCTTTAAAAGCGCTTGTGCAATTTTGCTCTTTGTGTTCTCACATGAGCGATGAGCTTTCTTTCCAAGCGCAACTGCGGGTCCTGCACCATTTCCTGGGCGATTGGGCTCCTATGCACAGTATAGGAAAATCACTAAGCGCTATAAAAAGCGCTCTGAAAAGCGTGCATTAGTTACATTCAGTTCCAGGTCAAAGAGCTCACTTCCTGAAGAAAAAACAGAGGTGCCTGGCTCTTCTACTGACCACATATGCTATTGCTCCGTTGTTATTGCCTGATGAAGCGGGATCAAGCCTGTGAAACGCGTTGCATATTTGGAGTTCATAAATAAAATATATTGACTGTCTTTACTACAGTCGTTGTGTGTCTACTTGGAGGAGGTAAGTCCACCACTACCTCCTCTAATTACCAAGAATTTGGTTTCTTAAGATCATTTAGCTTCCTTTTATCCTTTTGGCGCCTCTGTTCTCCTGCATAACTTCCCGAAGAAAAGCTCAAATCGACTAACAAAAGCACATTGAAAAGAGCTTAGACAAATCGTGCAGAAAGTGCTAGAAAAAGCGCTTAGAAAATCGATCACAAAAGCACCCAGCGCTTGCGATTGCGCTGGCGATTTCTAATGTGAACAAGGCCTATAAGCCATCATTTAAAGTCCCAATTCATCCTCAATTTTTTTTAAAATGCTTATAATAGTACATTTGCAGAAACGTATCTGTATCAAATATTTGATTAATTTTTCAGCAAACAGTTGGAAACGAAACATGCCCTTCTGAGATCAGCCATCAAACAGATTGTAAAATGCCACAGCGATAGAGAATATCTCACCCACCCCCTGCAGCTACCACAAGCCGACTGCGTAAGCTCCTGCTGGATTCTGGAAGTCATCAGCACAGATGAAGCCAGGTACCAGAGCAACCTGAAGAAGATTGGGGATTGTGTGAAACCCGGAGGATACCTGCTTTTAGTTGGAGCTGTAAATGGGACCTTTTTCACGGTGGGGAATCAGCGGATGCATCTGTTTAACCACAATGAGGATTTCGTGAAAGATGCCCTTGCTAAGGAGGGATTCACCGTCATAAAGTGTGAGGTGCTCCAAAGAAAGGCAGAGAGTGACCTTAGTGATTACAAAGGAATGTCCTTTATTGCAGCCCGCAAAGATAAGTAGCTTAGATTAGTCCTTGAAGACACGCCTCCAACAATCATACTGTGACCCCTCCCCCAAAATTCATTTCCTATTTTAGCATTTATTTGTTCTTCATAAGTGGGCTCTGCTGCTTTTTAATCAGATGTTCAGTTGTTAGAACTTGGGTACTAGGGCTAGTATGATGGGTTAGAAAGGACAGGGAGGGCTATGGTGGTGTTGCGTGTTGTGATCGATCGCCGCCGCTCGCCGCTGATGCGCCGCTACTCGGCATGTTACAGGCCCCCTCCCAAGACCCCTTGTGCAGCCTGGCCAATCACCGCCAGGCTGCGCTATGGGGTGGATCAGGACTCCCTCTGACGCCATGACGTGGATGAAGTCAATGACGTCATCCCGATCGTCGCCATGGCAACGGGGGAAGCCAAACAGGAAATCCCGTTCTGAACGGGATTTCCTGTTTGCTCTGATCGCCGGAGGCGATCGGAAAGGGTGGGGGGATGCCGCTGCACATCGGCTATCATGTAGCTAGCGCTAGGCTAGCTACATGATTTAAAAAAACAAACTGCTGCGCCGCCACCCTGGCAATTTTAATAGAACGCCAGGGTGATAGGGGAGCTGTAGCGACACAAAGTAGAATGCAGTACGTTATTTAGAAAAACCCCTTTTACAGTAATTTCCCTGGTTTCAGCATAAAAAACGCGCCCTATATCTACATATTGCTGTTTATATTGCTATGTAGTCCTGCCCTCCCAGTGATGTTTAGCCTAGGCTGTTTAGCTATTCAGAATTCTCCGTCCAGAGCATGCTGGGAGACCAGTCGTTATTTTCACTGGCTTTGGAATGCTCAGTAAACAAACATTCCGCAGAGCTGCACCTGACCGGACGAAAAATATTGCCACCGGTGATGAAATTTCAGAATGTAGATTAGGGTGATGAAAGATTTTACAAACAATGAGTAAATCATGTATAGCTTAATATTCAATAAAAAATAAGCAATTTTATTCATTACATTATTTTCACTACAGTTCCCCTTTAAGGCGAGGCGTTGTTTTAAGGGACCTCTATGCTCTATTGCGAAAATCTTAAACTTTTAAATAAATGTAAACATATACAGGTAAGAAGTAAGTTTATTCCAGAGTAAAATGAGCCATAAATTACTTTTCTCCTATGTTGTTGTCACTTACAGTAAGTAGAAATCTGACAGAACCGACAGGTTTTGGACTAGCCCACCTCCTCATGGGGGATTCTCAGGGTTTTCTTTATTTTCAAAAGTGCTTAGTGAATGGCATTTGCTCCGTCCAACTGCCAAAAAAGTGTGCAGGGAGCAGGGAGGCTGCCCAGCATCTATGTATAAATCTTTTTCAAGGAGTATCTTTATAAAGAATAAAGGCCATGCTGAGAACCCCCTATGGAGAGATGGACTAGCTGAAAACCTGTCAGTTCTGTCAGATTTCTGCTACTTACTGTAAGCGACAGCAACGTAGCACAAAAAGTAATTTATGGCTAATTTTACTCTGGAATAAACTTACTTCGTATTTCCATGTATTTTACATTTTAAGATTTTGCTTACAATTTCAGGGTGTAAGGTTTAGTTAGGCATAAGTGGGAGGTAAGGTTTAGTGATGAACCGAAATTTTGCGTTTTCCAAATTACAACACAAAATTTGCAATTACAACCTGAAATTGTAATTTGTAATTATCAGAAGAAACGTAATTCATAATTTCGTAATTCATAATTTTGTGCAGTAATTTCACATTAAATCATAATTTTGTGTTTACATTTGTGTTACTTGTAATTTCCTACATGAAATAATGAAATTACGGGTAACACGAAATTGTAAATTCGTGTTTTACACGAAAACGTATCCTGAAAAATAGTCGTAATTTAGAAAATGTTCATAATTCTGAAAATTTTGTAATGAAAATTGACAAAAAAAATTGTGTATGCTCGAAATTACACAAAATTTTACATCATTTTTTTGTGGTTGCATTACGATTGTAATCAGGATTGTGAAAATTATGCCAAATTTCAGGAAATCATAATTAACACATGATGATCATCACTAGTAAAGTTATACATTTTATGGTGAGAGAGTTAAAGTTAAGCATTTGCTAATATAAAATTAATGTTAAGGTGCCCATTAACGGTACAATTTTTTACTAAATGCGATCTCTCAATGTGATTTTAACTATTGTAACTAATTGAAAGGCAATTATCGATTGTCCACATTTACTGAATGATTCTTTCTTCAAATGTGATCATAAAATCCAACTTTCGGATCGATTTTATCCTATTTAGCAATTGACCAAAGAATCGTTCGCTATCGATTGGCTTCATAAATGGCAAATTTTCTATACAATTTCATCATAAAAATCGCATCGAAAAATCGCATTTGGTGAAAAAATTGTACCCTTTATGGACACCGTTAGGCAGAGGTGGAGGGGTTTATGGCTAGGCATATAGCAGTATAGCAGTTGAGAGATGAGTAAAGATAATCCATGAAATGCTAACTTTTTGGGCGGTTTGTAGTGGTGCTCAGCAGAGCTCGAATATTCGAGTAGCTCGAATATTCGAGCTCTTTTTCAGCTATTCGAGCTCGGTATTCGAGCTCCGAATAGCTGTAGCTATTCGAATGGGCTATTCGAGAACACTCGAATAGCCCATTCACTATTCGAGCTATTCGAGCAAACCGGCGCTATTCGAGCTCGGTACCGAGCTCGAATAGCGTCATAGCCCAGATTGATGTGCTTAGAGCCAATCAGAGGGCTCCCAGGCCCTCTGACGGCAGCCAATCACAGAGGGGGACCCTGGCCAGCCCCTACCCTATAAATAGCGGCCGCCATGTTCGGGTTTTCCATGCTTGCCTGAGACTTGTACAGAGAGAGATCTGCTCCTTTGTGCTTTGGCTTAGCAAGTGCTCTATTGTGTTCATTTACCTAGCGTTTTTGCTCACCTACACCTGCCATATACACCTGTATTGTTGTTATTTAGATAGACATTGTATTTTAGTTAGTAGCTTGTGTGTTACATTAGAGACAGGCAGCTGCTGCAAGCTTACAGGTTTAGGCCTCAGGGGGGCCTTGCCTCTGTGGGCAGCTGTCCTCTGTTTATTTCTCTCATCATCTATACCAGTATTTCTGCTGTCCTTTACTAATAGTATTGTAGTTATACTGTACTAGGAGTAGGACACTCACTGACTGTCACTGTTTATAGGCTACTAGCTAGCTCCTGCGTGTGTGCACTCACTCACTGTCTGTGTGTACACACACTCTATTTCCTTCTGATTACTGATTGATTATTGTTAGTTGTACTTACTTACTACTTACTCTTACTGTACCCGTAGGGACACTCACTGTCACTGTTCATATAGGCTACTAGCTCCTGCGTGTGCGCACTCACTGTCTGAGTGTACACACACAACACACACTCTATTTCCTTCTGATCGCTGATTGATTATTGTAATTAGTTAGTTCTACTTACTGTTACTACTTACTCTTACTGTACTAGGAGTCTAGGACACTCAGTCACTGTGTTCATAGGCTACTAGCTCCTGCGTGCGTGCACTCACTGTCTGAGTGTACACACACCCACACTCCATTTCCTTCTGATCGCTGATTGATTATTGTTATTAGTTAGTTCTACTTACTGTTACTACTTACTTACTCTTACTGTACTAGGAGTCTAGGACACTCAGTCACTGTGTCCATAGGCTACTAGCTCCTGCGTGCGTGCACTCACTGTCTGAGTGTACACACACCACCCACACTCCATTTCCTTCTGATCGCTGATTGATTATTGTTATTAGTTAGTTCTACTACTTACTGTTACTACTTACTGTACTAGGAGTCTAGGACACTCAGTCACTGTGTCCATAGGCTACTAGCTCCTGCGTGCGTGCACTCACTGTCTGAGTGTACACACACCACCCACACTCCATTTCCTTCTGATCGCTGATTGATTATTGTTATTAGTTAGTTCTACTACTTACTGTTACTACTTACTTACTCTTACTGTACTAGGAGTCTAGGACACCCAGTCACTGTGTCCATAGGCTACTAGCTCCTGCGTGCGTGCACTCACTGTCTGAGTGTACACACACCACCCACACTCCATTTCCTTCTGATCGCTGATTGATTATTGTTATTAGT
This sequence comes from Hyperolius riggenbachi, assembly GCF_040937935.1. Classification (NCBI taxonomy): domain Eukaryota; kingdom Metazoa; phylum Chordata; class Amphibia; order Anura; family Hyperoliidae; genus Hyperolius; species Hyperolius riggenbachi. The sequence goes on along the minus strand of NC_090648.1, from coordinate 86,530,006 downwards.
TAGTTCTACTTACTGTTACTACTTACTTACTCTTACTGTACTAGGAGTCTAGGACACTCAGTCACTGTGTCCATAGGCTACTAGCTCCTGCGTGCGTGCACTCACTGTCTGAGTGTACACACACCACCCACACTCCATTTCCTTCTGATCGCTGATTGATTATTGTTATTAGTTAGTTCTACTACTTACTGTTACTACTTACTGTACTAGGAGTCTAGGACACTCAGTCACTGTGTCCATAGGCTACTAGCTCCTGCGTGCGTGCACTCACTGTCTGAGTGTACACACACCACCCACACTCCATTTCCTTCTGATCGCTGATTGATTATTGTTATTAGTTAGTTCTACTACTTACTGTTACTACTTACTTACTCTTACTGTACTAGGAGTCTAGGACACCCAGTCACTGTGTCCATAGGCTACTAGCTCCTGCGTGCGTGCACTCACTGTCTGAGTGTACACACACCACCCACACTCCATTTCCTTCTGATCGCTGATTGATTATTGTTATTAGTTAGTTCTACTTACTGTTACTACTTACTTACTCTTACTGTACTAGGAGTCTAGGACACTCAGTCACTGTGTCCATAGGCTACTAGCTCCTGCGTGCGTGCACTCACTGTCTGAGTGTACACACACCACCCACACTCCATTTCCTTCTGATCGCTGATTGATTATTGTTATTAGTTAGTTCTACTACTTACTGTTACTACTTACTGTACTAGGAGTCTAGGACACTCAGTCACTGTGTCCATAGGCTACTAGCTCCTGCGTGCGTGCACTCACTGTCTGAGTGTACACACACCACCCACACTCCATTTCCTTCTGATCGCTGATTGATTATTGTTATTAGTTAGTTCTACTACTTACTGTTACTACTTACTGTACTAGGAGTCTAGGACACTCAGTCACTGTGTCCATAGGCTACTAGCTCCTGCGTGCGTGCACTCACTGTCTGAGTGTACACACACCACCCACACTCCATTTCCTTCTGATCGCTGATTGATTATTGTTATTAGTTAGTTCTACTACTTACTGTTACTACTTACTTACTCTTACTGTACTAGGAGTCTAGGACACCCAGTCACTGTGTCCATAGGCTACTAGCTCCTGCGTGCGTGCACTCACTGTCTGAGTGTACACACACCACCCACACTCCATTTCCTTCTGATCGCTGATTGATTATTGTTATTAGTTAGTTCTACTTACTGTTACTACTTACTTACTCTTACTGTACTAGGAGTCTAGGACACTCAGTCACTGTGTCCATAGGCTACTAGCTCCTGCGTGCGTGCACTCACTGTCTGAGTGTACACACACACCACCCACACTCCATTTCCTTCTGATCGCTGATTGATTATTGTTATTAGTTAGTTCTACTTACTGTTACTACTTACTTACTCTTACCGTACTAGGAGTCTAGGACACTCAGTCACTGTGTCCATAGGCTACTAGCTCCTGCGTGCGTGCACTCACTGTCTGAGTGTACACACACTAAATTTACTTGTGATTACTACTACTGATTATTGTAACTGCTAGTTGTACTTCCTGACTGTTAATACTTACTTACTGTACTAGGGGACACTCACTCAGTCACCTCACCAACCAACCCACTCCATTAAAGTACCCCACTTTTCACCCGCCCTTTTACAAAACTTTTGTCTATACGCCCAAAACATTGAAGATGTCTGGAAGTGGCAGCCAGCGCGGTTTGGGCAAGGGGAAGGGCAGCAAGGGAATCAGGAAGAGAGGGAGCAGCATTGTGGCAAGCCGCGGCCGCGGGCGCGCCACCATGCACAGTTCCGCAGCAGCAGCAGCAGCGTCAGTGGCTAACATTCCTCCCATAGCCACTGGCCGTGGACGCCTTGGGCGCCGCCCAGGAGGAGCATCTGCAACTCACGCTGCAGAGACACAGCAGCAGCAGCGTGTAGCACCTGCTCCCATTTTCCTCCAGCCGGGTCGGAAACGTCCCATTGAGGAAAAGGATGCAGACACTGTGGTGCAACTCATGACGGAGGATGAGCAGCCCGCCATCAGCTCTGCATCCGAGGCCTCCACCCTCACCACCACCACCCCTGTTCGCAGCAGCCGCCCAGCAGGGCCTGGGGAGGAGGCCAGTTCACCGTCAGTCGCCGACCTGTCACTCAGCACTCTTTTGACCCCAGGCATGATGAGTCAATTGAATGCTGTTGTTGGCGATTTGGAGGAGGAGATGCTGATGGGCACTTTGGGGGAGGAGGGATTGGACAGCAAGACTGTGGCGACAGTCAAGCGTCCCATCCATGCATCAGCAGAGGAGTTTGGGGGGTCATCATCAGAGCAGGACATGTTTCAGGAGGGGCATGATGATGATGACCCGGTGACAGACAGAGACTGGGTGCCAACACATCCAGAGGATGTCGTCCTCAGCAGCTCTGAGGAGGAGGAGGAGGATGCGGTTGTGGGCCTTGCAAGGAGGCGCATCATTGCAAGCATTGGCAGCGTCCCACAGCCTGCTGGTGTCTCAGGCTCAGCAGCAGCAGCAGCAGCATCAGCCAGTACCACCACCAGCCGCACCCAAGACCCCCCCCCCCCCCCCAACCACCACAGGGAAACAGGCAGCAGCGCTTCCATGCCGTAGGGGGATGTTTTTGTCACCAATCTGGCGGTTTTTCACCATGCCCACAGTGTACAGCAAGTACGCCACTTGCAACCACTGTCAGCGGAAGTTGAGCAGAGGTGCAGACCCCTTGAAGTTCAGCACCAGCTCGCTGATCAACCACCTTTCTGCGAAACACTTCCACCAGCATGAGGAGTTCCAGAGGCTGAAGGCATCTGGTGCTGGCAGTGGCACCAATCCCATCACTGCACAGCCTTCAGCAGCAGCAGCAGCAACAGCAGCCACCCGCCCTCCTGCTCCTCCAGCAGCACCAGCAGGAGTGCGGAAACGCCCTGCTCCTCCCCCCTCTGCAACTCCTGCCGCCGACACTGAGGCCTGTTCTGGCAGCCAGTCCTCAGTGGCCTCCTCTGCTCCGTCTGCTGATTCCCGTGCCAGCAAAAAGGCACGCCAGAGCCTTTTGAGCGAGTCCTTCCAGGGGGTGGTTAGGGCTCTGCCTCCCAGCAGCCGTCGCGTGCGGCAGCTGAACGGCTTGCTGGCACGGGCCATGTGCTCCCAACTCCTGCCGTACACGCTCGTGCAGGAGGGGAGCGACATGCGGGCGCTGCTTGCTTGTGCAGCCCCAGACTGGCAGCTCCCCAGCAGACACTTCTTCGCCCGCAAGGCCATTCCTGCACTGCACCGCTTTGTGATGGCCAATGTGGAGCGAGGGCTGGAGCACGCGGTTGGTGAAAGGGTCCACGTCACCATGGACTCCTGGAGCAGCCGCTTCGGGACAGGCCGCTACCTGTCCTTCACTGTCCACTGGGTCAGCTTGGTGGAAGGGGGTGAGGATGGGAGAGCAGCAGCGGGCACAGCAGCAGCAGCAACACAGTGGGTGGTGCCACCCCGCAGGGTCAGGGGAACTGCAGCGGGTTCCTCCGATCCTCTGCCATCCTCCGCCACACCTGGCCAAACCCCCCGCCTCAGCAGCAGTGTGAAGGCCCGCCACTGCCAAGCGCTGCTGCACTTGGTCAGCCTTGGCAAGACCAAGCTGACGGCAGCCCACGTGTTGGCCAAACTCCAGGAGCAGGAGCGGATTTGGCTGACCCCCAGAGGCCTCAGAGTCGGAGAGGTGGTGTCCGACAATGGGGCCAATCTGGTTGCTGCCATAGACAGGGGAAACCTGACCCACATCCCCTGTCTTGCCCACGTGCTGAACCTGGTGGTGCAGAAGTTCCTGCGCACCTACCAGGGGATGGACGAGCTGCTGGAAACGGCAAGGAACGTTGTGCGTCACTTCCGGCGCTCGGCTGCAGCCTGTGCGAGCCTGGAAGACGTGCAAAAGGAGCTGGATCTGCCACGCCATCGGCTGATCATTGACGTTCCGACTCGCTGGAACTCCACCCTGGCGATGTTGGAGCGTCTGGTTGAACAGAAGCACGCTGTCAACCACTACCTTGCCCTGGCCACTGTTTCCGCAGCTCAGAGAAGGGACAAGACCAGCAACATCCCGTCCATCGTCCCCGATGATGACTGGAGGCACATGCAGCAGGTGTGCTTAGTGCTGGCTCCCTTCCTGCAGGCCACAAACATGGTGAGCAGGGACCATGCTATGGTCTGCGAGTGGGTGCCCCTGGTTTCTCTGCTGAACAGGGCACTCGATGCTTTGCTGGCACAGGGAGCGGCAGCCTTGGACCAGCAGGAGCGGCAAGCAGCTGCACAGTCCACCTCTGAGGGGGAGGAGGAGGAGGACTTGGTGGAGGTCCCTGACCTGGCTGCTGATGAGGGGGATCAGCGCAGTGCAGCTGAGTTGGTGCGGGGGTGGAGAGAGGATGAGGCAGCAGAGGAGGAGGATGAGGAGGACAGCACTGACGTCGATGTGCCAGCAGACGTGGCCCGCCTCTTCCCAATGGCAGCGCACATGCTGACGTGCCTGCGCAGGGACCCCAGGGTGATCCAGATGAAGCAGAGGGAGGACATCTGGATCAGCATGATGTTGGACCCACGCCTCAAGGGGAAGTTGAGCCAGTTCCTGCCGCCTGCAGGAGGAGACCCAGCGCAACAAATAAGGAGCTTGCAGCAGGCCCTTGTTGAGCGCTTGGAGGAAGCCTTCCCCCAGCCTTCCACCCCCACTGTCCAGCAGCCAGCACAGAGGCAGCAGCAGGTGCCTGCATCCAGCAGCAGCAAGCGCCCCACAGACCTGCTGTCTCTCAGCCACGAGCTCTACAGGACTGTAGAGGCTCCGGCAGCAGTGACTAGAGAGGAGATGCATGCAGCAGCATCCTCCTCCGGTCACAGCCAGCGCCTGACCCGCATGGTGGCTGACTACATGGGGTCCTACAGCGGGCTTGACAGCGATGCCCCTGTTGATCCCATGGAGTATTGGGTCAAGCGCATGGAGATCTGGAGCGAGCTGGCGCAGTACGCCCTGGAAGTGCTGTCCTGCCCCCCTTCCAGCGTGCTGTCCGAGCGCTGCTTCAGTGCAGCTGGTGGCGTGGTCACCGAGAAACGCTCACGTCTGTCTCACAAGTCTGTGGACAGACTGACGTTTCTCAAGATGAACCAGGCGTGGGTGGAAGGCGAGTTCCTGGCCCCTGTTGTCGGCGAGAGGGGGACATGAACTGGCTGCCGGAACTTAGTACCATCGTTAATGTGCCTTACCACCCTTTACCACCTCCTGGCTCCTGCTCACTAAGCCAGCCTGGTTCACTTTGACTATTACGTCGCCTGCAGCCACACATTTCACACCTACAGTGGGCTGCTGCTGTGTACTGCCCTTCTGCTGTCTGTCTGTGTTTCCCACTGCCAGGGTACACAGAATTACCTTCTGCTGCCACTCTGCCACCAGCTATTACGTCAAAACAATAGCTATATTGGTTGTAAAACCAAAACCAAAAAAAACCAATAAAAAAAAAAAAAGGTTTAATTTTTCTGAGGTGCCCGGGTTGAAAACTGTGTTGTCCCAGTTGTGTATTGGACACAATGTGGGCTGCACGACCGCTGTCTGGGACCTCCTGTTGTGTTTATTTACAGCCCTGGTATCACCGCTAGGTACCAGGGCTATTATGTCACGCTGCCTACCTGCTGCCACACTCACACTGCTCCTCCATTCCTCCTGCTGCTGCTGTCTGTCTGTGTTTCCCACTGCCAGGGTACACAGAATTACCGTCTGCTGCCACTCTGCCACCAGCTATTACGTCACAACAATAGCTGCTCACACTGCTCCTCCATTCCTCCTGCTGCTGCTGTCTGTCTGTGTTTCCCACTGCCAGGGTACACAGAATTACCTTCTGCTGCCACTCTGCCACCAGCTATTACGTCAAAACAATAGCTATATTGGTTGTAAAACCAAAACCAAAAAAAACCAATAAAAAAAAAAAAAGGTTTAATTTTTCTGAGGTGCCCGGGTTGAAAACTGTGTTGTCCCAGTTGTGTATTGGACACAATGTGGGCTGCACGACCGCTGTCTGGGACCTCCTGTTGTGTTTATTTACAGCCCTGGTATCACCGCTAGGTACCAGGGCTATTATGTCACGCTGCCTACCTGCTGCCACACTCACACTGCTCCTCCATTCCTCCTGCTGCTGCTGTCTGTCTGTGTTTCCCACTGCCAGGGTACACAGAATTACCGTCTGCTGCCACTCTGCCACCAGCTATTACGTCACAACAATAGCTGCTCACACTGCTCCTCCATTCCTCCTGCTGCTGCTGTCTGTCTGTGTTTCCCACTGCCAGGGTACACAGAATTACCTTCTGCTGCCACTCTGCCACCAGCTATTACGTCAAAACAATAGCTATATTGGTTGTAAAACCAAAACCAAAAAAAACCAATAAAAAAAAAAAAAGGTTTAATTTTTCTGAGGTGCCCGGGTTGAAAACTGTGTTGTCCCAGTTGTGTATTGGACACAATGTGGGCTGCACGACCGCTGTCTGGGACCTCCTGTTGTGTTTATTTACAGCCCTGGTATCACCGCTAGGTACCAGGGCTATTATGTCACGCTGCCTACCTGCTGCCACACTCACACTGCTCCTCCATTCCTCCTGCTGCTGCTGTCTGTCTGTGTTTCCCACTGCCAGGGTACACAGAATTACCGTCTGCTGCCACTCTGCCACCAGCTATTACGTCACAACAATAGCTGCTCACACTGCTCCTCCATTCCTCCTGCTGCTGCTGTCTGTCTGTGTTTCCCACTGCCAGGGTACACAGAATTACCTTCTGCTGCCACTCTGCCACCAGCTATTACGTCAAAACAATAGCTATATTGGTTGTAAAACCAAAACCAAAAAAAACCAATAAAAAAAAAAAAAGGTTTAATTTTTCTGAGGTGCCCGGGTTGAAAACTGTGTTGTCCCAGTTGTGTATTGGACACAATGTGGGCTGCACGACCGCTGTCTGGGACCTCCTGTTGTGTTTATTTACAGCCCTGGTATCACCGCTAGGTACCAGGGCTATTATGTCACGCTGCCTACCTGCTGCCACACTCACACTGCTCCTCCATTCCTCCTGCTGCTGCTGTCTGTCTGTGTTTCCCACTGCCAGGGTACACAGAATTACCGTCTGCTGCCACTCTGCCACCAGCTATTACGTCACAACAATAGCTGCTCACACTGCTCCTCCATTCCTCCTGCTGCTGCTGTCTGTCTGTGTTTCCCACTGCCAGGGTACACAGAATTACCTTCTGCTGCCACTCTGCCACCAGCTATTACGTCAAAACAATAGCTATATTGGTTGTAAAACCAAAACCAAAAAAAACCAATAAAAAAAAAAAAAGGTTTAATTTTTCTGAGGTGCCCGGGTTGAAAACTGTGTTGTCCCAGTTGTGTATTGGACACAATGTGGGCTGCACGACCGCTGTCTGGGACCTCCTGTTGTGTTTATTTACAGCCCTGGTATCACCGCTAGGTACCAGGGCTATTATGTCACGCTGCCTACCTGCTGCCACACTCACACTGCTCCTCCATTCCTCCTGCTGCTGCTGTCTGTCTGTGTTTCCCACTGCCAGGGTACACAGAATTACCGTCTGCTGCCACTCTGCCACCAGCTATTACGTCACAACAATAGCTGCTCACACTGCTCCTCCATTCCTCCTGCTGCTGCTGTCTGTCTGTGTTTCCCACTGCCAGGGTACACAGAATTACCTTCTGCTGCCACTCTGCCACCAGCTATTACGTCAAAACAATAGCTATATTGGTTGTAAAACCAAAACCAAAAAAAACCAATAAAAAAAAAAAAAGGTTTAATTTTTCTGAGGTGCCCGGGTTGAAAACTGTGTTGTCCCAGTTGTGTATTGGACACAATGTGGGCTGCACGACCGCTGTCTGGGACCTCCTGTTGTGTTTATTTACAGCCCTGGTATCACCGCTAGGTACCAGGGCTATTATGTCACGGCGAGCTGCCTGCCTCATTGACTGCCTGCTGCCACACACTCATCCTCCTCCTCCTGCTGCTGAATTTACCTCCTGCTGTCTTTGTGTTTCCACTGCCAGGGAGCACATACAATGGCGCTTCCAACATGCGTGCGCCCACCAGCTATTTGTTACGCTCAAAAATAGCTGCATTTCTTTAAAAAAAAATTTGAAAAGAGAAATACGTGAAGAAGAAGAAGAAGACGATATTGAAAAAGAAGGAGAAGGAGAAGATGAAGAAGAAGATGAAGAAGAAGATGAAGAAGAAGAAGATGAAGATGAAGAAGATGAAGATGAAGAAGAAGAAGAAGATGAAGAAGAAGAAGATGAAGAAGAAGATGAAGAAGATGAAGATGAAGAAGAAGAAGAAGATGATGAAGAAGATGAAGAAGAAGAAGAAGAAGATGAAGAAGAAGAAGATGAAGAAGAAGAAGATGAAGAAGAAGATGAAGAAGATGAAGAAGAAGATGAAGAAGATGAAGATGAAGAAGAAGAAGAAGATGATGAAGAAGATGAAGAAGAAGAAGAAGAAGATGAAGAAGATGAAGAAGAAGAAGAAGAAGATGAAGAAGAAGAAGAAGAAGATGAAGAAGATGAAGAAGATGAAGAAGATGAAGAAGAAGATGAAGATGAAGAAGATGAAGATGAAGAAGATGAAGATGAAGAAGATGAAGAAGATGAAGAAGAAGAAGAAGATGAAGAAGAAGAAGAAGAAGATGAAGAAGAAGATGAAGAAGATGAAGATGAAGAAGAAGAAGAAGATGATGAAGAAGAAGAAGAAGAAGAAGAAGAAGATCTAGAAGAAGATTAAGAAAGATAAAGAAGAAGAAGAACAAGTATATACAGTAACACTACACTACTGAACCAAATTAAGGACACAACTTCTCTTTCCACATTTTTTTTTAAAGGAACATCCCCACATAATCACTTGCTGTTGTTACTTGGAAAAAAAGATGTTTCTTGCATCATTCACCCTCAAAACAAGTGTTGGAAGCTATTTTGGGCCAATTCGAATAGTCAGCTCGAATAGTGAGCTCGAATACCGACTCGAATAGTGAGCTCGAAGTCCGAGGTCGAATCGAATAGTAAAAAATATTCGACTCGAATATTCGACTGACCTCGAATAATTTACTATTCGAATTCGACCAAATTCGAATTTTTAAAAGGGGTATTTGAGCACCACTGGCGGTTTGTTATTTTTGTTGCACGTTACATCAGAATCAGAATAATTGTATTAATCGGCAAAAATTGGGTTTGGCACAAAAAGGCAGGCGATAAGACACGCAATACACAATAAACAGTATGATATATAGCAGTATAAGCAAATACATTAAAGTAAAGTGACTCAGAAGATAATTTATCGATTGAACACACAATATGCAAAGGGCAGTGACTCAGTAGGCTGCTAATCGATAATAAGCCGCATTTCGAGAGTTCAAGAGGTTGACCGCGAAGGGGAAAAATTTGTTTCTATGACTTGAGGTCTTGGTTGGGATGGCCCGAAATCTCTGGCCAGGTGGGAGCCGACTGAAGAAGCAGTGGCCAGGGTGTGAGGGATCATTGGCAATCCTCAACGCTCTTGAATGCAATCCCAACTGGACTAATCAAATTCAGTAGCTGCCACTGAGCTGCTAGGCTCAGTTCCATGCTACATACACTTGGCAAGAACATGTACAACAACATGTAAAATGATCATCTCCAAAGAAGGGTGACGTTACAAATAGGTGGTGCTGTCAAAATATTTGGGTAGCAGTAGCAGTAGAAATCTTAATATTCCACTGTACTCCTGGTCGTGCCAAATGTGAATGGACGTGTTTCCTCCTCCTTACCATCCCTCCTTTCAGCTCTCCTCTTTCTCCCTGTCTCTACCTTTTACTATTCTCACTGCTCCTCTTGCCTCTTTTTTCATTCCCCTACCAATTATTTATTTCCACTCACCCTTCCCACCTTCTCTTTTACTACATTTCCCATCCTCCACATTCCTTTCCCTCCCTTCCTTCATTCCCTTCCTTACGTTCTTCTTGCACTGCCCCATCTCCCACTTTCTTCCCTTCCGCCCCTCCCCACCTCTACCCTTATGTCCAGTTAAAAGATAAGCAGCTGGGATTTATCAAGCTAATGCAATGAAAAGTGCAGCTAGGCTGAAAACTGCCCATATTTATAAGTCAAAATCCTAATTTTATTTGACAACTGAAACCTAATTTGCTAGTCTGGCTGATATTTCCCCCAATTTTCCTCAAACTTGTCTTAATAATCCTGCCAAGGGCCGGATTTACCATAAGGCACTGTAGGCACCTGCCGACAGGCGCCTGATCATGGAAAGGAGGCTCACTCTCCCTCCCCAAATGCCTCTCTCCCACCCTATCTTTGCAGAGTCCCAAGCAGAGTGTAAATGAGAGGTTACTCATCTGGGTCTCGACATTCCAGTGAACAGATCTGCCTTCAGTCAGGGGCACCTCTAGCTACCTAATGCTTGGGGGCATCTCTAGCTATTTAATAATGAGGATAGTTCTGGCTACTTAATACTAAAGCGCACCTGTAGCTACCTATGATAGGCAAGGGAAGTAAGGGAGAAGTGACAGCTGGGCCCGCCAGCACACTTGCGGTGTGGTTTGTAGGGGGTTTGCAGGTTCATGGAGGGTGAAGTCTAACGTGCCAGGACATCTGTGCCTATAGGCTTCAGTGATGTTGATTCGGGCCTGATCCTGTCTCTGTGGCCTTTATTTCAGCCCAATACAAGTTTTATGGATTGTATTTGTAATGTTCTTTCATAAATCTAAGTTTGTCTAATCAGACCAATAAACTATAGCTGATTTTTGTTGCTGATTAAATATTTTGTTTTAAAGTTACTATTGTCTGAACCTTCTTGTTTGATAGACCTGATAATGTGTGATATTTTTAGGGGCACATATACATCTGCAATCATGAAATCATTACAAGCATTGTGTGTTGTAATCTCTCCACTGGATTTAGTGCAAAAATATCATGCATGAACATTCACCAACGACAAAATCATATATACTGTATATCTATAATAATAATTTCCAAGGTGTCCGTTATATGCAGTGGCGTAGCAATAAGGGATGCATAGATTGCGTCTGAAAGCTCCTTAATTACGCCAATGGGTGTATGTATGGTCTTCTGTCCCACCAGCCCCCCTCCTGGCTCCTGCCCCACCCTGTTCTGATTGGTCGTGGGCTGTGTCCCTTCCTGCTGTGACTGTCCGCAACTCTGATTTCTTGGTGCGTGTGTGAGGCGTGCAATGTCCAGACAGATGATGAGTGCACACCTGCCCTATGCAGTGGAAGGCCTGCTAACAGCTGATATACTCTGCTCAAAAAAGTAAAGGGAACACAAAAATAAGACATCCGAGATCTGAATGAATGAAATATTCATATTAAAGGGAATGTCCAGGCAAAATAAAAAAAACTGAGTTTCACTTACCTGGGGCTTCTACCAGCCCCATGCAGCCATCCTGTGCCCTCGTAGTCACTCACTGCTGCTCCAGTCCACCGCTGGCAGCTTGCCGACCTCGGAGGTCGGTGGGATGCATTGCATACATTTTTACGCATTCTCGCTAGTGCAGGAACATTAACATACATTTTTACGCATTACTGGTTCAATGCATAAAAATGTACGCATTGAACCAGTAACGCGTAAAATGTATGTGTTAATGTTCCTGCACTAGCGTAAACATGTATGCAATGCATCCCACCGACCTCCGAGGTCGGCAAGCTGCCAGCGGGGGACTGGAGCAGCAGCTAGCGACTACGAGGGCACAGGATGGCTGCATGGGGCTGGTAGAAGCCCCAGGTAAGTGAAACTCATTTTTTTATTTTGCTTGAACCTTCCCTTTAAATACTTCTAACATCAAATGGCTGCACACTTAGATACTGTTTAAGCAAGTGTCTCTCTTTTCCTTGTAAGTCAGTCAAACAATACAATTGAGGTGGAGTCCTCCCTAAATGGCTTCCAAAGTGCAGTGACCACCTCTCACAGAAATTCACCTCCACCACACCCCAAGCAGTGGGAACTCACCGCATATGTATGACCCTCTGTTAGATGGGTCTCCAGCGCCTATGGGGTCATCTGGCCGCCCCCTGCCACATAAGGATTATCCTCCACTGTTGTCACCTTGCTGCAGTATCAATGCACCTCAAAAAAGCATAGCCAGAGCTCCCATAGCGTAAAATTGTAAAAAACTTTTAATTTAAAACGAAATGCAAACTTACAAACACATCCGTTGCTGAAGGCACAGAGTTTTAAAGGGCTCTACCCCAAACGTGGGCCGCCGGGTCGGCTGTACTGCGCTGGTTTTTTGGCTCCTCACGTGTCCCCTTAGCTCTGTCCTCGTTTGCTGGCCGCGTGCGCTTTACCGGTTTCGTCGCCTATAGCGACTCATCAGAAGCATACGCGGCTCAAAGCAAGCTGTCTTTTATACCTATCAAACCCCTTCCCTCCCCTCCTCACATCTAACCCGGAAGTATTGTTCCCCACGCTATCTCCGCCAATGGAGGCGCGTCTACCCGGAACTCACTCGGGACATGCGTCTCCTTGGCAACACTACATCACTCTACACGAGAGTCAGTACGTCATCCCCACGCGACTCCTTGTCGCGTAAACATTGTAGTCTGAGACTGTGGCCATCTAGCGTCAATTCTCCTAACTACCTCTTTCTCAACTTACTATGCGGGTTGCTACCCGCATCAATAAGCGTACATCCCTCTTACTATGCGGATTGTTAGCCGCTTTGACACAAGTGGTCTCAGCCTATGCCCTCTAGTGGCTAAATCCCCTGCAACACCCTCCACCAGAAACTGGCAATGGCATTAAGCCTCATGCCTCAGCGCGCCCCCTGCTTCCCCGGGGACCCTTAGGGCCCTTTTACACTTAATCAGTTGCTCTCAGTTAAAACGGAAAGAAAACTGATTTTCAAAGTAAGTCCCATGTTTTCCTATGGCACCTTTCACACTTAACGCGTTTTAACTGAAATCTTTGTCACAATGCACTGCTATGGAAAAAACGCGTACCAACGCGTACTAACGCACACCAACGCGTACTAACGCACACCAACTGATTAAGTGTAAAAGGGCCCTTAGGGGTATCACCCTAACAGCGAATTACTAGATACTCATATACAACAGTTTCTTTACAGGCTTTATATTTTTCCAAAGGTTTTTTCCTTTTTTCCAAACTTTCCATACAGTTCCCTTAAAATGTACAGCATTATTCATATTAGCCCCATTTAAGAACCCCTTTATTGTGCTAAGGTAAACATATCAAACTTAACATATACATGCAGTGCAAATTCCATCGTGCAAAAGTGAATGTCGCCCTTTCTTGAAAGAGCCACTTCTCATCAACTAGTGAAAATTATTCATAATATTAATATCCCACCCCTCCCTCCCCCCAATACACACCTTACATAATCCCCTTACACCTTAGTGACATCGTGGGTGTTCAAAAAATGGCTTCTATTCACCTTTTGTACCTTTCAATCATTACTTAAAAGCAGACTAGATCGATATCAGAGTTCAGCCCTCTCGGTTTCAATGTATCCAACATGTATATCCATTTTGTCTCCTTCTGTGATACCCCTTTCACCAAATTCCCCCCTCTCCAGGGTTTAACTATTTTTTCCACTCCACAAAAGGACAACAACGATGGATTCCCGTTATGCACTTTCTTGAAATGGGCTGATAATGTGTGACTCATTAGGCCTTTTCTGATATTCCTCATATGTTCACCAATCCTCTCTTTTAGAGGTCTTGTCGTTCTCCCGACATATTGGTAACCGCAAGGGCACCAGGCCACATATACTACACATTTATCATTACACGTAATAAAATCTCTTATCTTAAAGACCCTATTATTAGAGTGGCTTCCAACCTGTACCACTCTCTGCGATTTGGCCTCTCTACATCCCTTGCAGTCCCTGCATGGAAAAAAGCCTGGCTTCTGCCAACCCAAAAATTTTGGTGGCAGTTGTTTCGGTTCTACACAGCTAGGAGCCAGGAGGTTTTTAAGATTTTATAGGCAACACAGGGGATGTGCAATGGGGGCGGGGTTTGCACCCAGCATGGCAAATTTGTATATGGGCAGATGGGAAGAGCAAATGTTGACGCAACCTATATCACGTGGGGTAATTAAATGGAAAAGGTATATCGATGATTTGTTGATAATTTGGAAGGGCACAGATGGGGATTTAAAAACACTGTTTGAAAAATTGAATCACAACGCACTGAATATACAATTATCATATGAATGTAGCACAGAAAGTATTCAATTCTTGGATCTCCAGATAATGGTAGAGAACAATATAATTAAAACTAAAACATTTTTTAAAGTCACAGACAGAAATGGTTATATATCCACTAGAAGTGGTCACCATCCAAAGTGGATAAAAAATGTGCCAAGGGGGCAATTTATGAGGGTGAGGAGGAACTGTAGTAGGGTGGAGGACTATGAGGACCAATCAGGAGTTCTAAAGAAGAGATTCATGGAAAAGGGCTATAAAGAAAGTTTCTTAGAGGATGAAATACAAAGGGTGAGAATGGTGGACCGGGAAGAACTAATACGTAGGGAAAGAAATGAAGGAAATGGGGGTGAAGAATATAACTATGCCTTCATAACAGAGTTTAACAATCAATATAAACAACTAGAGAACATAGTGGAAAAACATTGGGACATTTTATTATCAGATACAGATTTAGGCAAATTACTACCCCTAAGACCCAAATTCATTTATAGAAAGGCCCCAAATTTTAAAAACCTCCTGGCTCCTAGCTGTGTAGAACCGAAACAACTGCCACCAAAATTTTTGGGTTGGCAGAAGCCAGGCTTTTTTCCATGCAGGGACTGCAAGGGATGTAGAGAGGCCAAATCGCAGAGAGTGGTACAGGTTGGAAGCCACTCTAATAATAGGGTCTTTTGGATAAGAGATTTTATTACGTGTAATGATAAATGTGTAGTATATGTGGCCTGGTGCCCTTGCGGTTACCAATATGTCGGGAGAACGACAAGACCTCTAAAAGAGAGGATTGGTGAACATATGAGGAATATCAGAAAAGGCCTAATGAGTCACACACTATCAACCCATTTCAAGAAAGTGCATAACGGGAATCCATCGTTGTTGTCCTTTTGTGGAGTGGAAAAAATAGTTAAACCCTGGAGAGGGGGGAATTTGGTGAAAGGGGTATCACAGAAGGAGACAAAATGGATATACATGTTGGATACATTGAAACCGAGAGGGCTGAACTCTGATATCGATCTAGTCTGCTTTTTAAGTAATGATTGAAAGGTACAAAAGGTGAATAGAAGCCATTTTTTGAACACCTCACTAAGGTGTAAGGGGATTATGTAAGGTGTGTATTGGGGGGAGGGAGGGGTGGGATATTAATATTATGAATAATTTTAACTAGTTGATGAGAAGTGGCTCTTTCAAGAAAGGGCGACATTCACTTTTGCACGATGGAATTTGCACTGCATGTATATGTTAAGTTTGATATGTTTACCTTAGCACAATAAAGGGGTTCTTAAATGGGGCTAATATGAATAATGCTGTACATTTTAAGGGAACTGTATGGAAAGTTTGGAAAAAAGGAAAAAATCTTTGGAAAAATATAAAGCCTGTAAAGAAACTGTTGTATATGAGTATCTAGTAATTCGCTGTTAGGGTGATACCCCTAAGGGTGCCCGGGGAAGCAGGGGGCGCGCTGAGGCATGAGGCTTAATGCCATTGCCATTTTCTGGTGGAGGGTGTTGAAGGGGATTTAGCCACTAGAGGGCATAGGCTGAGACCACTTGTGTCAAAGCGGCTAACAATCCGCATAGTAAGAGGGATGTACGCTTATTGATGCGGGTAGCAACCCGCATAGTAAGTTGAGAAAGAGGTAGTTAGGAGAATGGACGCTAGATGGCCACAGTCTCAGACTACAATGTTTACGCGACAAGGAGTCGCGTGGGGATGACGTACTGACTCTCGTGTAGAGTGATGTAGTGTTGCCAAGGAGACGCGTGTCCCGAGTGAGTTCCGGGTAGATGCGCCTCCATTGGCGGAGATAGCGTGGGGAACAATACTTCCGGGTTAGATGTGAGGAGGGGAGGGGAGGGAAGGGGTTTGATAGGTATAAAAGACAGCTTGCTTTGAGCCGCGCATGCTTCTGATGAGTCGCTATAGGCGACGAAACCGGTAAAGCGCACGCGGCCAGCAAACGAGGACAGAGCTCAGGGGACACGTGAGGAGCCAGAGGGAAGCCAAAGGACCAGCGCAGTACAGCCGACCCGGCGGCCCACGTTTGGGGTAGAGCCCATTAAAACTCTGTGCCTTCAGCAACGGATGTGTTTGTAAGTTTGCATTTCGTTTTAAATTAAAAGTTTTTTTACAATTTTACACTATGGGAGCTCTGGTTATGCTTTTTTGAGGTGCATTGATACAGCAGCAAGGTGACAACAGTGGAGGATAATCCTTAGGTGGCAGGGGGCGGCCAGATGACCCCATAGACGCTGGAGACCCATCTAACAGAGGGTCATACATATGCGGTGAGTTCCCACTGCTTGGGGTGTGGTGGAGGTGAATTTCCGTGAGAGGTGGTCACTGCACTCTGGAAGCCATTTAGGAAGGACTCCACCTCAATTGTATTGTTTGACTGACTTACAAAGAAAAGAGAGACACTTGCTTAAACAGTATCTAAGTGCGCAGCCATTTGATGTTAATTGTGATCTTATTTGTTTATAGAGCAGCGCACCACCAGTGAAACCCCGTTTTTAGTATCAGCGCAGTTTTATGGTCTTGTAGTATTAAATACTTTGTTCTTTACATAGCTGGATGTGCTGACAACGAAATCAAACAAAAATTATTAATGGGAATCAAATTTATCAACCCATGGAGGTCTGGATTTGGAGTCATACTCAAAATTAAAGTGAAACAAAAACCACTACAGGCTGAGCCAACGTTTATGTAATGTCCTTAAAACAAGACAAAATGAGTCTCAGTAGTGTGTGTGTGGCCTCCAGGTGTCTTTATGACCTCCCTACAACGCCTGGGAATTCTTCTGATGAGGTTGTGGATGGTCTCCTGTGGGATTTCCTCCCAAACCTGGACTAAAGCATCCACCAACTCCTGGACTGCTGGACAGTCTGTGGTGCAACGTTGCGTTGGTGGATGGAGCGAGACATGATGTCCCAAATGTGCTCAATTGTATTTAGGTCTGGGCAACAGGCGGGCCAGTCCATAGCATCAATTGCTTGTGTTTCGCAGGAACTGCTGACACACTCCAGCCACATGAGGTCTAGCATTGTCTTGCATTAGGAGGAACCCAGGGCCAACCACACCAGCATATGGTCCCACAAGGGGTCTGAGGATCTAATTTCAATACCTAATGGCAGTCAGGCTACCTCTGGCGAGCACATGGAGGACTGTGCGGCCC
The DNA here is from genome assembly GCF_040937935.1 of Hyperolius riggenbachi. Classification (NCBI taxonomy): domain Eukaryota; kingdom Metazoa; phylum Chordata; class Amphibia; order Anura; family Hyperoliidae; genus Hyperolius; species Hyperolius riggenbachi. The sequence goes on along the minus strand of NC_090648.1, from coordinate 86,512,594 downwards.
CTCAAAGAAATGCCACCCCACCCCGTTACTGACCCACTGCCATACCGATCATACTGGAGGATGTTGCAGACAGCAGAATGTTCTCCACGGCGTCTCCAGACTCTGTCACATCTGTCACATGTGCTCAGTTTGAACCTGTTTTCATCTGTGAAGAGCCAGTGGCAAAGTTGCCAATTTTGGCAGGGGCAAACCCATGATTTTCAAGGGGGGATTTCTTAAAAGTCTCTTTCAGCCACACACTATTTAATAATATGGTAGGACATTAGAGTATGACTATGGTAGGATTAGATAGTGAGCTCTTCTGAGGACAGTCTGTGACATGTCTACAGTATGTACTCTATAAAGTGCTCAGATGAAAGATGCCTGAGCAGGATTGCAAAGCAGGATTGCAATTTTCTATTTTCCAGGGCAATGCTGAGATAATACACAGATGTATTGCCCTGTGGAGGAGAGACAGGGGATAAAAAAGAGAGAAGCTATACCAGGAAGAGAGGGCAAAAGAGACATAGGGGAGGGTGAGACACACACTTTAGTGAAACATAGAGGTAAATTAATTTAAGAGTGCTATCACATGAGCAGCCTGAGGCCAGGAAGTATTCCGATGGCTTCTCCGACCAGACCTCCCCCAGTGATTCTTCTCCTATCACTACAGAAGTTGGTTGATTGTAAGCAGCCGCCCAAGTCCCAGGTCCTTTTTGCCTTTCTACAAACAAGGCAATGTGTTGCATAAAGCCTAATTTCAGCAAAGCTAATCTTGTTAGATCTGGATAGATTATGGAATAGTTATAGCATAAGGCAAGTTGTTACTGTTGTTGGTGGCCACATTGAGGAGGACAGTCTTCTTCATTTTCTTCCCCAGGAACATCCAGGGATCAGAACAGTTATGCTGGGCATACACAGCGAGTTTATGCGCCGGTATCGAGCCAGCGGTGTGTCACTGCTCGTCCACGCAGATCGATTCCCGCTCGTCCCCGCGGGCGCTCCTTATCTTCCGCCTGATTCCCCGCTATTGTCCGCCCGCGGGGATGGAGCGGGGAATCTATCCAGTGGGTTATCGGACCTGTCGGATATTATCAATCGAGCCATCAGTGTCTCGATTGATAAGGAAAAAGTAACCGTGTATGCCCAGCATAAGAGAGAAAATAATATAGGTGGGGACAGAGGCAGCAAGTAAAAATCCCAAAGTAGTAGCAATAATTTTGCACATGAACCAGAGTTCAAGTCAAATGTGGGCTGCAGTTGCAATTCAATATCCTCGCCATACACAAACACTCTTTCAACTCTGAACGTCTCCCACAAACTTACTTTCTAGAACCTGCAAGTCATTTAGAGTGGGACTGATTTAGTTTGCACTTTTCGTGGGTTTCAGTTACAATTATTACAGAGAAAACCACTAAACAAAATCCAATTTTATTAATAAGTGGTACAAGGGGAGCAAGAAAGAAAATATATATTCATGCAGTACAATCAAGACATCATAAATGCCTTGTAAGGGTTTTTCGCCTTCCTCTGGATCAACAGGGATGGTGTTGATTCTCTGGCTGAACTTGATAGACATATGCCTTTTTTCAACCCAAATAACTATGTAACTAAATCACAACAGTGTGGAAAACAGTATTATAAAATGTATTTTTAATTTATTTATTTTTTTATAAGAAGCCGATTTATTCTTTATTTGATCATGTCACATCTAGATTTTTTTACCATGTGATCATTGCTTATATATATAATATAGTCTATATATATAATATAGTCTTATTTGGCCCAATCTGTCCTCCCACACAACACTGCTAGGAACCTTTTGGGGTGCAGCATTTTCATAGGCTTCCAATTGAACTGATAGGGATATGGAGGCTGCCATATTTATTTCCTTATAACAATGCACATTGCCTGTCTGTCCTGCTGATCCTCTGCCTCTAATACTTTCAGTCAGTGGTGCAGGAAAAATCAGCCAGAGTGTCAGGCAGCTTGTATTGTTTAAAAGGGAATAAATATGGCAGGCTCCATACCTCTTTCACTTCAGTTGTCCTTTCAGACATTGGCATAGTGCTTAGCAGCGCTGGGTCCCCACAGTTCAAATCCCAGCCACTATTTGCAATGCGTTTGTATGTTCTCCCCATGTCTGTGTGGGTTTCCTCAGGACACTCCTATGTCCTCCCACATCCAAAAACATACAGATAAGTTAATTAGCTTCCCCTAAACTGGCCCTTGACTACAATGGACATATGCCTATGGTAGGGATTAGATTGTGAGCTCCTGAGGGACAGTTAGTGGCAAGACTAGATAATAAGCACACATGGAGGATCTTAAAGAGAACCTGAACTGAAAATAAAAAGTCAAACTAACCATACACAGGTCATACTTACATCCTGTGTAGTCTACTCCTCAACCTCTTTCTCCTCTCCTGCATCCCATTTGTCCTTTGTGAACAATGGAATTCTCTGTCCTCCATTTTAAAAATGGCCAATACCCCATAATAGCTTCCTGGTCAGCACACTGTTAAACTGTAATATCACCCACTTGAGCCATAGGGAAACATGGACATTACCTTGCACATTCAGTTGTAACTGACGGCTCCTGATATATAACTGACAGTTACTGGGATATTTCAGTTCTGACAAAATCTTGTCAGAACTGGAAGGGATCACTTTGAGAAGAAAATGGTGAGCCTTTCAGAGGAACTGACGGTGAGGTTAGTATGTAATATTCATATGCAGCTACGTCATGTGTTTATTTTAAATAATTTTACTCAGTTTAGGTTCCCTTTAAGTCAGTGGTGGGCTGAAATTTCACATCGAAATTTGCATTTACGCATCATAGTCGTAATGCGGAATTTCAGGGAAAATCGTAATTGATTTCGTATGTAATAGTAGTATTTCCTAATTTTGCGTAATTTTAGCGCAATTTTGTGAAATTTATGTGCCAACTTTAGCGGTTAATAGCAAAGCTGCCATACATGCTATTGCTACCAAAATTGCTACATATATTAAGGAGAATATTAGGTACAAGGCATTGAATATTAGGTACAAACTTTTCAAAAAGACCTTGTAGTTTTTGAGAAAATCGATTTTAACCACTTAAGCCCGAAGGGTTGAAATTTTTTTACATCCGAACAACTTTCATCCCCCATTCATTTGCCAATAACTTTATCACTACTCATCACAATTAATTGATCTATATCTTGTTTTTTCCGCCACCAATTAGGCTTTCTGTGGGTGGTATATTTTGCTAAGAGCCACTTTACTGTAAATGCATTTTAACAGGAAGAATAAGAAAAAAATGGAAAAAATTCATTATTTCTCAGTTTTCAGCCATTATAGTTTTAAAATAATACATGCCTCCATAAATAAAACTCACGTATTGTATTTGCCCATATGCCCCGGGTATTTCACCGTTAAAATTATGTCCCTATCACAATGTATGGCGACAATATTTTATTTGGAAATAAAGGTGCATTTTTTCCGTTTTGCGTCCATCACTGTTTAGAAGCCCATAATTTATTAAATCATATTGATATACTCCTTTGACATGCATATTTAAAAAGTTCAGACCCTTAGGTAACTATTTATGTTTTGTTTTGTTTTTTTATTATTGTAATTTTTTTTTTTTTCTTTATGTAAACTTGTATGTGGGTATTTTTTGGTGTGGGAGGTAAACAGGGTTTTTTTTAATATATGTATATGTTTAGTTTGAAAACTATTTTTTTTTTGGGTGTAATTAGCTATTTGGCCACAAGATGGCCAGAATCAAAAAGTCCTGGGAGCGATCGATCTCGCTCCCAGGCAGAAGAAAGGAGCCCAGAGCTCAGAAAAGCCGCAGCATCTGAAGAGATGCTGTCGGCTTTTCTCCGGGGGGGGGGGGCCGATCAGCGAAAGGGATTTATAATCCCTTTCACTGATCGGTGGGATAGCGGCCCGCAGCGGGGGCGCGCACGGGGGGGCCCGCGGGAGCACGCGCGCGACCCGCGGGAGTGCGCGCAGCCCAACTGGCCGAGAAATCTCGTCCAGTTGGGCTTAAGTGGTTAAAAATGCAAAGAAAAATGGTTTTTAAACTGTCATTTTTAAAAGTTTAAAAAACATTTTTTCTTTGCATTTTTAAAATCGATTTTCTCAAAAACTTTATGATCTTTTTGGAAAATTCTTTTTTTTTTTCTGGTACCCATTATTCCCTTTAACATAGGTAGCAATTTTGGTGTCAATTTGCTATTAACGTCCAAAGTCGGCAAAAAATTACACAAAATTTTGCGAAAATGATGCACATTTTTATGCAAAATTACGAATGACTACAAAATCAATTTAGTTTGCAAATCGTAATTACGTATAGGCGTAATTGCAAAAATGACACTAAATTTAGCGAAATTGTAATTTCGCTGATTACAATCATCACTGTCTTAAAAGGAACCTGAATTGAGAAGTATATTGAGGCTGTCATATTTATTTCCTTTTAAACAATACCAGTTGCCTGGCAGACCTGTTGATCTATTTGGCTGCAGTAGTGTCTGAATAACACCAGAAACAAGCATGCAGCTAATCTTGTCAGATCTGACAACAATGTCAGAAATACTTGATCTGCTGCATGCTTGTTCAGGGTCTATGGCTGAGGGCCCGTTTCCACTCTCGCGGAAACGGCCGCGAATCCGCAGAGTTTCCCCGCAGGCAAATCGCGCGGGGAAACTCTGCCATAGGGGACAACGGCGCCGCCGGTCGAATCGCTTGCAGTAGCGATTCGGCCGGAAACCCCCACAGAATTCACGGCGGAGGCTGCGATTCCCATAGCCGTGCATGGCACGGCTGATGGGAATCGCCTGCGATCCCGCCCACCCGCTCAGTGCCGGCGTGCGTCTACGAGACGCACGCCGCACTAGTGGAAACGAGCCCTCAAAGTATTAGAGGCAGAAGATCAGCAGGGCAGCCAGACAACTGGCATTGTTTAAAAATAAATAAATATGTAAACCTCCATATCCCTCTCATTACAGTTGTCCTTTAAGTGGATGTCCATAATTGTATGTTGATTACTAGACAAACAATTACCTGTGTGTACCCACATGTGCACAACTGCAAATGACATGGCTGTTATTTTCTGACCAATATCTGTTTCAATGTGTGTATTATTAATATGAGAAAATAAAGTTCTTTTTACCTTTGAATTACGGATATTGTCCAACTTTATACCCAGGGCCAGATCTGTACTTTTTACCACCCAAGGCCTGCTGCCCCCACCTTCCCTTTTCACCCATTATTTTCTGAATGAAATATAATTCCCACTGGCAGGTTGTGGAAGTAAAGGTGATTCATTCCCCCAACTTCCCTTCAGGAGCACTAGAGGAAGTGGCACCTTTTACTGTGTTATGCTGCCTGTATAGCAGTGTAGGCCTCTACTTACCACAGAGAGCTGCTACAACCAGCTCCGCCCCTCAAACTCATAGGATGCCTATTGTACAAAGGGAAAAGTGTCCAGAGCTGAGATTGCAGGAATTAGCTGTCAGCAGTCAGCTGGTTGCAGTACTGCAACTCTCCTCTCCACCCATAGGTGCTCAGGTCAGTGGCTGGATAATGTACTGGTTAAGGGTGCTGCCTTTGACATGGGAGACCAGGATTTGTATCCTGGCTAGGGGCAGTACCTATTCAGTAATTAGCACAAGGCAAGACTCCCTAACACTGTCTGCGGGGTGGCCTCTTGAGCGTGCCCTTAGTGGCTGCAGTGCAGCAGCCATTTTACGTTCTGCCTGTGGCTGCTGTGCTAGGTGAAGTAGGGAGAGCTTTGCTGAGTGAGGGATAGCCTAGGTAACTTGCTGTTCTGTGTGGACAGCGTTCTTTAGCTTTTGGAGAGCAGTGTTGCTCCTTGTTCACTGACTAGAGAACCCTATAGTCCATTTCAGGACTGTTTGTTTTTTTATGTGCTGCTACTAGTAGTGCACCGACTAGAGAACCCCATAGTCCTTTACAGGATTGTTTTGGTTTTTTTGAACTTTTGTCATGTGCGCTGTTGCCGACCATGGTGTTCTGAGGGCTGGTGCACACTACAATAGCTTTTTAAACGTTAGAGATTTGAAAAGCTTTTGCTAATGCAATGCTATAAGGGATTTTTACAAAATCACAGCACTCCAGTGAGAATAAACACATAGGATAACATTAAGAGGAGCATTTAAAATCACAAAGCGCTCAGAAAAGCTCTTCAGATGTGCACCAGCCCTCACTGCGACGTGTAGTCCACCAGCACAGTGCAGCACAGCAGTTATATATTTTGGTGTGTTTGCATAAACCTAACTGCCACCTGAGTTCAAGAGGAACTCCAGTGAAAATAATGTAATGAAAAAAAGTGCTTCATTTTTACAATAATTATATATAAATGATTTAGTCAGTGTTTGCCCATTGTAAAATCTTTTAAATCCCTGATTCACATTCTGGCATTTATCACATGGTGACATTTTTACTGCTGGCAGTTGATGTAGCTGCTGCTTGCTTTCTGGCAGTTGGAAACAGCTGTAAACAGCTATTTCCCACAATGCAATAAGGTTCACAGACAGGAAACTGCCAGGACCATGGTTCTCAGAGTTTCTTGTGGATGGGGTTTCACCACAATATCAATAGATTTCTCATGTAAAAGGGGGTATCGGCAGGGCCGGCCTTAGGTTTCACAGCGCCCTGAGCGTAACCAGATTTTGGTGCCCCCCCCCCCACATTTATCCTCTTCGCGTGTGAGCACACACACACACACTAATAATGGGGGGGAAGGGGGGGGCAGATCCCTCCTTTAGTGTATATAGGCTTAGGCTACTAGTCTTGCAGTCGCAGATCCCTTTTAGTGTATTTAGGCAGCAGATCCTCCCCCGACACCCCCCCCCCCATTAGTGTATCTACTCTAGCAGCATAAGCTTGTTCCCCCCTTTAGCGTAGGGAGGTTGGGGAGCCTTACTTCTTGCTGGTCAGTCTTCTCTTCTTACTGTCTGCAGAGCAGTCTGCAGACTTAGTGCCAGTGTAGGTGACAGGATTCTGGGAGCAGGAGAGAAGGACTCGTCGTCACTCAGGACATGCTGCACGCTTCTCTGCGGCAGCCTGAGGCTCAGCGCGCCTCCGTCCATCCTGATTCTGACATATAGCTATAAGTCCCCCCAGTATAGGTATCCAGGCATAGGTTACCCAGTAAAGGTAGCCAGCTATAGATCCCCCCAGTATACAGTAGGTTAGCCAGGTAGGTGCCCACAGTATAGGTAGCCAGTATACTTGCCCCAGTATAGGTTAGGTAGGCATTTGTCCCAGCTATAGGTTAGATAGGTAGGTGCCCCCAGTACAGGTTAGATAGGTTGGTGCCCCCAGTGTATAGGTTAGATAGGTAGGTACCTGCAATATAGGTTAGATAGGTAACTGCCCCAGTATAGGTTAGATAGGTAATTACCCGCAATATAGGTTAGATAGGTAGCTGCCCCCAGTATAGATTAGATAGGTAGCTGCCCCAGTATAGATTAGATAGGTAGCTGCCCCCAGTATAGGTTAGATAGGTAGCTGCCCCCCAGTATAGGTTAGATAGGTAGCTGCCCCCAGTATAGGTTAGATAGGTAGGTGCCCCCAGTATAGATTAGATAGGTAGTTGCCCCCCAGTATAGATTAGATAGGTAGCTGCCCCCAGTATAGGTTAGATAGATAGGTAGCTGCCCCCAGTATAGATTAGATAGGTAGGTGCCCCCAGTATTGGCTAGATAGGTAGCTGCCCCTAGTAAAGATTTGATAGGTAGCTGCCCCCCAGTATAGGTTAGATAGGTATCTGCCCCCCAGTATAGGTTAGATAGGTATCTGCCCCTAGTAAAGATTAGATAGGTAGCTGCCCCCAGTATAGATTAGATAGGTAGCTGCCCCCAGTATAGGTTAGATAAGTAAATGCCCCCCGGTATAGGTTAGATAGGTAGCTGCCCCCAGTATAGGTTAGATAGGTAGCTGCCCCCAGTATAGATTAGATAGGTAGCTGCTCCCCAATATAGATTAGATAGGTAGCTGCCCCCAGTATAGATTAGATAGGTAGCTGCCCCCAAGTATAGATTAGATAGGTAGCTGCCCACCAGTATAGGTTAGATATCATAGGTAGCTGCCCCCCAGTATAGATTAGATAGGTAGCTGCCCCCCAGTATAGGTTAGATAGGTAGCTGCCCCCCAGTATAGATTAGATAGGTAGCTGCCCCCGAGTATAGATTAGATAGGTAGCTGCCCCCCAGTATAGATAGGTAGCTGCCTCCCTAGTATAGGTTAGATAGGTAGTTGCCCCCCAGTATTGGGTAGATTAGGTAGGTGCCCCCAGTATTGGCTAGATAGTTAGCTGCCCCCAGTATAGATTAGATAGGTAGCTGCCCCCCAGTATAGATTAGATAGGTAGCTGCCCCCCCCCCACCCCAGTATAGGTTAGATAGGTAGCTGCCCCCAGTATAGATTAGATAGGTAGCTGCCCCCCAGTATAGGTTAGATAGTTAGCTGCCCCCAGTATAGATTAGATTAGATTAGGTAGGTAGGTAGGTAGGTAGGTAGGTGCCCCCCCCCCCTCATACTGGAGGTGGAGCCGCGGGGAGGGCAGCCCGACCTCTCCCTCCCTTCCTCTCCGGGCCGCCCTCCGTGCCCCCCCCCCTCCGATGCAGACTCGGCAAGTTATGCACAGAGAACTCACCTCCCTGGTTCCGATCGCCGGCGCCTCTCACTTCCCGCTGTTCGCCTCTTCTACATAGCCGCTTATGCACACTAAACTTCCTGCTCAGCAGGAAGTTTAGTGTGTATCAGTAACTAATGTAGAAGAGGCGAACAGCGGGAAGTGAGAGGCGCCGGCGATCGGAACCAGGGAGGTGAGTTCTCTGTGCATAACTTGCCGAGTCTGCATCGGAGGGGGGAGCACGGAGGGCGGCCCGGAGAGGAAGGGAGGGAGAGGTCGGGCTGCCCTCCCCGCGGCTCCACCCTCCATCACGGCGGCTGCATGTTTGCTCCCCAGCAGCGGCACCAGGGGGCGGAGCGAGACGGACCCAGACGGGGCCGCAGCAGCCACATGCAGCCAGGTGGCAGGAGCGCCCCCTGGAAGCCGGCGCCCTGAGCGATCGCTCGGGTCGCTCAGGTCAAAGGCCGGCCCTGGGTATCGGCTACTGATTGGGATGAGGTCCAATTCTTGGTCACGGTTTCTCTTTAAGTGACATTCAGTTCACCAAAGCACCTGTGTTTGCATCATTACTATTACCTTTACAGTATTGCCCTCTATAAGACCTCACTGGCAATGCAGTTCATCATGACTGGCAGGGTCTATTTTTTAGTCAGGCCCAGATTTACATCACAGGAGCCTATAGCACAGATGTACTGGCACCCTAGACTTCCCCCTTTATGAGTGTGCTGGCTGTCCCAGCTGTCACTCACTTCTCCCTCAGTTCTCTTGTCCATCATAGGTAGCTACATGTGCCACTTAGTATTAGAAAGCCAGAGCTATCTTCAGTATTAAAGAAACTCTGTAACAAAATTTTCAGCCTTAGTTCTTCTATCCTATAAGTTTCTTTGCCTGGTCTAATGTGCTCTGGCTTACTGCAGCCTTTCCTAATTGCACAGTGGCTGTGTTATCTCTGTTATATGATCTAATCTGTTTTCTTCTGTCAGCTCTGTCGGCTAAGGCTGGAATGTGTGGAATGTGCAGGGCTGCTTGTGATTGGATAGAAGCGATACACACCCTCTGCAGGCCCCCTGCAGGCTCTGTATGACTCAAACACTCTGCTTATGTGAGCCTATCACAAGATGGTTAGTTTGTTTGTAAACACTGCCTAAAACTGTTAATTACAAGCCAGGATTGCAGCAGAGAGTGGCAGAAACAGCACAGAGGGGCCCAGGAGAAAATAACGAATAGAATGGTATGCTTTTTGCTGTAAAAATTTTAGAGTACAGATTCTCTTTAAGTAGCTAGTGGTGCCCTAAACTGAAGGGAGATCTGGTCAGTGGAATGCCAAGATCCAGATGAGTAACCTCTCATTTTCACTACGTTCAGGACTCTGCATAGAGATGGAGGGAGGGAGGCACTAGGGGAGGGAATGAGCCGCCTTTCCATCATTAGGCACCAGTAGGCATGTGCCTATAGTGCCTTATGGTAAATCCAGCACTGTTTTTGGTGTTTGTTGCACATTACATGAACAGCGATCATCACCACTACATAGATATTGCCACAGAGGGGACTAACATTTGTGTCCTGGAGGTGTCAAATAGTTAAGTGTGACCTGGGCCTAACACTACCTGATCGACATTTACACACCGGATATGTTAAAGCACTTTATTCCACAAATTTAGTAGTGTAATGTGATTTCTGCCCTTCAGAGATAATAACGCTACACACAAATAATGTATTTTTTGTGCGAATCTTGCCATCTATTCCACTGTGCAGGTGTTAGGACCTTTTAAACAACGTTTACATCAGTTTTGTGGCCAGAAATAGTCCCCATAGGTGTTAGCATTCGCCTGCCCATTGATGTACATGGCAGTTCCCCATGTTTGCCGTTTCACGAACGGACGCAGAATTGTTTGCAGACTGTTCAAGAACCGATTTCTAGGAAGTTTGTTTGTCACTATTGGCATGACCTCTATTGCTGCCATGCAGGCGGGTTGTTTGCCTCCTATGTGATGCCATGAAAAGTAGGCTATAATAGAAGGGATCATTGCTTGTATGTGCAGGTGACCTGCAAGTGGGTATGTGTGCCAGTGGGGTGTGTGTGCCGACTTAGCTGAACAGATTGTTGCTTGAGTACTACTGCTGCACAATATTGTATGCCATGAACTCACGGGCCATAGGTTAGCTCTAGTCTCTTATAACCCGCATTTACTAATGACGCCGACTCTTGCATGCAGTCAGGCAATGTGTTCTGTTGCTTTCATTCAGTCATTAATAACTGACTTATTTGTATTACACACAGGGAACCCATGCTTTCTTCTGACATTCTTATGTGTTGCTGATCATCTGATTCTTAGCTAGTTATATATCTATGTAAACTGTGGTAAATAGTGTGTATATGATCACATAGCCTTGCGCAATCGGCCCAGGCCTCTAAGGCCTTCCCAGAAACCCATCCCTGACTGTACCTAACATCAATCACATACAAAATCACAGGACCATTTTTTCTGCCCATAATACTTATTATTATTTATTATAATAATTATAGATGGAGCTGGTGCTCTGTTATGTTGGCTTCTACATCTCTCTCCATCTGTCGCTGATGAAGGTGAAGCCAGCGATCTTCTCCATCATCTTTTCCATCCTCTTTTGGCGTTTTGGGCCTTTGCAGGCAGACATCAGGACATCTGGCTTTATATTGCATGAGGGCTCTGTCTCTGATGGGATCTGTGGAGAAAGGAAATATTAGTATGTATCCTTAGCAAAGTCTAGAAATGCTTATTAATGAGAGATCTGAGAGCGTATTGGAAAGTAACAATTTTTTCCAATTTGCAGTTATAGCAATTAATTTCCCTCTACCTCCCAGCAGGGGGCAGAAGAGAGAATAAAAAGTGCTGCACTGCTGAAACTTTCAGGATACTCGAGGTGAAGAAGATCGTAAGAATGGAGGAAGCAGGTATATACAGGGAGCAGTCCTCCTGCCCACCGCTCCCCCATTCACCTCTGTCCCCCTCCATTCTCTCCTAATAGCCAGCAGAAGTTGATTCCGGGTTGCTTGAGTCTTCAGCAGTGATCAAGTTCTAAGTGTCGCTCCCAGCCACGGAGCACAATCAATGACGAGCAGTGCCGTGCCTAGCGCTTGCACACTACTGCCGACTTGGGCGACTTGGAAGCAGCTTCTGCTGGCTTTTAGGAGAGAACGGAGGCGGACAGAGGTGAACGGGGGAGCAGTAGGCATGAGGACTGCTCCCTGTACATGCTTGCTTCCCCCAGTCTTACAATCTTCTTCTCCTCTGGTATCCTTTAAATCCTATTTATATACTTACTATCTGCATGCTGGATGGTGGGCAGACCGTCCCGTCTTCCATGGCGCTCCAGTCTATATCCTTGAAGAAAGGATGTTGTGGCAGGTTTTTGATGTTAGACTGGCGCTCTTCTGGGTCTCTGCACAGAAGCCGTTCGATGAAATCCCGGGTATCTGGGTCCATCTCTGGTGGGAAGTACGGGGGGTTCATGACGATGGCAATCAACAGCTCCTCTATGTTATGAAAGAAGTACGGGTAGCTGCCAGTTGCCATCTCGTAGACTATAATGCCGAAGGCAAAATAGTCAACCATACTGTTGTATGGTCGCTGCAAAACGATCTGTGGAGAAATCAGAGAGGGAGCAATGGTCAGTACAATGTATACAATGGATATGAAGACATATAGGGACAGATTCATTAACCTATGGTAAAATGTACATGCACACATAGGGACAGCGACATTCCTAATGATTAGGGATGGTCAATGATATGCAGATACCTCTGAGTTTATGCAAATTTATGACAATTTTTATATGCAGCTTGAAAATGGACCAATCAATTTAAACCTGGGTGGGGCTTGATTGGTCCATTTTCAAGCTGGATTTATTTGCATAAAAATTACAAAAATGTGCATAAACTCAGAAGTATTTGCACATCATTGATCATTCCTACTAATGATATAAGATAAGCTGAGAGCTCATACACAGAGGGAGTCCTTATTACCAGGGTCACAGGAAGCTATAAAGGTTGGTTACTTACCTCAGGAGCCAGGTACTTAGGTGTACCAACGTCCCCACTGAGCGTCGTGGAGCCGAAGACCTCTGTTGCTGACAGGCCGAAATCCGCCATCTTGACATGGCCAGCGCTGTCCAGCAGGATGTTATCTGGCTTGAGATCACGGTGCACAATACCCAAGGCATGTAGAACTGTCAGGCCACAAAGTATCTCAGCCGAGATAAATCTGGGGAGGAGAAACAAAATGTTAGTTGTCATATTAAACTTCAAACACATTCATCTTAATGATGCATATAACTTCATCCTAATACTCTACAGTGAATGGCTATACTGATGGTGTGTAACTATTGTTACTAAGGGACAGTGTTCAGCATCCATTGTAAAGTGAATTACACCTGTGTGATATATCTACATACATATAACTACATTTACTGCCTCCATCATATTCAGGGATACACCCCTCCTCCTCTGGAACTCCTCCCTACACTTTCCCCACCTCCAATTACTTAAACATACTCTTAAAGTGGCACTGAAGCCCAAAAGAACTTATGATGTAATGAATTGTATGTGTAGTACGGACAATTCATAGAACATTAGTAGCAAAGAAAAGAGTCTCATATTTTTATTTTACGTTATATAGCTTTTTAATAACATTGCATCATTCTGTCATATTTGCAATTTACAAACTACACTCTGTATTTTAAACTATGAAACAGAGCAGAGCTAGTGACCCTTTGAACTTTCCAGCAGTAAACCACCTTAACCACTTGCCGACCGCGCAGTCATAACGCGCGTCGGCAAAGTGGTAGCTGCAGGACCAGCGACGCACATCTGCGTCGCCGGCTGCAGGCTAATTAATCAGGAAACAGCCGCTCGCAAGAGCTGCTGCTTCTTGTCAATTCACGGCGGGGGGCTCCGTGAATAGCCTGCGGGCTGCCGATCGCAGCTCGCAGGCTAAATGTAAACACAAGCGGAACTAATCTGCTTTGTTTACATTTTTACAACGCTGCTAACAGTAGCAGCGTTGTACTAGATCCGCGATCCCCGGCCAATCAGCGGCCGGGGATCGCTATCACATGACAGGCAGGAGCCTGTTAGAGGCTGCACAGGACAGATCAGTTTCTGTGCAGCATCCGATCTCCAGGGCAGGGAGGGAGAAGAGGGAGAGGGGGAATCCTGCCGTGTAGGGGGCTTTGAGGTGCCCCCCCGCCAGCCACACGCATGCAGGGGTGATCAGACCCCCCAGCACATCATCCCCCTAGTGGGGAAAAACGGGGGGTGATCTGGTCGCTCTGCCTGGTATTTCATCTGTGCTGGGGGCTGTAGAGCCCACCCAGATAGATAACAACTGAAGTTTCTTAACTCTTCCTGTACTGGAAACAATATAAGACTCCTATCTGTGCTACTAATGTTCTTTTTTGTTAGCTGTACTACACTATTGATGGTCAAGTAGATGCAAATAACTTCAAGTTGATGCACATTTTATGCACATTTATGCAGCTTGAAAATGAACCACTCAAATCCGGCTGAGGTAAAATTCATTTTCAAGCTGCATACATTTGCATAAAAATGTGCATAAATTTGCATTAACTCAAAGTTATTTGCTTCTATTTGACCATCACTATACTACACACACAGTTCATTATATCATAAGTTTATTTTTCACTTCAGATTCCCCTTAAATTCACCTTTTTAGGCAAAAGGATAAATCATAAAAATAATTTCCTGACTAAAAGTCTATTTACTGCAGAATGCTGACCTCACTGTCACTCAGTATACAACCTGCTCACCACACCACACTTTGTGTTACTTCCATACCTTGTCAGATTGTGAGTGCTCAAGCGCAGGGCTCCCTCCCCTATTGTTTCTTGCATTTGCTGTACATTGATTGGAGGATGATGTGTAGTGATTATGCTGTACTCGCTTTGTGCTAGGCACCCATGTAATATATTGTACAGCACTATGGAAGATGATGGTGTATAATCGGTAAAAATAGTGATGCAATTGTCAGCCTTACCTGGTGACAGCACTATCCAGGGGACCCCTCTCCATTAGCTGAGATAGGCTACCGCCGGTCACGTTCTCCATAGCATAGAACATGTAATCCTGTGTAGAGAATAGAAAAGATACAAGTCAGTGATTTCCAGAGAAGCTGAATGACAGTCAAGCTTTTCACATCTTAGGCCTCGTTCACATCTGCTGCGCTGAAAAACGTGTGAAAGCGCGTGGTAAAAAACGCATGCGCTTGTGTGCGCTTTAGTGCGCGTTTCTGTGCGTTGCGCTGCGCTTCTTTAAAGCACACTTTGCTTGTTGTACCAGTAGCAGCTGTCAATAAAACTTTATTTTTGTATGTAAATGTATTTTTTTCTCCAATTAGGGGTAAAAAACACATGCGCTTCTATGCGCTTGTACGCGCTTCTATGCGCTAAAAAAGCGCACCCATTCACTTGCATTGATGTGCGCTTTCCAGCTCAACGCACAGAAATGCATGCAACCCTACGTTTCTGTAAGGCTGCTCAGCGCAGCGCATAGATGCGAACCAGCTACATTTAGTTACATGGGAAAGTAAATGCCTTGCTGATCGTACAGGGCAGTGCGCTGTAAAAAGCGCACAGAAACGGCCCTGATGTGAACGAGGCCTTATGCTACGTACACACATGCGACAACGATCGTTCGTTGAGAACGACGAACGAACTTTTAATTGATGAAAGAACGACCTAAGTATAGATAGTTTTAAAAGGTGTGTAACGATCTGATCGTTGGAACGAACGTTACATCACGTAAAGCAACTATTGCGCCTGCGCATAAAAATGAGAAGTTTCACAGAGAAATAGTGAAATGCGCATGTCAAGCCTGGTACAAACGACCGTTTCCAACGATGTACTACTTTTGCAAACGATCGTCGTTGGTTAAAATCCGCCGAGACAGAACTTTCTTTTGTAACGATTTGGCTCGTTCGTCGTTTGCCTTAATAGTCGGTGGTTCGTTTTTTGTAACGATCGTCGTTGGTAAAGATCGGGGAACGATCATTACAAACGACTATAGTCGCATGTGTGTACGCACCTTAACTTTCGCTTGATGTGAGTGGAAGAGAAATAGACACTTACCTTGGTTTGAAATGCACCAAATCCATGGGTGAAGAATTGCCAGTCTCCCACCATCTCCAGCACTCTACGCTCCCCAAGGGGGCTGCTGAAGGATGAATACTGGAGGGAGCTTTTCTTCACCATCTTCACGGCCATGCGACGTTGGGTGTCGCGGTGAGTTGCCAGGACCACCTGGAGAAGACAAAGAGTTAAAGCATCATGCATCATAGTTAAGGTGTCTGATCATTACTAATATTTCTTAGATGTATGGACAGTAATGATATAGAATGAGGCCTCTTTCCCAGTGCGATGTTAAAGTCACACGTTATAAAATATTACAACGCAGACTAACGCACAGCAATACTAAGTCTGTGCGACATTCTCAGTGCACACTTGTGTTTGTGTGTAACGTGTAGCGTTATTACAAGTGCTGCATGCTGTGCGTTATACACCTTATTAGCTGCGTTGGACTGTTTGCACATGCTCAGTAATGGCTTGGAAGCATACTTTTCATTGCCTGTATGCTCTACTGTATGCAAAGATAATGGGGCGTTAAGTTGCGTTGTGACTTTTTTGGGGCGTTGCTTTGTAATTTCTGCAATGCAACGTCCTACTGTGAAAGAGGCCTGAAGCTAAGGAAATGTCTGTTTGGTTACTTACTTTCCCATAAGTCCCCTCTCCGAGACACTGGTGAAAAGTGAAACTCTTCACAGTGAATGGGCGGATCTCACGGTCATGGGCTGCGTTGCTGGTAGCTGGCATCGCAGTGCTGGTTGCTGGCATCTCGGCTACTCCTGCAGAAAGAAAGAAAGTCACATTTAGTACCTCCATCTAGATATCTTTTTATGTTTCTGCACAAAGATACACAGGGCAGTTTCTAGGCTAAATTGCACCCAGGACGAGGGTGTAAAAATTGCGCCACCTTACCCCTCCCACCCCACCCACGGAGCCAGGTATAGGTGCCCGCAGTACAAGTTAGCAAGGTCTAGTTGCACCCAGTATAGGTAGCCAGCTATCGGTCCCCCCAGTATAGGTGGCCAGGCATGGGTGCACCAGTATAGGTAGCCAGTATAATTGCCCCCAGTATAGGTTAGCCAGGTAGGTGCCTCCAGTATAGGTAGCCAGTGTAGTTTCCCCCTGTTTAGGTTAAATAGGCAGGTGCCCCCAGGATAGGTTAGATAGCTAGGTGCCACCGGTATAGGTTAGATAGGTAGGTACCCCCAGTATAAGTTAGCTAGGTGGGTGCCTCAAATTTAGGTAGCCACTAGTCAGTATAGTTGCCCCCAGTATAGGTTAGTTAGGCAGGTGCCCCCAGTATAGGTTAGTTAGGCAGGTGCCCCCAGTGTAGGTTAGCTAGGTAGGTGCCCCCAGTATAGGCTAGATAGGTAGGCGCCCCCAGTATAGGTTAGATAGGTAGGTGCCTGCAGTATAGGTTAGATAAGTAGGTGCCCCCAGTATACGTTAGATAGGTAGGTGCCCACATTATATGTTAGATAGGTAGGTGTCCCAAGTATAGGTTAGATAGGTAGGTTCCACCAGTATATGTTAGATAGTTAGGTGCCCCCAGTATAGGTTAGATATAGGTGTCCCAAGTATAGGTTAGATAGGTAGGTGCCCACAGTACAAGTTAGATAGGTAGGTGCCCCCAATATAGGCTAGATTGGTAGGAGCCCCAAGTATAGGCTAGATAGGTAGGTGTCCCAGTATAGGCTAGATAGGTAGGAGCCCCCAGAATCATTAGGGCCTGAAGGTGACCACACACCATACAATTAAAATATCCAATTTCAAACCAATTCGATAAATACGATCGTTGTCCCGAAAAATCAAAAGCTTTTATTTGTTTTCAATTGAGACATCTGATGGACTTTCCCATTTTTTTGATTGTTTGGGGATTGGATACGTTGGAGAATTCAGACCAATTTGATCAAGAATTGTATGGTGTGTGATGGATTGTGAGATTGTATTCAACCAGAAAACAATTGTATGTAACTATTCAGTAAACATCGGACATTATTTGTTCACTTTTTTTCTTGCTTTTTCTAACCAAATTTTTTTCTTAGTTTACGATCTTCTATCCTGAAATTGCGGCAATTTAAAAAATATGTGTGTGGTACATTGAAGATTCTGATAGAAACTTCCTGATCAATAGGAAAATTGGATCGGAATGCTCAAATTGAATCAAAATTGTATGGTGTGTGTGGCCACCTTAAGACGTAAAGCTGAATTGTTGCATTGTTATAAAAGGAGATGTGAGCGCTCATTCACACTGGGGCCATTAGCGTCCGTTTACCGCTAATCGACAAATTGCCAGCAAACGCAAAAGCGCTAGTGTAATGTTAAGTATATAGCAGTGATCTCACTTCCACGATCGCCGGTGATTCATGGTAAACGCAAACCGGTGCATCCAGCACTTTTTTTTTTGCATTTTTTGAGCGATCGCGATTGCAATGTACAAAAGCGCTAACCGCGATTGCTCAGAAAACACGAACATGTACAGCAAAAAATAAGATTTTGCTAAGAAAAATAGCCGTCATGGCAGAGCTAATAAATAACAGCTGATGATCCATTACTATTTAAGTGAGTATAGATTAGGATCTTTTATCTCTTTATAATTATACAAAAATGATCATAGCAGCAGTTGCTTGTGAATTTTCGCCAACATTTTTTCGCATCAAAAAAATAATTTTCGAGAATAGATGTTTCACAAAAATTAGCTTCTATTTTCACGTTTTCCATGAAAACGTGAAAACGATATTCTTACCACGAAAATTTGAAAAATTGATATTTTACCATGAAAAATGCCACAACGCAGCAAAACTATATTTTTACCGCAACAATTTTAACAGTGAAAACACGAAAAAATCAATACTGATTGGTGAAACAGCACGAAAACCACAAAAAATAACTGAACACATGGTCAATGGAATTTTCACTCGATAATCAAATTATTTTTGCAAAAATGTATGCGAAGAGAATATTGGCATTTTCGCTCATCACTGCACAGCATCACTGGGGCAGGGGAAGGGGGGATCCCTGGTTGGCCTTCTATAAATTTGGCATCATAAAAGTTTACATTTGATTTTTGATAAGTAGGGACTGGGAAATGAGAATCTGATCACAGCTTATCACTTCTTTGTAAATAGATCCCTAATGTATATAATCCTTACCTGCAGCAGCAGCAGTAGCTCTAGACCGACGGGCTTTGCAGCAGCAAAGTCTGCCGAAAAAAGCTCTGACACGGCCCACAAATCTGCTAAATCTGCCTCCCTTCCTAGCTCTTGGCTGGGGGTCAGCAGAGACGTCATCAATGGGCTGGAGCTCTGGTTCGGCATCCCGTCCTTCCACTGGATCCACAGGAAGGGCAGGCTCATCTTGAATGTTAGCAAGATTTGCACTTTCCTCTTCCTGGATCTCCTCCAAAGGTTCAGCTTCCTCAAGGATGGTAGAGAGAGGTTTCAGCTGCACCTTTTCATACCTGGCCCACAGCCGTAGAGCCAGGGGTGTGCGCCTCACTAAGAGGGCAAAAGGTTCAGCTTCCTCAAAGATGGTAGGTAGAGGTTTCAGCTGCACCTTTTCATACTTGGCCCACAGCCGTAGAGCCAAGGGTGTGCGCCTCATTAAGAGGGCCATTGGTACCTGATTGGTGGTAATCTCAAGTACCAGATCCTCCTCCATACTTGGATGAGGGTTGTTCTGAAAAGAACAGTTGGGGGGTTGTGTTGTGAACACTTCACTAGCAAGTAGTAAAGCACGCTCAGCAACGCAAGGAAAATCGCCTTCACTGTACAGTGAAAACAAAGCAAGTGACAGCTGGTCTGAGTGACCAGGTATATATACAGCAGGTCAGCATTGTGACATCATCACTCAGCCTTCCTGGGCAGCTTCTGATTGGCCAGCAGCAGTGCCCTGTAAGCATTGTGACATCATCAGCTTCCGGTATGTTCTGGTGGTCTCAGTGCTGGCTGTTTTCAGGCTTTCGTATTCTATATAATAATATTAAAAATAAACCAACCCACAGAGTGTTATTTCTTACATGAAACACCATTAACAATGAGAACACTGTATTTATTTTTACATTGATATTGTAAAGATGATTGTTAGTAATAAATACATGTCTGTATTTAGTGACAGCTCTGACTCCATGTAAAATGTGTAATGATCAGAGGTGTAACAGCTGCTGTGTCCTCCCTCAGTGGCAGTTGATGCTGGAGACGGCCGTGTGCCACATCTCTAACTGCTCTGAATATTTCACAACTGTAAGAGGGGAGGGGTAAAATAACCTCAGCAGTAGTTGACCTGTGTGTGTCGCCTACTGCAAATACTGCTCAGCTAATGGGAAATGTTCAAAGAAGGATTTAGGGCCCTTCTCCGCTGTGTGCTGCCATGCGTCTTGCAAGACGAATCCCTCTAGTTGTGCCATGCATGGCTATAGGGAATTTTATGCGGGATGCAGAAAAATGACACATGCCGACCAATTTTTTTCCCTGCATGCAAATCAGACAGCAGCCTATTGATTTCAATAGCCTGCGTTTCCCCATCCTAATTCACATGCAGGGAAACACAGTGAATTCAACTAAATAGAAAAAGGCCCAGAGGCCTCGCTCACATTGGGTGCGTTCAGTATTTAAGCGCACGACAAAGAGGCATATATTGTTGCGTGCTTCATAAGGCATTTTTAGTAGGCTGCACTTTTAAGCGGAACTCACGCGTTTTACAGGCGCCTAAAGAGGCTTGAGCGCATTTTTGTTCAGCACGTTTTGCTTATTTGATGTAGCAGTTGTCAATAAAGATTTGTTTTCATTTGAAAATGTTTTTGTTTTTAATCAGCGGTAAAAAAACGCATCTCCAAAGCGCATTGCTATTCTTGTCTATGGGCAAAAAAAGCGCACCCATTCCCAATAACCAAGCGCATAGATGTGAACGTGGTACGTTAGAATTAATGGAATAAGCTGTCCCTAGCAAAGTGCGCAGTGCAATGCGCTGGGAAAAGATTACAGCAACGTCCCTAGTGTGAGCCAGGCCTAAGGCTTGGTGCACCTTATACACATAACAACTGATACACAAACTGTCTAGAAGTAACACAGCCGTGGCAGGTTTTATTTCCCTGTTGCAGCCACTTTCACAGCCTGGTCACTACAGTGAATGATGCTGTGCAGATAATTGACATAAAGTCACAACTGCACGCAAGTTTCACAACCAGAAACTCTAATCTCATGTAGATAGAGCTGTCCCATTGGAAAACACTGAAGGACGCTTATTCATGGGGTTTCCACCAGACGAGAAATTGTGTACAAAAACAGACACAAAGAAGAATTATATGCACATAGCTATGAACCCATCTAAATATACAGCATTCTGCTACTTCTCACTACGTCAGCACTATAGGCTATTATAGCATGATAGGTTATTAACAGAATTTTAGGTTAGCTACTGTCAGGGTCGGACTGGGACACCAAGGGCCCACCAAGGAAGTTTCAGCCTGGGGCCCGCCCCCCTCTCCTCCCCCCCCCCCATTTTGGGCTCACATACACATGTACTCTAGAAATTTGGCACGACTGTATGGTAGAGAATAGATTTTGAGCAATTCTGAGGACAGTCTCCAATAGGGATATGTCTAAATGCGGCGCGCGGAGCGCGACGCAGCGAAACTAAATGGGTGTCACCACGCACTGGAACATCGGCGTGGTCATGATGAGTCATGGGCAGATTTAAAAAAAAAATACAAAGCACAAAATAAGTAGCGGTGTTATTCACAGAGATTAGGTCTGACCAGATACATTTTAGATAAAATATTCAAGTAGTTACATGCCTCATGATAGTTCATAAAGTTCATAAAGTAGTCAAATGGCTGCAGATACCCCCACAAAATGCAAACAGGTTGGCTGCAAATACCCCGACAAAATGCAAACAGGTTGGCTGCAGATACCCCCACAAAATGCAAACAGGTTGGCTGCAGATACCCCCACAAAATGCAAACAGGTTGGCTGCAGATACCCCCACAAAATGCAAACAGGTTGGCTGCAGATACCCCCACAAAATGCAAACAGGTTGGCTGCAGATACCCCCACAAAATGCAATCAGGTTGGCTGCAGATACCCCCATACAATGCAATTCAGGTTGGTGGCAGATACCCCCACAAAATGCAAGTCCCCCCCCAGCTTGGAAGGGGTGTCAGCGGGCACAGATCAGCGGGGAAGCCTCCCCCCTCCCTCACCTAGGGGCCCCCCCTTCCGCGCACCCCCCTCCTCTAGAAGTGCAGCCAGCAGCGAGCGGAGAATAGCTACAGAGCTTTAGATGATGCTAGCTCCGCATGCTGCTGCTGCCCTGCTGGTCTCCGTCTCCTGTAGTGGCGCTGTCCAATCACGCTCTCCCAGGAAGTACTGCGAGAGCGTGATTGGACAGCGTCACTGTAGGAGACAGAGACCAGCAGGGCAGCAGCGGCATGCGGAGCGGAGCTAGCATCATCTGAAGCTCTGTAGCTATTCTCCGCTCGCTGCTGGCTGCACTTCTGGAGGAGGGGGGTGCGCGGAAGGGGGGGCCCCTAGGTGAGGGAGGGGGGGGGTGAGGCTTCCCCCCCTCTCCGCCGCTCTGTGCCCAATTTCCCCCCTTCCAAGCTGTGCCCCCTCCCTCTTAGCTCTGGGGCCCCCAGGAGGCGGGGCAGTCGGGGCCCACCGATGGGACCATTGGTGGTTCGGTGGCTCAGTCCGAGCCTGGCTACTGTTATTAAGGAAAATATGAAACCTTACATGCTGCATGTCAGTGGTGGTGACAATGGCTAATAAGCATAATTACATACCCAGCTTTTCAGTCTGACTGGGTATCATCAGTCCCAAGAGTTTTTTCAGATGGGGCCACTACAAATACCAAACGGAGTGAGTCCTTTTTTATTATTATTGATTTATGAAGCACCAACATATTCCTTGGCGCTGTACAAAGTAAGAAACAAACATGGGGTACATAATAATACAGACAATGGTAAACACCAATATACAAAATACAGAATTGTTACACAATGCAGAATTGGTAATGACAGTGACAAAAGTAACATGATGTTTAAAATGTATAATGAATCCCAAGATACAAAAGGGTGAGCGAACCCTGCCCCTGTGAGCTTGCAATCTAAAGGAATATGGGGGGAATAAAAAGTGGCATAGTATACAGTAAACATACCTAGAGGCGGTGTGCTTTTAGGATATCTAGTAATAGTGCAACTTGGCCTCAGGACAAAGGGAGAATGGCCTAAGGTAGCCAATAATGATTCAATCTTTTTCATCCAATGTTACCATATCTATGTAGTATAAGGGTAAATTGAACGAATATATTGAATGGATAATTTAGGCAGTCCCTTATATTACATAGAAATGGTAAGATTGGATAAAAATGATTGGATCATTAGTGGCCACCATTAGTTAGAGCGTATGCTTGTCGAAAAAAGTGAGTTTTCAGAGAGCGTTTAAAGATATCAAAGGTTGGAGAGTGATGGATGTGTTGTGGAAGGGCATTCTTGAGGAGGGGTGAAGCACACGAGAAGTCTTGTCTATGGCTAGGTGTACACTTAGCAGAAACACTGGCGTTGCGGGAAATGCTGCATTTGTGCCGCTAATGGAAGTCTATGGGCTGCAGTAAAAAACGAATATCAAAACGCATATGCGTTTTTGATGTGTGCATTTTGAAAAACGCTGGTTTTGTTGCATAACCTTTAAAAATGCATGAAAAACGCACATAATGGAAGTCAATGGAAACTCAATGATATGCGTTTTTCGTGCGTTTTTCATGCATTTTTAAATACATTTTTGCTTTAAAAAATTGTTTTGCGATGTATTTCCGCTTCCTGCTGTCTTCCTAGTGATTTGCATAAAATGCAAAATGCAAAACGCATACAAAATTCATATGCATTTTTTATATGTGAACCTGCAAACGCATGTAAAACACCTAAAAAAAGCATCTGCAGTAAAAACCGCTACTGCAAACTCATTTTGTGTTCATGATTTTTAAGGTAATGTTTTGTTTTTTTATAATTTGTAAAATATCGTTTTAACTTTTTTATCAATATTTTTCATTTTAATAATTTGTATATTATCGCTTTAACTTTTAGGCTACTTGCAGACCAAGACGTTGCGTTAGGTGCCACGTTAAGGTCGCATAACGTGCACCTAACACAACGTATGGTGCTGCAAGAAAGGACGGTAGAGTGAGCTGCGTTAGGCGGCTCTATCCCTATAAGGTCTCCCAGAGTGGCGCTGATTGGCCGGCGGGACCACGTGATACGGAGCGAGACACTCCGCATCACGTGGTCCCGCCGGCCAATCAGCGGCCGCCAGTGCAGTGAATATTAAGTAGCCATGTGCGCGGCTACTGTAGCTGGCTCTCCCCGCCTCCTCTCCGCCCCCCACTGCGCATGTGCAAACAGTCTAACGCGGCTATAGCCGCTCTAACGCCGTAGCATGCTGCACTTTCCCAACAACGTGCAGCGTTACATGTAACGCAACGTGGGCTGTGTGAACAGCCCACTTGTGTTACATTGCTGTACGTTGGGGAAGCGTTACAGGCGCATTAACGTGCGCCTGTAACGTCCCTGTGTGTGAGCAGCCTTAGTATCATTTTCCATGTTAATATTTACCAAATTATTGTTTTAACTGTTTATATCATTATTTTTAGTTTAGAAAAAAATTCAATTATTATTTAAACTGATAATTTGTAAATTATTGTTTAACCCATTCAGGTTCCGTCGTTTTCACGTGAGAAATGTTCACCTCCCATTCATTAGCCTATAACTTTATCACTACTTATCACAATGCACTGATCTATATCTTGTTTTTCCCGCCACCAATTAGGCTTTCTTTGGGGGGTACATTTTGCTAAGAGCCACTTTACTGTAATTGCATTTTAACAGGAAGAATAAGAAAAAAATGGAAAAATTCATTATTTCTCAGTTTTCAGCCATTATAGTTTTAAAATAATACATGCCTCCATAATTAAAACTCGCGTATTGTATTTGTCCATATGTCCCGGTTATTACACCGTTAAAATTATGTCCCTATCACAATGTATGGCGACAATATTTTATTTGGAAATAAAGGTGCATTTTTTCCATTTTGCATCTATCACTATTTACAAGTTTAAAATAAAAAAAATATAGAAATATTTCATCTTTACATTGATATTTAAAAAGTTTAGACCCTTAGGTAAATATTTACATGTTTTTTGTTTTTTTTATTGTAATGTTTTTTTTTTTTTTTATACTAAACATTTTATTTGGGTACTTTTGGGAGGGTGGGAGGTAAACAATAGATTTATAATGTAAATGTGTGTTAATTCTTCTTTTTTTTTTTTCAGGTGTAGTATTACTTTTTGGCCACAAGATGGCGGCCATGAGTTTGTTTACATGACGTCACTCTAAGCGTAGCACGTGCTTAGAGTGACGCATCGGGAAGGAAACGGCCAGAAAAAGCTCAGCTTCCGAGAGAAGCTGTCGCTTTTTCAGCGGGGGAGAGGAATCAGTGATCGGGCTCCATAGACCGATACATTGATTCCTTGGCTACCGAATCCGCGGCCGGGAGTGCACGTGCACGATCGGCCGCGGGGGCGCGCGGTAGCGCGCATGGTTCCTGGACATAGAAACTACGTCCAGGAACCAAAATTAGAGTTGGGCCGAACGGTTCGCCTGCGAACGGTTCCATGCGAACTTCCGTGGTTCGCGTTCGCGTCCCGCAGGCGAACGTTTGCGGAAGTTCGGTTCGCCCCATAATGCACCATGGAGGGTCAACTTTGACCCTCTACATCACAGTCAGCAGGCCCAGTGTAGCCAATTAGGCTACACTAGCCCCTGGAGCCACTCCCCCCTACTAAAAGGCAGGCAGCGGGGGCCATTACGGTCACTCGTGTGCCTGCATTAGTGAGAGTAGGGCGAGCTGCTGCAGACTGTCTCTCATAGGGAAAGATTAGTTAGGCTTAGCTTGTCCCTGGCTGCATACCTGTTCTGTGAACCCACCACTGCATACCTGTACTGTGAACCCACCAATGCATACCTGTACTGTGAACCCACCACTGCATACCTGTTCTGTGAACCCACCACTGCATACCTGTACTGTGAACCCACCACTGCATACCTGTTCAGTGAACCTGCAACTGCATACCTGTTCAGTGAACCTGCCACTGCATACCTGTTCTGTGAACCCACCACTGCATACCTGTACTGTGAACCCACCACTGCATACCTGTTCTGTGAACCCACCACTGCATACCAGTACTGTGAACCCACCACTGCATACCAGTACTGTGAACCCACCACTGCATACCTGTTCAGTGAACCTGCCACTGCATACCTGTTCAGTGAACCTGCCACTGCATACCTGTTCTGTGAACCCACCACTGCATACCTGTACTGTGAACCCACCACTGCATACCTGTTCTGTGAACCCATCACTGCATACCTGTACTGTGAACCCACCACTGCATACCTGTTCTGTGAACCCACCACTGCATACCTGTTCTGTGAACCCACCACTGCATACCTGTTCTGTGAACCCACCACTGCATACCTGTTCTGTGAACCCACCACTGCATACCTGTTCTGTGAACCCGCCACTGCATACCTGTTCTGTGAACCCACCACTGCATACCTGTTCTGTGAACCCACCACTGCATACCTGTACTGTGAACCCACCACTGCATACCTGTTCAGTGAACCTGCCACTGCATACCTGTTCTGTGAACCCACCACTGCATACCTGTTCTGTGAACCCACCACTGCATACCTGTTCAGTGAACCCACCACTGCATACCTGTTCTGTGAACCCACCACTGCATACCTGTACTGTGAACCCACCACTGCATACCTGTTCAGTGAACCTGCCACTGCATACCTGTACTGTTCAGTGAACCCGCCACTGCATACCTGTTCTGTTCAGTGAACCCGCCACTGTATACCTGTTCTGTTCAGTGAACCCGCCACTGCATACCTGTTCTGTTCAGTGAACCCGCCACTGCATACCTGTTCTGTTCAGTGAACCCGCCACTGCATACCTGTTCAGTGAACCCACCACTGCATACCTGTTCTGTGAACCCACCACTGCATACCTGTTCTGTGAACCCACCACTGCATACCTGTACTGTGAACCCACCACTGCATACCTGTACTGTGAACCCACCACTGCATACCTGTTCAGTGAACCTGCCACTGCATACCTGTACTGTTCAGTGAACCCGCCACTGCACACCTGTTCTGTTCAGTGAACCCGCCACTGTATACCTGTTCTGTTCAGTGAACCCGCCACTGCATACCTGTTCTGTTCAGTGAACCCGCCACTGCATACCTGTTCTGTTCAGTGAACCCGCCACTGTATACCTGTTCTGTTCAGTGAACCCGCCACTGCATACCTGTTCTGTTCAGTGAACCCGCCACTGTATACCTGTTCTGTTCAGTGAACCCGCCGCTGTATACCTGTTCTGTTCAGTGAACAGTTTGGTGTGTCAGTGTGAAGCAGTACCTTAATTACACTACCTGATTGATGTATACACATGCAAGATGTTTTAAAGCACTTTAGGCCTGTCATTTAGCATTCAATATGATTTCTGCCCTTAAAACGCTGCTTTGCGTCAAATCCAGATTTTTCCCGGGGACTTTTGGCGTGTATCCCACTCCGCCATGCCCCCCTCCAGGTGTTAGACCCCTTGAAACACCTTTTCCATCACTTTTGTGGCCAGCATAAATTTTTTTTTTTCAAAGTTCGCATCCCCATTGAAGTCTATTGCGGTTCGCGAACTTTAACGCGAACTGAACCTTCCGCGAAAGTTCGCGAACCCGGTTCGCGAACCTAAAATCGGAGGTTCGGCCCAACTCTAGGAGCGAGACATGATGTCCCAAATGTGCTCAATTGTATTTAGGTCTGGGCAACAGGCGGGCCAGTCCATAGCATCAATTGCTTGTGTTTCGCAGGAACTGCTGACTCACTCCAGCCACATGAGGTCTAGCATTGTCTTGCATTAGGAGGAACCCAGGGCCAACCGCACCAGCATATGGTCCCACAAGGGGTCTGAGGATCTAATTTCAATACCTAATGGCAGTCAGGCTACCTCTGGCGAGCACATGGAGGACTGTGCGGCCCCTCAAAGAAATGCCACCACACCCCGTTACTGACCCACTGCCAAACCGATCATACTGGAGGATGTTGCAGACAGCAGAATGTTCTCCACGGCGTCTCCAGACTCTGTCACATCTGTCACATGTGCTCAGTGTGAGCCTGTTTTCATCTGTGAAAAGCCAGTGGCAAAGTTGCCAATTTTGGCAGGGGCAACCGCATGATTTTCAAGGGGGGATTTCTTAAAAGTCTCTTTCAGCCACACACTATATAATAATATGGTAGGACATTAGAGTATGACTATGGTAGGATTAGATAGTGAGCTCTTCTGAGGACAGTCCGTGACATGTCTACAGTATGTACTCTATAAAGTGCTCAGATGAAAGATGCCTGAGCAGGATTGCAATTTTCTATTTTCCAGGGCAATGCTGAGATAATACACAGATGTATTGCCCTGTGGATGAGAGACAGGGGATAACGAGGAGAGAAGCTATACCAGGAAAAGAGGGCAAAAAAGACATAGGGGAGGGTGAGACCAGGGCCGGATTTGTACTCTTTACCGCCCTAGGCCCCTGTCACCAACCGCCCCCCCCCTCCCCTTCAGTATAGGCAGCGAGATGACCTCTCCCCCTTCCCTCTAGTATAGGTAGCCAGATGACTCCTCCCCCCTTTCCCTCCAGTATAGGTAGCCATATGACCCCTCCCCCCTTCCCTCTAGTATACGTTACCTCCAGTATAGGTAGTCAGATGATTACCTTAATCATCCCTTCCCTTTCAGTATAGGTAGCCAGCTCGCCTTCACACCGCAGCAGCCACCGAGGTCAGGCGCTCGGTAAATGCTGCTCCAGTTTAGCCTGCTGCTTTGGTGCCCTTCCTCCTGTGGTGCCCTAGGCCATGGCCTAGGTGGCCTTGGCCTAAATCCGGCCCTGGGTGAGACACACACTTTAGTGAAACATAGAGGTAAATTAATTTAAGAGTGCTATCACATGAGCAGCCTGAGGCCAGGAAGTATTCCGATGGCTTCTCCGACCAGACCTCCCCCAGTGATTCTTCTCCTATAACTACAGAAGTTGGTTGATTGTAAGCAGCCGCCCAAGTCCCAGGTCCTTTTAGCCTTTCTACAAACAAGGCAATGTGTTGCATAAAGCCTAATTTCAGCAAAGCTAATCTTGTTAGATCTGGATAGATTGTGGAATAGTTATAGCATAAGGCAAGTTGTTACTGTTGTTGGTGGCCACATTGAGGAGGACAGTCTTCTTCATTTTCTTCCCCAGGAACATCCAGGGATCAGAACAGTTATGCTGGGCATACACAGCGAGTTTATGCGCCGGTATCGAGCCAGCAGTGTGTCACTGCTCGTCCACGCAGATCGATTCCCACTCGTCCCCGCGGGCGCTCCTTATCTTCCGCCCGATTCCCCGCTATTGTCCGCCCGCGGGGATGGAGCGGGGAATCTATCCGGCGGGCTATCAGACCTGTCGGATATTATCAATCGAGCCATCAGTGGCTCGATTGATAAGGAAAAAGTAACCGTGTATGCCCAGCATAAGAGAGAAAATAATATAGGTGGGGACAGAGGCAGCAAGTAAAAATCCCAAAGTAGTAGCAATAATTTTGCACATGAACCAGAGTTCAAGTCAAATGTGGGCTGCAGTTGCAATTCAATATCCTCGCCATACACAAACACTCTTTCAACTCTGAACGTCTCCCACAAACTTACTTTCTAGAACCTGCAAGTCATTTAGAGTGGGACTGATTTAGTTTGCACTTTTCGTGGGTTTCAGTTACAATTATTACAGAGAAAACCACTAAACAAAATCCAATTTTATTAATAAGTGGTACAAGGGGAGCAAGAAAGAAAATATATCCATGCAGTACAATCAAGACATCATAAATGCCTTGTAAGGGTTTTTCGCCTTCCTCTGGATCAACAGGGATGGTGTTGATTCTCTGGCTGAACTTGATAGACATATGTCTTTTTTCAACCCAAATAACTATGTAACTAAATCACAACAGTGTGGAAAACAGTATTATAAAATGTATTTTTACTTTATTTATTTTTTATAAGAAGCCGATTTATTCTTTATTTGATCATGTCACATCTAGATTTTTTACCATGTGATCATTGCTTATATATATAATATAGTCTATATATAATATAGTCTTATTTGACCCAATCTGTCCTCCCACACAACACTGCTAGGAACCTTTTGGGGTGCAGCATTTTCATAGACTTCCAATTGAACTGATAAGGCTATGGAGGCTGCCATATTTATTTCCTTATAACAATGCACATTGCCTGTCTGTCCTGCTGATCCTCTGCCTCTAATACTTTCAGTCAGTGGTGCAGGAAAAATCAGCCAGAGTGTCAGGCAACTTGTATTGTTTAAAAGGGAATAAATATGGCAGGCTCCATACCTCTTTCACTTCAGTTGTCCTTTCAGACATTGGCATAGTGCTTAGCAGCGCTGGGTCCCCACAGTTCAAATCCCAGCCACTATTTGCAATGCGTTTGTATGTTCTCCCCATGTCTGTGTGGGTTTCCTCAGGACACTCCTATGTCCTCCCACATCCAAAAACATACAGATAAGTTAATTAGCTTCCCCTAAACTGGCCCTTGACTACAATGGACATATGGCTATGGTAGGGATTAGATTGTGAGCTCCTGAGGGACAGTTAGTGGCAAGACTAGATAATAAGCACACATGGAGGATCTTAAAGAGAACCTGAACTGAAAATAAAAAGTCAAACTAACCATACACAGGTCATACTTACATCCTGTGTAGTCTACTCCTCAACCTCTTTCTCCTCTCCTGCATCCCATTTGTCCTTTGTGAACAATGGAATTCTCTGTCCTCCATTTTAAAAATGGCCAATACCCCATAATAGCTTCCTGGTCAGCACACTGTTAAACTGTAATATCACCCACTTGAGCCATAGGGAAACATGGACATTAGCTTGCACATTCAGTTGTAACTGACGGCTCCTGATATATAACTGACAGTTAGGGCTGGTGCACACCAAAAACCGCAAGCAGATCCGCAAAACGCTAGCAGATTTTGAAACGCTTTTTTTTTATTTTTATGAGGCGTTTTGCTAGCGTTTTGCGGATTGCTGCTGCGGTTTTCAGTATAGTAGATTTCATATATTGTTACAGTAAAGCTGTTACTGAACAGCTTCTGTAACAAAAACGCCTGCAAAACCGCTCTGAACAGGCGTTTTTCAGAGCGGTTTGCGTTTTTCCTATACTTAACATTGAGGCAGAAACGCATCCGAAATCCAAAAAATGCCTCACCCAGGCATTTTTCGTTTCTGCAAAACGCCGCCTGCTCTGGTGTGCACCACCCCATTGAGATACATTGACCAAGCGGATCCGCAGCCGCAAGCAGATCTGAAAACGCCCCAAAAGCCGCTCGGTGTGCACCAGCCCTTACTGGGATATTTCAGTTCTGACAAAATCTTGTCAGAACTGGAAGGGATCACTTTGAGAAGAAAATGGTGAGCTTTTCAGAGGAACTGACGGTGAGGTTAGTATGTAATATTCATATGCAGCTACGTCATGTGTTTATTTTAAATAATTTTACTCAGTTTAGGTTCCCTTTAAGTCAGTGGTGGGCTGAAATTTCACATCGAAATGTGCATTTACGCATCATAGTCGTAATGCGGAATTTCAGGAAAAATCGTAATTGATTTCGTATGTAATAGTAGTATTTCCTAATTTTGGGTAATTTTAGCGCAATTTTGTGAAATTTATGTGCCAACTTTAGCGGTTAATAGCAAAGCTGCCATACATGCTATTGCTACCAAAATTGCTACATATATTAAGGAGAATATTAGGTACAAGGCATTGAATATTAGGTACAAACTTTTCAAAAAGACCTTGTAGTTTTTGAGAAAATCGATTTTAAAAATGCAAAGAAAAATGGTTTTTAAACTGTCATTTTTTAAAGTTTAAAAAATATTTTTTCTTTGCATTTTTAAAATCGATTTTTTCAAAAACTTTATGATCTTTTTGGAAAATTCTTTTTTTTTTTCTAGTACCCATTATTCCCTTTAACATAGGTAGCAATTTTGGTGTCAATTTGCTATTAACGTCCAAAGTCGGCAAAAAATTACACAAAATTTTGCAAAAATGATGCACATTTTTATGCAAAATTACGAATGACTACAAAATCAATTTAGTTTGCAAATCGTAATTACGTATAGGCATAATTGCAAAAATGACACTAAATTTAGCGAAATTGTAATTTCGCTGATTACAATCATCACTGTCTTAAAAGGAACCTGAATTGAGAAGTATATTGAGGCTGTCATATTTATTTCCTTTTAAACAATACCAGTTGCCTGGCAGACCTGCTGATCTATTTGGCTGCAGTAGTGTCTGAATAACACCAGAAACAAGCATGCAGCTAATCTTGTCAGATCTGACAACAATGTCAGAAATACTTGATCTGCTGCATGCTTGTTCAGGGTCTATGGCTGAGGGCCCGTTTCCACTCTCGCGGAAACGGCCGCGAATCCGCAGAGTTTCCCCGCAGGCAAATCGCGCGGGGAAACTCTGCCATAGGGGACAACGGCGCCGCCGGCCGAATCGCTTGCAGTAGCGATTCGGCCGGAAACCCCCACAGAATTCGCGGCGGAGGCTGCGATTCCCATAGCCGTGCATGGCACGGCTGATGGGAATCGCCTGCGATCCCGCCCACCCGCTCAGTGCCGGCGTGCGTCTACGAGACGCACGCCGCACTAGTGGAAACGAGCCCTCAAAGTATTAGAGGCAGAAGATCAGCAGGACAGCCAGACAACTGGCATTGTTTAAAAATAAATAAATATGTAAACCTCCATATCCCTCTCATTACAGTTGTCCTTTAAGTGGATGTCCATAATTGTATGTTGATTACTAGACAAACAATTACCTGTGTGTACCCACATGTGCACAACTGCAAATGATGTGGCTGTTATTTTCTGACCAATATCTGTTTCAATGTGTGTATTATTAATATGAGAAAATAAAGTTCTTTTTACCTTTGAATTACGGATATTGTCCAACTTTATACCCAGGGCCAGATCTGTACTTTTTACCACCCAAGGCCTGCTGCCCCCACCTTCCCTTTTCACCCATTATTTTCTGAATGAAATATAATTCCCACTGGCAGGTTGTGGAAGTAAAGGTGATTCATTCCCCCAACTTCCCTTCAGGAGCACTAGAGGAAGTGGCACCTTTTACTGTGTTATGCTGCCTGTATAGCAGTGTAGTTAGTTACCACAGAGAGCTGCTACAACCAGCTCCGCCCCTCAAACTCATAGGATGCCTATTGTACAAAGGGAAAAGTGTCCAGAGCTGAGATTGCAGGAATTAGCTGTCAGCAGTCAGCTGGTTGCAGTACTGCAACTCTCCTCTCCACCCATAGGTGCTCAGGTCAGTGGCTGGATAATGTACTGGTTAAGGGTGCTGCCTTTGACATGGGAGACCAGGATTTGTATCCTGGCTAGGGGCAGTACCTATTCAGTAATTAGCACAAGGCAAGACTCCCTAACACTGTCTGCGGGGTGGCCTCTTGAGCGTGCCCTTAGTGGCTGCAGTGCAGCACCCATTTTACGTTCTGCCTGTGGCTGCTGTGCTAGGTGAAGTAGGGAGAGCTTTGCTGAGTGAGGGATAGCCTAGGTAACTTGCTGTTCTGTGTGGACAGCGTTCTTTAGCTTTTGGAGAGGGGTGTTGCTCCTTGTTCACTGACTAGAGAACCCTATAGTCCATTTCAGGACTGTTTGTTTTTTTATGTGCTGCTACTAGTAGTGCACCGACTAGAGAACCCCATAGTCCTTTACAGGACTGTTTTTTTTTTTTGTACTTTTGTCATGTGCGCTGTTGCCGACCATGGTGTTCTGAGGGCTGGTGCACACTACAATAGCTTTTTAAACGTTAGAGATTTGAAAAGCTTTTGCTAATGCAATGCTATAAGGGATTTTTTACAAAATCACAGCACTCCAGTGAGAATAAACACATAGGATAACATTAAGAGGAGCATTTAAAATCACAAAGCGCTCAGAAAAGCTCTTCAGATGTGCACCAGCCCTCACTGCGACGTGTAGTCCACCAGCACAGTGCAGCACAGCAGTTATATATTTTGGTGTGTTTGCATAAACCTAACTGCCACCTGAGTTCAAGAGGAACTCCAGTGAAAATAATGTAATAAAAAAAAGTGCTTCATTTTTACAATAATTATATATAAATGATTTAGTCAGTGTTTGCCCATTGTAAAATCTTTTAAATCCCTGATTCACATTCTGGCATTTATCACATGGTGACATTTTTACTGCTGGCAGTTGATGTAGCTGCCGCTTGCTTTCTGGCAGTTGTAAACAGCTGTAAACAGCTATTTCCCACAATGCAATAAGGTTCACAGACAGGAAACTGCCAGGACCATGGTTCTCAGAGTTTCTTGTGGAAGGGGTTTCACCACAATATCAATAGATTTCTCATGTAAAAGGGGGTATCGGCTACTGATTGGGATGAGGTCCAATTCTTGGTCACGGTTTCTCTTTAAGTGACATTCAGTTCACCAAAGCACCTGTGTTTGCATCGTTACTGTTACCTTTACAGTATTGTCCTCTATAAGACCTCACTGGCAATGCAGTTCATCATGACTGGCAGGGTCTATTTTTTAGTCAGGCCCAGATTTACATCACAGGAGCCTATAGCACAGATGTACTGGCACCCTAGACTTCCCCCTTTATGAGTGTGCTGGCTGTCCCAGCTGTCACTCACTTCTCCCTTAGTTCTCTTGTCCATCATAGGTAGCTACATGTGCCACTTAGTATTAGAAAGCCAGAGCTATCTTCAGTATTAAAGAAACTCTGTAACAAAATTTTCAGCCTTAGTTCTTCTATCCTATAAGTTTCTTTGCCTGTTCTAATGTGCTCTGGCTTACTGCAGCCTTTCCTAATTGCACAGTGGCTGTGTTATCTCTGTTATATGATCTAATCTGTTTTCTTCTGTCAGCTCTGTCGGCTAAGGCTGGAATGTGTGGAATGTGCAGGGCTGCTTGTGATTGGATAGAAG
Source organism: Hyperolius riggenbachi (assembly GCF_040937935.1). NCBI lineage: Eukaryota > Metazoa > Chordata > Amphibia > Anura > Hyperoliidae > Hyperolius > Hyperolius riggenbachi. The sequence continues at coordinate 86,477,725 of NC_090648.1, read as the reverse complement.
CGATACACACCCTCTGCAGGCCCCCTGCAGGCTCTGTATGACTCAAACACTCTGCCTATGTGAGCCTATCACAAGATGGTTAGTTTGTTTGTAAATACTGCCTAAAACTGTTAATTACAAGCCAGGATTGCAGCAGAGAGTGGCAGAAACAGCACAGAGGGGCCCAGGAGAAAATAACGAATAGAATGGTATGCTTTTTGCTGTAAAAATTTTAGAGTACAGATTCTCTTTAAGTAGCTAGTGGTGCCCTAGACTGAAGGGAGATCTGGTCAGTGGAATGCCAAGATCCAGATGAGTAACCTCTCATTTACACTACGTTCAGGACTCTGCATAGAGATGGAGGGAGGGAGGCACTAGGGGAGGGAATGAGCCGCCTTTCCATCATTAGGCACCTGTAGGCATGTGCCTATAGTACCTTATGGTAAATCCAGCACTGTTTTTGGTGTTTGTTGCACATTACATGAACAGCGATCATCATTACTACATAGATATTGCCACAGAGGGGACTAACATTTGTGTCCTGGAGGTGTCAAATAGTTAAGTGTGACCTGGGCCTAACACTACCTGATCGACATTTACACGCCGGATATGTTAAAGCACTTTATTCCACAAATTTAGTAGTGTAATGTGATTTCTGCCCTTCAGAGATAATAACGCTACACATAAATAATGTATTTTTTGTGCGAATCTTGCCATCTATTCCACTGTGCAGGTGTTAGGACCTTTTAAACAACGTTTACATCAGTTTTGTGGCCAGAAATAGTCCCTATAGGTGTTAGCATTCGCCTGCCCATTGATGTACATGGCAGTTCCCCATGTTTGCCGTTTCACGAACGGACGCAGAATTGTTTGCAGACTGTTCAAGAACCGATTTCTAGGAAGTTTGTTTGTCACTATTGGCATGACCTCTATTGCTGCCATGCAGGCGGGTTGTTTGCCCCCCTATGTGACGCCATGAAGAGTAGGCTATAATAGAAGGGATCATTGCTTGTATGTGCAGGTGACCTGCAAGTGGGTATGTGTGCCAGTGGGGTGTGTGTGCCGACTTAGCTGAACAGATTGTTGCTTGAGCACTACTGCTGCACAATATATAGGTTATCTATCTATCAATATAGGTTAGCTCCAGTCTCTTATAACCCGCATTTACTAATGACGCCGACTCTTGCATGCAGTCAGGCAATGTGTTCTGTTGCTTTCAGTCAGTCATTAATAACTGACTTATTTGTATTACACACAGGGAACCCATGCTTTCTTCTGACATTCTTATGTGTTGCTGATCATCTGATTCTTAGCTAGTTATATATCTATGTAAGCTGTGGTAAATAGTGTGTATATGATCACATAGCCTTGCGCAATCGGCCCAGGCCTCTAAGGCCTTCCCAGAAACCCATCCCTGACTGTACCTAACATCAATCACATACAAAATCACAGGACCATTTTTTCTGCCCATAATACTTATTATTATTTATTATAATATTTATAGATGGAGCTGGTGCTCTGTTATGTTGGCTTCTACATCTCTCTCCATCTGTCGCTGATGAAGGTGAAGCCAGCGATCTTCTCCATCCTCTTTTCCATCCTCTTTTGGCGTTTTGGGCCTTTGCAGGCAGACATCAGGACATCTGGCTTTATATTGCATGAGGGCTCTGTCTCTGATGGGATCTGTGGAGAGAGGAAATATTAGTATGTATCCTTAGCAAAGTCTAGAAATGCTTATTAATGTGAGATCTGAGAGCGTATTGGAAAGTAACAATTTTTTCCAATTTGCAGTTATAGCAATTCATTTCCCTCTACCTCCCAGCAGGGGGCAGAAGAGAGAATAAAAAGTGCTGCACTGCTGAAACTTTCAGGATACTCGAGGTGAAGAAGATCGTAAGAATGGAGGAAGCAGGTATATACAGGGAGCAGTCCTCCTGCCCACCGCTCCCCCATTCACCTCTGTCCCCCTCCATTCTCTCCTAATAGCCAGCAGAAGTTGATTCCGGGTTGCTTGAGTCTTCAGCAGTGATCAAGTTCTAAGTTGCGCTTCCAGCCACGGAGCACAATCAATGACGAGCGGTGCCGTGCCTAGCGCTTGCACACTGCTGCCGACTTGGGCGACTTGGAAGCAGCTTCTGCTGGCTTTTAGGAGAGAACGGAGGCGGGCAGAGGTGAACGGGGGAGCAGTGGGCATGAGGACTGCTCCCTGTATATGCTTGCTTCCCCCAGTCTTACAATCTTCTTCTCCTCTGGTATCCTTTAAATCCTATTTATATACTTACTATCTGCATGCTGGATGGTGGGCAGACCGTCCCGTCTTCCATGGCGCTCCAGTCTATATCCTTGAAGAAAGGATGTTGTGGCAGGTTTTTGATGTTAGACTGGCGCTCTTCTGGGTCTCTGCACAGAAGCCGTTCGATGAAATCCCGGGTATCTGGGTCCATCTCTGGTGGGAAGTACGGGGGGTTCATGACGATGGCAATCAACAGCTCCTCTATGTTATGAAAGAAGTACGGGTAGCTGCCAGTTGCCATCTCGTAGACTATAATGCCGAAGGCAAAATAGTCAACCATACTGTTGTATGGTCGCTGCAAAACGATCTGTGGAGAAATCAGAGAGGGAGCAATGGTCAGTACAACGTATACAATGGATATGAAGACATATAGGGACAGATTCATTAACCTATGGTAAAGTGTACATGCACACATAGGGACAGCGACATTCCTAATGATTAGCGATGGTCAATGATATGCAGATACCTCTGAGTTTATGCAAATTTATGACAATTTTTATATGCAGCTTGAAAATGGACCAATCAATTTAAACCTGGGTGGGGCTTGATTGGTCCATTTTCAAGCTGGATTTATTTGCATAAAAATTACAAAAATGTGCATAAACTCAGAAGTATTTGCACATCATTGATCATTCCTACTAATGATATAAGATAAGCTGAGAGCTCATACACAGAGGGAGTCCTTATTACCAGGGTCACAGGAAGCTATAAAGGTTGGTTACTTACCTCAGGAGCCAGGTACTTAGGTGTACCAACGTCCCCACTGAGCGTCGTGGAGCCGAAGACCTCTGTTGCTGACAGGCCGAAATCCGCCATCTTGACATGGCCAGCGCTGTCCAGCAGGATGTTATCTGGCTTGAGATCACGGTGCACAATACCCAAGGCATGTAGAACTGTCAGGCCACAAAGTATCTCAGCCGAGATAAATCTGGGGAGGAGAAACAAAATGTTAGTTGTCATATTAAACTTCAAACACATTCATCTTAATGATGCATATAACTTCATCCTAATACTCTACAGTGAATGGCTATACTGATGGCGTGTAACTATTGTTACTAAGGGACAGTGTTCAGCATCCATTGTAAAGTGAATTACACCTGTGTGATATATCTACATACATATAACTACATTTACTGCCTCCATCATATTCAGGGATACACCCCTCCTCCTCTGGAACTCCTCCCTACACTTTCCCCACCTCCAATTACTTAAACATACTCTTAAAGTGGCACTGAAGCCCAAAAGAACTTATGATGTAATGAATTGTATGTGTAGTACGGACAATTCATAGAACATTAGTAGCAAAGAAAAGAGTCTCATATTTTTATTTTACGTTATATAGCTTTTTAATAACATTGCATCATTCTGTCATATTTGCAATTTACAAACGACACTCTGTATTTTAAACTATGAAACAGAGCAGAGCTAGTGACCCTTTGAACTTTCCAGCAGTAAACCACCTTAACCACTTGCCGACCGCGCAGTCATAACGCGCGTCGGCAAAGTGGTAGCTGCAGGACCAGCGACGCACATCTGCGTCGCCGGCTGCAGGCTAATTAATCAGGAAACAGCCGCTCGCAAGAGCGGCTGCTTCCTGTCAATTCACGGCGGGGGGCTCCGTGAATAGCCTGCGGGCTGCCGATCGCAGCTCGCAGGCTAAATGTAAACACAAGCGGAACTAATCCGCTTTGTTTACATTTTTACAACGCTGCTAACAGTAGCAGCGTTGTACTAGATCCGCGATCCCCGGCCAATCAGCGGCCGGGGATCGCTGTCACATGACAGGCAGGAGCCTGTTAGAGGCTGCACAGGACAGATCAGTTTCTGTGCAGCATCCGATCTCCAGGGCAGGGAGGGAGAAGAGGGAGAGGGGGAATCCTGCCGTGGAGGGGGCTTTGAGGTGCCCCCCCGCCAGCCACACGCATGCAGGGGTGATCAGACCCCCCAGCACATCATCCCCCTAGTGGGGAAAAACGGGGGGCGATCTGGTCGCTCTGCCTGGTATTTCATCTGTGCTGGGGGCTGTAGAGCCCACCCAGATAGATAACAACTGAAGTTTCTTAACTCTTCCTGTACTGGAAACAATATGAGACTCCTATCTGTGCTACTAATGTTCTTTTTTGTTAGCTGTACTACACTATTGATGGTCAAGTAGATGCAAATAACTTCAAGTTGATGCACATTTTATGCACATTTATGCAGCTTGAAAATGAACCACTCAAATCCGGCTGAGGTAAAATTCATTTTCAAGCTGCATACATTTGCATAAAAATGTGCATAAATTTGCATTAACTCAAAGTTATTTGCATCTATTTGACCATCACTATACTACACACACAGTTCATTATATCATAAGTTTATTTTTCACTTCAGATTCCCCTTAAATTCACCTTTTTAGGCAAAAGGATAAATCATAAAAATAATTTCCTGACTAAAAGTCTATTTACTGCAGAATGCTGACCTCACTGTCACTCAGTATACAACCTGCTCACCACACCACACTTTGTGTTACTTCCATACCTTGTCAGATTGTGAGTGCTCAAGCGCAGGGCTCCCTCCCCTATTGTTTCTTGCATTTGCTGCACATTGATTGGAGGATGGTGTGTAGTGATTATGCTGTACTTGCTTTGTGCTAGGCACCCATGTAATATATTGTACAGCACTATGGAAGATGATGGTGTATAATCGGTAAAAATAGTGATGCAATTGTCAGCCTTACCTGGTGACAGCACTATCCAGGGGACCCCTCTCCATTAGCTGAGATAGGCTACCGCCGGTCACGTTCTCCATAGCATAGAACATGTAATCCTGTGTAGAGAATAGAAAAGATACAAGTCAGTGATTTCCAGAGAAGCTGAATGACAGTCAAGCTTTTCACATCTTAGGCCTCGTTCACATCTGCTGCGCTGAAAAACGTGTGAAAGCGCGTGGTAAAAAACGCATGCGCTTGTGTGCGCTTTAGTGTGCGTTTCTGTGCGTTGCGCTGCGCTTCTTTAAAGCACACTTTGCTTGTTGTACCAGTAGCAGCTGTCAATAAAACTTTATTTTTGTATGTAAATGTATTTTTTTCTCCAATTAGGGGTAAAAAACACATGCGCTTCTATGCGCTTGTACGCGCTTCTATGCGCTAAAAAAGCGCACCCATTCACTTGCATTGATGTGCGCTTTCCAGCTCAACGCACAGAAATGCATGCAACCCTACGTTTCTGTAAGGCTGCTCAGCGCAGCGCATAGATGCGAACCAGCTACATTTAGTTACATGGGAAAGTAAATACCTTGCTGATCGTACAGGGCAGTGCGCTGTAAAAAGCGCACAGAAACGGCCCTGATGTGAACGAGGCCTTATGCTACGTACACACATGCGACAACGACGAACGAACTTTTAATTGATGAAAGAACGACCTAAGTAAAGATAGTTTTAAAAGGTGTGTAACGATCTGATCGTTGGAACGAACGTTACATCACGTAAAGCAACTATTGCGCCTGCGCATAAAAATGAGAAGTTTCACAGAGAAATAGTGAAATGCGCATGTCAAGCCTGGTACAAACGACCGTTTCCAACGATGTACTACTTTTGCAAACGATCGTCGTTGGTTAAAATCCGCCGAGACAGAACTTTCTTTTGTAACGATTTGGCTCGTTCGTCGTTTGCCTTAATAGTCGGTGGTTCGTTTTTTGTAACGATCGTCGTTGGTAAAGATCGGGGAACGATCGTTACAAACGACTATAGTCGCATGTGTGTACGCACCTTAACTCTCGCTTGATGTGAGTGGAAGAGAAATAGACACTTACCTTGGTTTGAAATGCACCAAATCCATGGGTGAAGAATTGCCAGTCTCCCACCATCTCCAGCACTCTACGCTCCCCAAGGGGGCTGCTGAAGGATGAATACTGGAGGGAGCTTTTCTTCACCATCTTCACGGCCATGCGACGTTGGGTGTCGCGGTGAGTTGCCAGGACCACCTGGAGAAGACAAAGAGTTAAAGCATCATGCATCATAGTTAAGGTGTCTGATCATTACTAATATTTCTTAGATGTATGGACAGTAATGATATAGAATGAGGCCTCTTTCCCAATGCGATGTTAAAGTCACACGTTATAAAATATTACAACGCAGACTAACGCACAGCAATACTAAGTCTGTGCGACATTCTCAGTGCACACTTGTGTTTGTGTGTAACGTGTAGCGTTATTACAAGTGCTGCATGCTGTGCGTTATACACCTTATTAGCTGCGTTGGACTGTTTGCACATGCTCAGTAATGGCTTGGAAGCATACTTTTCATTGCCTGTATGCTCTACTGTATGCGAAGATAATGGGGCGTTAAGTTGCGTTGTGACTTTTTGGGGGCGTTGCTTTGTAATTTCTGCAATGCAACGTCCTTCTGTGAAAGAGGCCTGAAGCTAAGGAAATGTCTGTTTGGTTACTTACTTTCCCATAAGTCCCCTCTCCGAGACACTGGTGAAAAGTGAAACTCTTCACAGTGAATGGGCGGATCTCACGGTCATGGGCTGCGTTGCTGGTAGCTGGCATCGCAGTGCTGGTTGCTGGCATCTCGGCTACTCCTGCAGAAAGAAAGAAAGTCACATTTAGTACCTCCATCTAGATATCTTTTTATGTTTCTGCACAAAGATACACAGGGCAGTTTCTAGGCTAAATTGCACCCAGGACGAGGGTGTAAAAATTGCGCCACCTTACCCCTCCCACCCCACCCACGGAGCCAGGTATAGGTGCCCGCAGTACAAGTTAGCAAGGTCTAGTTGCACCCAGTATAGGTAGCCAGCTATCGGTCCCCCCAGTATAGGTGGCCAGGCATGGGTGCACCAGTATAGGTAGCCAGTATAATTGCCCCCAGTATAGGTTAGCCAGGTAGGTGCCTCCAGTATAGGTAGCCAGTGTAGTTTCCCCCTGTTTAGGTTAAATAGGCAGGTGCCCCCAGGATAGGTTAGATAGCTAGGTGCCACCGGTATAGGTTAGATAGGTAGGTACCCCCAGTATAAGTTAGCTAGGTGGGTGCCTCAAATTTAGGTAGCCACTAGTCAGTATAGTTGCCCCCAGTATAGGTTAGTTAGGCAGGTGCCCCCAGTATAGGTTAGTTAGGCAGGTGCCCCCAGTGTAGGTTAGCTAGGTAGGTGCCCCCAGTATAGGCTAGATAGGTAGGCGCCCCCAGTATAGGTTAGATAGGTAGGTGCCTGCAGTATAGGTTAGATAAGTAGGTGCCCCCAGTATACGTTAGATAGGTAGGTGCCCACATTATATGTTAGATAGGTAGGTGTCCCAAGTATAGGTTAGATAGGTAGGTTCCACCAGTATATGTTAGATAGTTAGGTGCCCCCAGTATAGGTTAGATATAGGTGTCCCAAGTATAGGTTAGATAGGTAGGTGCCCACAGTACAAGTTAGATAGGTAGGTGCCCCCAATATAGGCTAGATTGGTAGGAGCCCCAAGTATAGGCTAGATAGGTAGGTGTCCCAGTATAGGCTAGATAGGTAGGAGCCCCCAGAATCATTAGGGCCTGAAGGTGACCACACACCATACAATTAAAATATCCAATTTCAAACCAATTCGATAAATACGATCGTTGTCCCGAAAAATCAAAAGCTTTTATTTGTTTTCAATCGAGACATCTGATGGACTTTCCCATTTTTTTGATTGTTTGGGGATTGGATACGTTGGAGAATTCAGACCAATTTGATCAAGAATTGTATGGTGTGTGATGGATTGTGAGATTGTATTCAACCAGAAAACAATTGTATGTAACTATTCAGTAAACATCGGACATTATTTGTTCACTTTTTTTCTTGCTTTTTCTAACCAAATTTTTTTCTTAGTTTACGATCTTCTATCCTGAAATTGCGGCAATTTAAAAAATATGTGTGTGGTACATTGAAGATTCTGATAGAAACTTCCTGATCAATAGGAAAATTGGATCGGAATGCTCAAATTGAATCAAAATTGTATGGTGTGTGTGGCCACCTTAAGACGTAAAGCTGAATTGTTGCATTGTTATAAAAGGAGATGTGAGCGCTCATTCACACTGGGGCCATTAGCGTCCGTTTACCGCTAATCGACAAATTGCCAGCAAACGCAAAAGCGCTAGTGTAATGTTAAGTATATAGCAGTGATCTCACTTCCACGATCGCCGGTGATTCATGGTAAACGCAAACCGGTGCATCCAGCACTTTTTTTTTTGCATTTTTTGAGCGATCGCGATTGCAATGTACAAAAGCGCTAACCGCGATTGCTCAGAAAACACGAACATGTACAGCAAAAAATAAGATTTTGCTAAGAAAAATAGCCGTCATGGCAGAGCTAATAAATAACAGCTGATGATCCATTACTCCATTTAAGTGAGTATAGATTAGGATCTTTTATCTCTTTATAATTATACAAAAATGATCATAGCAGCAGTTGCTTGTGAATTTTCGCCAACATTTTTTCGCATCAAAAAAATAATTTTCGAGAATAGATGTTTCACAAAAATTAGCTTCTATTTTCACGTTTTCCATGAAAACGTGAAAACGATATTCTTACCACGAAAATTTGAAAAATTGATATTTTACCATGAAAAATGCCACAACGCAGCAAAACTATATTTTTACCGCAACAATTTTAACAGTGAAAACACGAAAAAATCAATACTGATTGGTGAAACAGCACGAAAACCACAAAAAATAACTGAACACATGGTCAATGGAATTTTCACTCGATAATCAAATTATTTTTGCAAAAATGTATGCGAAGAGAATATTGGCATTTTCGCTCATCACTGCACAGCATCACTGGGGCAGGGGAAGGGGGGAGGATCCCTGGTTGGCCTTCTATAAATTTGGCATCATAAAAGTTTACATTAGATTTTTGATAAGTAGGGACTGGGAAATGAGAATCTGATCACAGCTTATCACTTCTTTGTAAATAGATCCCTAATGTATATAATCCTTACCTGCAGCAGCAGCAGTAGCTCTAGACCGACGGGCTTTGCAGCAGCAAAGTCTGCCGAAAAAAGCTCTGACACGGCCCACAAATCTGCTAAATCTGCCTCCCTTCCTAGCTCTTGGCTGGGGGTCAGCAGAGACGTCATCAATGGGCTGGAGCTCTGGTTCGGCATCCCGTCCTTCCACTGGATCCACAGGAAGGGCAGGCTCATCTTGAATGTTAGCAAGATTTGCACTTTCCTCTTCCTGGATCTCCTCCAAAGGTTCAGCTTCCTCAAGGATGGTAGAGAGAGGTTTCAGCTGCACCTTTTCATACCTGGCCCACAGCCGTAGAGCCAGGGGTGTGCGCCTCACTAAGAGGGCAAAAGGTTCAGCTTCCTCAAAGATGGTAGGTAGAGGTTTCAGCTGCACCTTTTCATACTTGGCCCACAGCCGTAGAGCCAAGGGTGTGCGCCTCATTAAGAGGGCCATTGGTACCTGATTGGTGGTAATCTCAAGTACCAGATCCTCCTCCATACTTGGATGAGGGTTGTTCTGAAAAGAACAGTTGGGGGGTTGTGTTGTGAACACTTCACTAGCAAGTAGTAAAGCACGCTCAGCAACGCAAGGAAAATCGCCTTCACTGTACAGTGAAAACAAAGCAAGTGACAGCTGGTCTGAGTGACCAGGTATATATACAGCAGGTCAGCATTGTGACATCATCACTCAGCCTTCCTGGGCAGCTTCTGATTGGCCAGCAGCAGTGCCCTGTAAGCATTGTGACATCATCAGCTTCCGGTATGTTCTGGTGGTCTCAGTGCTGGCTGTTTTCAGGCTTTCGTATTCTATATAATAATATTAAAAATAAACCAACCCACAGAGTGTTATTTCTTACATGAAACACCATTAACAATGAGAACACTGTATTTATTTTTACATTGATATTGTAAAGATGATTGTTAGTAATAAATACATGTCTGTATTTAGTGACAGCTCTGACTCCATGTAAAATGTGTAATGATCAGAGGTGTAACAGCTGCTGTGTCCTCCCTCAGTGGCAGTTGATGCTGGAGACGGCCGTGTGCCACATCTCTAACTGCTCTGAATATTTCACAACTGTAAGAGGGGAGGGGTAAAATAACCTCAGCAGTAGTTGACCTGTGTGTGTCGCCTACTGCAAATACTGCTCAGCTAATGGGAAATGTTCAAAGAAGGATTTAGGGCCCTTCTCCGCTGTGTGCTGCCATGCGTCTTGCAAGACGAATCCGTCTAGTTGTGCCATGCATGGCTATAGGGAATTTTATGCGGGATGCAGAAAAATGACACATGCCGACCAATTTTTTTCCCTGCATGCAAATCAGACAGCAGCCTATTGATTTCAATAGCCTGCGTTTCCCCATCCTAATTCACATACAGGGAAACACAGTGAATTCAACTAAATAGAAAAAGGCCCAGAGGCCTCGCTCACATTGGGTGCGTTCAGTATTTAAGCGCACGACAAAGAGGCATATATTGTTGCGCGTTTCATAAGGCATTTTTAGTAGGCTGCACTTTTAAGCGGAACTCACGCGTTTTACAGGCGCCTAAACAGGCTTGAGCGCATTTTTGTTCAGCACGTTTTGCTTATTTGATGTAGCAGTTGTCAATAAAGATTTGTTTTCATTTGAAAATGTTTTTGTTTTTAATCAGCGGTAAAAAAACGCATCTCCAAAGCGCATTGCTATTCTTGTCTATGGGCAAAAAAAGCGCACCCATTCCCAATAACCAAGCGCATAGATGTGAACGTGGTACGTTAGAATTAATGGAATAAGCTGTCCCTAGCAAAGTGCGCAGTGCAATGCGCTGGGAAAAGATTACAGCAACGTCCCTAGTGTGAGCGAGGCCTAAAGCTTGGTGCACCTTACACACATAACAACTGATACACAAACTGTCTAGAAGTAACACAGCCGTGGCAGGTTTTATTTCCCTGTTGCAGCCACTTTCACAGCCTGGTCACTACAGTGAATGATGCTGTGCAGATAATTGACATAAAGTCACAACTGCACGCAAGTTTCACAACCAGAAACTCTAATCTCATGTAGATAGAGCTGTCCCATTGGAAAACACTGAAGGACGCTTATTCATGAGGTTTCCACCAGACGAGAAATTGTGTACAAAAACAGACACAAAGAAGAATTATATGCACATAGCTATGAACCCATCTAAATATACAGCACTCTGCTACTTCTCACTACGTCAGCACTATAGGCTATTATAGCATGATAGGTTATTAACAGAATTTTAGGTTAGCTACTGTCAGGGTCGGACTGGGACACCAAGGGCCCACCAAGGAAGTTTCAGCCTGGGGCCCGCCCCCCTCTTCTCCCCCCCCCCCCATTTTGGGCTCACATACACATGTACTCTAGAAATTTGGCACGACTGTATGGTAGGGAATAGATTTTGAGCAATTCTGAGGACAGTCTCCAATAGGGATATGTCTAAATGCGGCGCGCGGAGAGATTAGGTCTGACCAGATACATTTTAGATAAAATATTCAAGTAGTTACATGCCTCATGATAGTTCATAAAGTAGTCAAATGGCTGCAGATACCCCCACAAAATGCAAACAGGTTGGCTGCAGATACCCCCACAAAATGCAAACAGGTTGGCTGCAGATACCCCCACAAAATGCAAACAGGTTGGCTGCAGATACCCCCACAAAATGCAAACAGGTTGGCTGCAGATACCCCCACAAAATGCAAACAGGTTGGCTGCAGATACCCCCACAAAATGCAATCAGGTTGGCTGCAGATACCCCCATACAATGCAATTCAGGTTGGTGGCAGATACCCCCACAAAATGCAAGTCCCCCCCAGCTTGGAAGGGGTGTCAGCGGGCACAGATCAGCGGGGAAGCCTCCCCCCTCCCTCACCTAGGGGCCCCCCCTTCCGCGCACCCCCCTCCTCTAGAAGTGCAGCCAGCAGCGAGCGGAGAATAGCTACAGAGCTTTAGATGATGCTAGCTCCGCATGCTGCTGCTGCCCTGCTGGTCTCCGTCTCCTGTAGTGGCGCTGTCCAATCACGCTCTCCCAGGAAGTACTGCGAGAGCGTGATTGGACAGCGTCACTGTAGGAGACAGAGACCAGCAGGGCAGCAGCGGCATGCGGAGCGGAGCTAGCATCATCTGAAGCTCTGTAGCTATTCTCCGCTCGCTGCTGGCTGCACTTCTGGAGGAGGGGGGTGCGCGGAAGGGAGGGCCCCTAGGTGAGGGAGGGGGGGGGGTGAGGCTTCCCCCCCTCTCCGCCGCTCTGTGCCCAATTTCCCCCCTTCCAAGCTGTGCCCCCCTCCCTCTTAGCTCTGGGGCCCCCAGGAGGCGGGGCAGTCGGGGCCCACCGATGGGACCATCGGTGGTTCGGTGGCTCAGTCCGAGCCTGGCTACTGTTATAAAGGTAAATATGAAACCTTACATGCCGCATGTTAGTGGTGGTGACAATGGCTAATAAGCATAATTACATACCCAGCTTTTCAGTCTGACTGGGTATCATCAGTCCCAAGAGTTTTTTCAGATGGGGCCACTACTGATACCAGACGGAGTGAGTCCTTTTTTATTATTATTGATTTATGAAGCACCAACATATTCCTTGGCGCTGTACAAAGTAAGAAACAAACATGGGGTACATAATAATACAGACAATGGTAAACACCAATATACAAAATACAGAATTGTTACACAATGCAGAATTGGTAATGACAGTGACAAAAGTAACATGATGTTTAAAATGTATAATGAATCCCAAGATACAAAAGGGTGAGCGAACCCTGCCCCTGTGAGCTTGCAATCTAAAGGAATATGGGGGAAATAAGAAGTGGGGTAGTATACAGTAAACATACCTAGAGGCGGTGTGCTTTTAGGATATCTAGTAATAGTGCAACTTGGCCTCAGGACAAAGGGAGAATGGCCTAAGGTAGCCAATAATGATCCAATCTTTTTCATCCAATGTTACCATATCTATGTAGTATAAGGGTAAATTGAACGAATATATTGAATTGATAATTTAGGCAGTCCCTTATATTACATAGAAATGGTAAGATTGGATAAAAATGATTGGATCATTAGTGGCCACCATTAGTTAGAGCGTATGCTTGTCGAAAAAAGTGAGTTTTCAGAGAGCGTTTAAAGATATCAAAGATATCAAAGGTTGGAGAGTGATGGATGTGTTGTGGAAGGGCATTCTTGAGGAGGGGTGAAGCACACGAGAAGTCTTGTCTATGGCTAGGTGTACGCTTAGCAGAAACACTGGCGTTGCGGGAAATGCTGCATTTGTGCCGCTAATGGAAGTCTATGGGCTGCAGTAAAAAACGAATATCAAAACGCATATGCGTTTTTGATGTGTGCATTTTGAAAAACGCTGTTTTGTTGCATAACCTTTAAAAATGCATGAAAAACGCACATAATGGAAGTCAATGGAAACTCAATGATATGCGTTTTTCGTGCGTTTTTCATGAATTTTTAAAATACATTTTTGCTTTAAAAACCTGCAACGCATGCACCAGCGTACCTACCGGGGATGCGACCCCCTCATTCGCAGGGGGGCCCGGGGCTGCTCTGGGGCCTGCTCACTGTGCGCGGGGGGAGCGATTCTGGACCCCCCAGCAAGGTGCCCAACTGGTCGCAGCGTCTAATAGACGCTGCGCCAGTTCATTCCACGCAGCCCCACTCCAGCAGCCTGCATAGTCTCCGGCAGGCAGAGCAGGGCTACGGCAAGGTGGCTGCCGAAGAAGCCCTGCACTGGAGACTATTTGTGTCTAATAGACACAACTGCTGCCCACATTACGATATTCTGGTGACTGACTGCCCACATTGCAATTTTCTGGTGACTGCTGCCCACATTGCAATTTTCTGGTGACTGCTGCCCACATTGCGATTTTCTGGTGACTGCTGCCCACATTAGGATTTTCTGGTGACTGCTGCCCACATTAGGATTTTCTGGTGTCTGCTGCCTACATTGCGATTTTCTGGTGACTGCTGCCCAGTGCCCACATTGCGATTTTCTGGTGACTGCTGCCAACATTGCGATTTTCTGGTGACTGCTGGCCACATTAGGATTTTCTGGTGTCTGCTGCCCACATTGCGATTTTCTGGTGACTGCTGGCCACATTAGGATTTTCTGGTGTCTGCTGCCCACATTGCGATTTTCTGGTGACTGCTGCCCACATGGCGATTTTCTGGTGACTGCTGCCCACATGGCGATTTTCTGGTGACTGCTGCCCACATTACAATTTTCTGGTCCACATTACGATTTTCTGGTAAACACTGCCCACGTTACGATTGTCTGGTGAATGCTGTCCACGTTACGATTTTCTGGTGAACGCTGCCCACATTACGATTTTCTCGCCCACATTACGATTTTCTGGTTAACACTGCCCACGTTACGATTGTCTGGTGAATGCTGTCCACGTTACAATTTTCTGGTGAACGTTGCCCACATTACGATTTTCTGGTGAACTCTGCCCATATTACGATTTTCTGTCCCACATTACGATATTCTGGTGAACGCTGCCCACATTACGATTGTCTGGTGAATGCTGTCCACGTTACAATTTTCTGGTGACTGCTGCTCACGTTACGATTTTCTGGTGATTGGTGCCCACATTACGATTTTCTGGTGAACTCTGCCCACATTACGATTTTCTGGCCCACATTACGATTTTCTGGTGAACACTGCCCATGTTACTATTGTCTGGTGAATGCTGTCCACGTTACGATTGTCTGGTGAACTCTGCCCACATTACGATTTTCTGGCCCACATTACGATTTTCTGGTGAACACTGCCCACGTTACGATTGTCTGGTGAATGCTGTCCACGTTACGATTGTCTGGTGAACTCTGCCCACATTACGATTTTCTGGCCCACATTACGATTTTCTGGTGAACGTAGTGCCCACATTACGATTGTCTGGTGAATGCTGTCCACGTTACAATTTTCTGGTGACTGGTGCCCACGTTACAATTTTCTGGTGACTGGTGCCCACGTTACAACTTTCTGGTGACTGGTGCCCACGTTACAATTTTCTGGTGACTGCTGCCCACGTTACAATTTTCTGGTAACTGCTGCCCACATTACGATTTTCTGGTGAACTCTGCCCACATTATGATTTTCTGGCCCACATTACGATTGTCTGGTGAAATGCTGCCCACTTTACAATTAATTTACAGTGAAACGCTGCCCCATTACGATTATTTGGCACCTATGGGGGGGGGCCCCATCCAAATATTCGCAGGGGGGCCCAGTGATTTCTAGTTACGCCCCTGAACGCATGTAAAACACCTGAAAAACGCATCTGCAGTAAAAACCGCTACTGCAAACTCATTTTGTGTTCATAATTTTTAAGTTAATGGTTTAACTATTCATATTTTTTTTTTTTATAATTTGTAAAATATTGTTTTAACTTTTTTATCAATATTTTTCATTTCAATAATTTGTATATTATCGCTTTAACTTTTAGTATAATTTTTCCATGTTAATAAAATAATTACCAAATTATTGTTTTAACTGTTTATATCATTATTTTTAGTTTAGAAAAAATTTAAATGATTATTTAAACTGATAATTTGTAAATTATCGTTTAAACTTTTTATATCATTATTTTTCATTTTGAAATGTGTTAATTATCGTTTAACATTTTTATATAATTTTGAGATTCCTTTTGAGAGTTATAATTTAGTTAATTATCGTTTTTTTGTATTAACGTTATTTGAAGCGGAGTAGGGGGGGTTTAGGGGGTAGCAGGAAAAAAGGGCGCCGGCTGAGGATGGATGAAAAGGGCGCCGGTTAGACTCTAATGCAATTATCCTTAATACGGTGAAAAAAGCCAAAAAGAGGGTGCTGCGATAAATATCGTTAACAACATTAGAACATTACTGTTTTTTTAAGTATGTTATCGATTTAGAAGCTTGCATCTTTATAGTTTTTGTCATATTATTTTGTTTGTATGTACAGATTTTATGTTATCAAAGATATTATCGTTTCTATGTGTAAAAGGGTGTTTCTGCAGAGGGAGTGGTTACGGTTAGGCACCACCAGGGGGGTGGTTAGGGTTAGGAGACACCAGGGGGGTGGTTAGGGTTAGGAGACACCAGGGGGGTGGTTAGGGTTAGGAGACACCAGGGGGGTGGTTAGGGTTAGGCACCACCAGGGGGGTGGTTAGGGTTAGGAGACACCAGGGGGGTGGTTAGGGTTAGGAGACACCAGGGGGGTGGTTAGGGTTAGGCACCACCAGGGGGGTGGTTAGGGTTAGGCACCACAGGGGCGGTTAATTTTAGGCACCACCAGGAGAGGGTTCTGTGTGAAGGTAGGGTTGGGTTAAGCTGTGTTGTTAAATTACATAACGTTTTTTAACATTAATATCTTTTTGTTATTATTTGCCATCTGTTTTTACAACGGTATTTATCGTTAACCAAGTCTGACAACGATGTTTATTGTTATCTGATTTCGTTATCCACCGGCGCCATTTCCTTATCCAGCCGGGCCCTTTTTTCATGCCATCCTTTTTTCATGCATGTTTTAAGGCTTAGGCGTCAGGGAGGAGATTTCAGGGTAAGGCCCCATCAGGGAGGTCTTAGGGTTAGGCACCACTAGGGGAGTCTTAGGGTTAGGCACCACCAAGAGAATATTAGGGTTAGGCACCACCAGGGGAATTTTAGGGTTAGGCACCACCAAGGTAGCATTAGCGTTAAGCACCACCGGGGGGGGGGGGGGGTTAGGCAGCACTGGGGGGGGGGGGGGGCTAGGGGTAGGTAGAGGGAGGGTTCTGTGTGAGTAAAGGGTTAAGAATGGTTGTAGTAAAATATTGGTAATATTGTACATTTATTTTGGGTTTCAGCGTTATAAACTGTATTTTTTGTTTTAACATATTTATTCTTCAATCTTAGATAAAGAAACAATAAACATGTTGTTACAAATAAAAACGTAATGTTGGCTACACCTCGCACCCTTATTTCCAGGCTCCCTTAATTGATGTTTGCGCACAGAGGGTGGGGTGCCCAAGGAGAAGGGAAGGAGTTGCCCCCCCCCCCCCCATAGCAGAGTCCCAGTGTGCCCAGAGCTTCCCCCTCCATCACCTAAACTTGGGGTACCTATGCCTGGCTACCTATATTGGAGCACCTATACCTGGCTACCTATAGTGAGGGGATAAATACTGCATCGCAAATAACATTCTCGAGTCCAGGGGGAGGGGCAATTTTTACACCCCCGCCCTGGTTGCAACTTAGCATAGAAACTGCCCTGGGCTCATATGTATTTCTCCATCTCTTGCTGATGAAGCTGAAGCCAAGTAACTATTCCTTTGTTTTCATATGTTTGGCGCCTTTGCAAACAGATATCATCAGCCTAAATATTGTATGATGGATCAGCTTATGATGGTGGCTGTGGGGAGAAAATATTAGTGAGCCTCTGATACCCTGATGGACAGGAAGGGCCAGTAATCACTGAAATTTGCCAAGTGCCATCGCAAACGCAATGTGATGCAATTCCACAGCACAGGTCCTAGCACTGCCGAAACTCCAATCACATACTTACAATCTGCACGAAGGACGTTGGGCATGCTGTCCCGTCCTTCATTGCCTTCCAGTCTATCTTCTGCTGGAAAAATCCATGAAGTGGCAAATTGTGGCTCTTTGGCTCACGCATCTCTGGGTCACTGCACAAAAGTTGTGATGAAACAAAATGCACAGAAACACAACTGATGACAGACAAGTGATAACCAAGACTCTGTTTTTCTCCTAATACAAAAAAGGCAACCATGGTAATTTTAGACCAATCACAAGACTTGGATATTAAGTACTGTATATACTCGCGTATAAGCCTAGTTTTTCAGCACAAAAAAGTGTTGAATAGTTATCCCCTCGGCCTATATGCGAGTCAGTTGAGCAGAATGGCTGGTGGAGCAGGTCTTGTTGCTGGTTGAGGAGCATAAGGATCATGCACTAGTAATCCTGCTCTTGCCAGCTGGCTCACTGCTGTGTCCATGCCCCCTTTCCCCTACAACATGGTGTGCAGAGCTCTCTGCTCAAGACTATCTTTGTCCCCTGGCTTGTGCAGCAAGCAAAGTGTCAGAGGTGCAATGATCAGGTATTATTCCTGTGTGGCATTCACTGTCTCATCTAGTGGCGTCTTGAAACACAACTATCATCCTGGTGGCTCATCTGGCTACTGTGGAGTGGGCTATATTGGGGAGGGGGATTATATGTGAGTCAATCACTTTTTCCAGGTTTCTAAGGGAAAAGTGGGTACCTCGGCTGATACGTGGGTCTGCTTATACGCGAGTATATACAGTATTTCTGAGACTTGTAATTGGTGTAAAATGTCCATGGTGTTTGGTACCACATTAAAATTGTGTATTCTATGATTGGTCCAATATTTTGGAGCCACTTGGAAGTATTGGGAAAATCAGAGAATGCAGAATTATTCCGCAGTATGCGGAATACCACAGCCATTTTAAGCCAATCACAAGACTTGTTAGTACATACTCGTTAGTATCTGATTCTAGTGATGGTCTAAAATTGCCGTGACAATCTAATTTTCATGGAAAAATTCTGCATTCTCTGATTGGTCCAATACTTCCTACTCGGAAGTATTTGGCCAATCAGAGAATTTGGAAGTGTATCACAGAGGTACACAAAATAGCATACATCAGCAAACTGTAGGGATTTGTGAAAATAACTTTTTTTTTAAATATACTAACTTTATTAACAAAATGACAAAAAAGAAGTTCCTTAGCAATCGAATTTTGGAAATTGGAAATCTGCCAATTCGGTAACGGCCATTGGCGGACATCAGAAATTCATTGGAATCAGAAATCTGCATTTCTGACCATACCTAGTGACTACAGGTATGTACCATACATGTACCATACAATAATCTCTTTGCCTCACAAAGTTCTAACCCCTCCACCACCCCACTCATTAAATCCAAACGTAACCATTACCATGTATAAGGTCTGTTTTAAACATGATTACTTTTTAAAAGAATGGAGACTATTACTTGTATAAAAGATTATACTCATTTTCAGCAAACAATGGGGATTGAAACATGCCCTTCAGAAGTCACAAATCACACAGATCGTAAAATGTGACATTGAGAAGGAAAATCTCACTGACCCCCTGCAGCTTCCACAAGCCGACTGTGTGACCTCAGCTTGGATTCTGGACAACATCAGCTCAGATGACAATAACTATCTGAGAATCTTAACCTATTCTCAAATAGATCATCAGGGGGGTCTGTATGGCTGATATTGTGGGGAAACCCCTCCCACAGTGTGATGTCATGAACATGATCCTGATAGTTTGCTGTCTGTATACCTCACAGAATTGTAAGAAATAACAGTTTTTTTTCAACTGCCAAGCAAGCAATATCTCCCTCTGCGACTAGAACACTCAGTAATGAACATTTTGTACAGATCACCTGGCGGAACTAAAGATGTCAACACCAGTGATAAATGTCATAATGTAAATCAGAGAGAGGAAAGATCTTACAATGGGCAAACTTTCTGACTATATAATGTATAAATGTATACTGTAAGAAATAATCAATTTTATTTGTTATTTTCACTACAGTTCCTCTTTAACTACTTTACGAACGCGGCACGCCAATGGGCGTGACCGCGGCGGCAGCCCCAGGACCGCCTAACGCCAAGTGGCGTAAAGTCCTGGGGCTGCAGTTTCCCAGGAAGCGGCTGCGCGCATGCGCGACCGTTCCCTGCCGCTTCACGGAACGGAGTTCCGTGAATAGCCGGCTAGCCACCGATTGCGGCTAGCAGGCTGCTTGTAAACGTAAGGGGAAAGAAATCCCCTTTGTTTACAAGCGTACAGCACTGCCGAGCACCGCAGCGCTGTACAGATCGGCGATCCCCAGCCTCTGATTGGCCGGGGAGCGCCCTCCTCTCATAGGCTGATGCCTATGAGAGGTGGAACAGGACGGATTGCTGTCCTGTTCCAATTCTACTGCATGGAGGGCAGGAGGGAAGGGGAGGGAGGGGGACGGGGAGAGAGAGTGCTGAGGCTGCATAAAAAAAATAATAAACAAAGCCTGCAGCAATCGGACCACTCCGGCAGCATGTCCCCTTAGGGACAAAAAAAGGAGGTGAGTCCGATCGCTGGCCACCTAAGCCGGGCTGTGCAGAAGGCTGAAAAGCCTGCACAGCGCAGCAATGCAAACATGAGCCTGGTCTTTAGGGGGGGTTACCACTGCGGTCGTCAAGTGGTTAAAGTAAACCTGAGATGGGCAAAGTAAAAGATTTTACACTTACCCAGGGCTTCCTCCAGCCCCATGAGCAACGATGTTGCCTTCGCAATCCTCCCCAGTGCCTCCATTCACGTGGTAACGGTCCTGGTAACTGGCTCAGCCACGCCAGTCGGGGGCTCCTGCGCATGCATGGAGAGGTCACGCATGCTCAGAAGAGCCAACTGGTGTGATTCTTAATTGTTTTTTAGAGATTCTTTATTTTTTCCAAATAAAGGTATAAAAGTTGTCTTATTATACAGTACAGATCATCATCACAATTCCACATAAATCATATGACATACATAATTGCAATGAGGCAAAGTTTTTGCATACATTGAGAGAGAATGAAATGAATATCTTATTGATCTATCATCATCACATTTACCGTACGTACTTTCAAATATAATAACAATGAGTGATGTGTGCCTCAAGTGCCCCCCACTGTGCCTTAAACTCTTGTACACCTGGTTTCATCCTCCATACTCCATATTCTATTTTTCTCTGGACTTTGCTCCGCCTCCTATACTAAATGATAGAAGTCAATACAAAAAAATGAGAAAAGAGAAAATCAGGGTAAAAAAAAAAGAAAGCAAAAGGAAAAATGAGAAAATAAAAAGGGAAATTTTGGAAACAGAACACAGGTTAACTATTTCTACAAGCCCAATAACCCACCGGTTAAAAAGTCACGCTCTCCAACACAGTAATTGATAAGGAAATATATAAAACTAGCCGACCCGCGGCATAGCATACGCCGCATAAGAGGGTAGAAGGCAGGAAGGGGGTATTGGGCACAGCGGCTGGGAGGGGGGTTGAACCCCCCTCAACTGGGTCTCCCATGTGCACTCCCCCTCCAGCTTAAGCTCAGCAGGAACCACCCCCCTCACCTGGGTCCTCCATGTGCGCTCCCCCTCCTGCTTAAGCACAGTAGCAGCCGCCACTATTAGTAAGAGGCAGCGGGCGGGGATGACTCACCTCTTCCGTGTTTCATCGTGCGTTCCACTGTCGTCACTTCCTGCAATGCCGCACAATGTATTGGTGTAATTTGCCTTTTTAAAACAGAAGGAAATCTGCAATAATTCAGCTATAAGTGAACATTTGTGGTTACCCACAATGCACTGCTACTAAATATGCAAATTACCCCTTTTCCATCTTGGTAAGCCAAGCAAGCATCCAGAGCCGCTGGTGTATAGCAAGCATATAGCTTTAAATTTTACACAGTCATATCAAACCCACATGTAGACAGCCTGTTTCAGACTTTTGGTCCTCATCAGTACATGGCAGCGATTGATACAGTTGTATGAGATAGGGCTTGGACCAGTACAACAGAGTGTGAAAAGAAAGAAGACCGAGAGCCCAATATAGTGTAGTATGTATTAGTCGGGGATGCCAAGCTTCATCCAGACTAGACGCTGTGTTGTTGCTCCTGTCCCTTATTGCCTGAAGAAGCGGGTTGCTACCCGTGAAATGCGTTGTGACTGATTACTGGGAGCTTTTGAATAAATTGTGTATATATAACTTGAAAATCAACAGCCTTGTTGTCCGTTTATGGTCAGCCGGTCCACCACCGCGACCAGAGGCGTATGGAGAAGGGTGCAGGCATGGCAAGTGTTATGGGCGCCAATAGCATCATGGGCGCCATGCCTGCACCCGTGTTGTGCCACTGAAGCCGCCTGGTGTGTGTCCCGATAGCAGACACACACAGGCAAAGCTAAGCTGCTCCTTCCGTCCAGGGGAGAGAACAGAGAGGAGGCGCCACTAGGGGGAGCTCCAGGCAAGAGTGAGTGCACTGAGCTCTGAAGAGGCACGTGCAGTGCAGAGAGATGGGAACTCGCCGAGAAGGATTGAGGGGGCAGGGGCTCACTTGCTCGAGCTGCAGAAAGCCGGAGGCAGGTGACTTGTCTGGGTGTGGGGCGGATCACTTCTCTCTCTCCACAGGTGGTTTGGCAGTGGCTCTTCATGCCTGCACTCTTCCCCCTTCCAGGATCACAGATCTGCCCTAACCTCGGCATCATGGATGGTAGTTGAGAAGATGAGCTAAGAGGCAAGCAGATCTGCAGGAGGGAGAGTGCAGAGAGAGGCATGAAAATGTATTAGTATTAGCCCTGCACAAGGGGAAGGGAGCATTGTTTATCTGTGCAGCCCAGACTCTGCAGGCAGCGTCTGTTCAGCTGCAAAGTGATGTATCTGTAGTGCACTGACAGGCTGCCCTGCAATCTGATCCCCCTGTCTTATTGCTGCGTGTCAGCTGAACTCTGACTCTCACAAGGGGACAAGAATGTGATGAGCAGTCACTGTGGGTACAGCAGACTGTCCTCAGAGGAGCTTACAATCTAATCCTACCACAGTCATAGTCTAATGTCCTACCATATTATTATTATGTATTTATATAGCACCGACATATCCTGCAGCACATTACAGAGTACATAGTCATGTCACTGACTGTCCTCAGAGGAGCTCGCAATCTAATCCTACCATAGTCATAGTCTAATGTCCTCTAATATTATTATTATTATTATGTAATCATATAGCTCTGACATCTTCTGCAGCACTTTACAGAGTACATAGTCATGTCACTGACTGTTCTCAGAGGAGCTCACAATCTAATCCCTACCATAGTCATAGCCTAATGTCCTACCATATTATTATTATGTATTTATACAGCACTGACACCTTATGCAGCACTTTACAGAGTACATAGTCATGTCAATTACTGTTCTCAGAGGAGCTCACAATCTAATCCTAAAATAGTCATAGCCTAATGTCCTACCATATTATTATTATTATGTATTTATATAGCACTGACATCTTCAGCACTTTACAGAATACATAGTCATGTCACGGACTGTCCTCAGAGGAGCTCACAATCTAATCCTACCATAGTCATAGTCTAATGTCCTACCATATTGTTATGTATTTATATATCTTCTGCAGCACATGACGGAGTACATAGTCATGTCACTGACTGTCCTCAGAGGAGCTCACAATCTAATCCTAGTGTAACGTCCTACCATATTATTGTTATATATTTATTTAGCACTGACATGTTCTGCAGCACTTTACAGAGTACATACTCATGTCACATATTAGTGTTAGGTGTTTAAAGGGGGAAGGTTATTGTTAGTTAGGTAGAGTACAGAGAACTTTAGCAATATGAAGCTTCCAAAAACATATGTACATGAGAAAGGATGCCGTTTTTATAAAGGGACACTGTGACCGGGAGATTGGGGGGGGGGGGGGCGCAATTTTAGTGTTTGCCATAGGCGCTATACTACCCAGATACGCCACTGACCGCGACCAAAACATTTTTAACGTTTTAGCCACTTTTATACTTTCGGCGCCTCTGTACATTTTCACGCAGTACAACAGAGTAACCAAGCAGCTCAGGGTGACCCAAACCACTCGGAATGTATAGGGGGATAAAAGGGACCAAAAATACCTCCTACTAAAAAAAAGCAAAGCTTGGTGTAATTTGCCTTCCTAAAACAGAAGGAAATATGCAATAATTCAGCTATAAGTGAACATTTGTGGTTACCCACAATGCACTGCTACTAAATATGTAAATAATTTCTTTTCACCCTTAGTAAGCCAAGCAAGCATCCAGAACCACTGGTGTATAGCAAGCCTATAGCTTTAAATTTTACACAGCCATATCAAACCCACATGTGACAGCCTGTTTCAGACTTTTGGTCCTCATCTATACATGGCAAGGATTGATATGGCTGTATGAGATAGGGCTTGGACCAGTACAACAGAGTAACCAAGCAGCTCAGGGTGACCTAAACCACTTGGAATGTATAGGGGGATAAAAGGGACAAAAAAGCCCTTCTTCTAAAAAAAATCAAAGCTTGGTGTAATTTGCCTTCTTAAAACAGAAGAAAATCTGCAAAAATTCAGCTATAAGTGAACATTTGTGATTACCCACAATGCACAGCTACTAACTATGCAAATTATTCCTTTTTACCCTACTGCTTTTTACCCTTAGTAAGTCAAGCAAGCCTATAGCTTTAAGTTTAACACAGTCATATCAAACCCACATGTGACAGCCTATTTCAGACATTTGGTCCTCATCAGTACATAGCAGGGATTGATAAGGCTGTATGAGATAGGGCTTGGACCAGTACAACAGAGTAACCAAGCAGCTCAGGGTGATCCAAACCACTCGGAATGTATAGGAGGATAAAAGAGACCAAAAAGCCCTCCTACTAAAAAAAAGCAAAGCTTGGTGTAATTTTCCTTCTTAAAACAGAAGCAAATCTGCAATAATTCAGCTATAAGTGAACATTTGTGGTTTCCCACAATGCAGGACGCTACCCGGAAGAGAGGACGAGCAGGACAGTACTGAGGGCGTGCAGCGGGATCCGACCGCGGTGGATGCTGCCTAAATCCGATAAGCGCTGTGTTCTCTTTTACCTTGTACGCAGATTTTATTATCTTCTAGTGATTAACCGGTTCAACACCGCAGTGCCGAAAATCTCATGCATCCGAGCAACGTTCACCTCCCATTCATTCGCCTATAACTTTATTGCTACTTATCACAATGAATTGATCTATATCTTGTTTTTTCCGCCACTAATTAGGCTTTCTTTGGGTGCTACCTTTTGCTACAAATTATTTTTTTCTAAATCCATTTTAACAGGAAAATTAAGAAAGAAATGAGAAAAATTCATTATTTCTCAGTTTTTGGCCATTATAGTTTGAAATTAATGTAAGCTACCGTAATTAAAACTCATGTATTTTATTTGCCAATCTGTCCCGGTTATTACACCGTTTAAATGATGTCCCTATCACAATTTATGGTGCCGATATTTAATTTAGAAATAAAGGTGAATTTTTTCAATTTGCGTCCATCACTATTTATAAGCTTATAATTTTAAATAATATAATAACATACTCTCTTGACATGTATATTTAAAAAGTTCAGACCCTTGGGTAACTATTTGTTGTTTTAGTTTTTTTTATTGTATTTTTTTATTTTATTTTTTAATAAAATATGTATGTGCGTAATTTTTGGTGTGGGAGGGAAACTCCTAATTTTAAATGTAAAATAATAGAATTGTTTTATTAAAAATGTATGTGGGTGCAGTTTACTATTTGGCCACAAGATGACCACAGTAAAAAAAAGTCCTGGATGCGAACGATCTCGCATCCAGGAACTAAAGTACACGGAGAAGTTTCCTGGGGGGCACAAATACCGCTCTCTCTCACTAGAAAGCGTCGGTTTTTCTGCGGGGAAATTAGATTGGTGAATGGGAATTATATTCCCATTCACTGATCGGGGGGCTAGCGGCGGGCGGCGGGTGCCCAATCGCGCGCACCATGCGGCAGAAGCAGCAGTGCCTATCTGGACGAGGAAGCTCGTCCAGATAGGCCGAACTGGTTAAAATAGTATACAGTTATACATTATGGAAGCTTTGTCCTCTATTTCCTAAAGGTTTACTTTTAAAGAGGAGCTGTTAGGTATAAGGTCTCAGAGAAAATAAACACATATATCAGTAGCTAAAGATTGGCCGTACTTACATTACATATGCATTTCACTGTCCACGTTTGGATTTCACAGAATTTGTATATAGTATATGCAGAGATAGATGCTCCTGACAGCTCATGGCAGGCTCCATGTTTTTCTGTCAAATGTGTCGTCATGTCCTGCCTGCTTCCTGATCACAGATAAGCTCCTACTTGAACAACACAGTGTGCAGTGAATATTAATGAGCCATGTGGCTAGGAACAATAGCTGACTCCTGCAGAGTACTCTGCCCCGAGATTTATCAGTGCTACGCGCTGGACTGATTAGAAGCTTCTGTAACGTCTCATTAGCAGCCGAGGGGAGGGCCCCAGAATGCTTTGCAGTTTAGTATGCGGCTTGCGTCCTTATGGGTCTATAACAGACTTGCTGATAAGCACACATCAAAGGTAACTGAGATTTTTTTCTTCACTAATGGCTTTTGGGCTTCCTTCTAAACTGTTTAACACAGGAGAATAGAGGTTTAAATTAGCTTCTGCAGCCTGACAGTTACTCTTTAAGGTAATGGTGCCCAGATCTTAGGAGGACTGATACGCTCTGGTTCAAGTGGATACACGGTGAGTGTAACCCACTAGAGGGAAGTGACCCCTATAAGGGTTTTCGTGGGTTAAGGTATCACTTGATATGTCCTAGAGTGTCCACTGGGTGCCATTGCATATATATATAATATTGCACTATATACTACTTACTACCATAGGGTTATCCAATTCCTTGAATATTTGGACGGAAGGAATTTTTGGATTGGAGCGCTGCTTTATTGGAATTTATTTCTACAAGCCGGTGGTAAGCCAACTGATGATATCAGATATTCCCAACTCCAAAGGCCTAAAGAACTTTTAATTTTCTTCTAATGTCTGTTGATAAACCTCTGTCGGTGTAAATTCTACACAGGGGCCTCCATGTCTCATGGACTTTTTTCTCCTTCCCCCACTTATCAGAAGTGAGTTCTTCCATTTGTTGTGTATACGCGATTTCTTTCAATCAATCTGACATAGTGGGTACTGACTGTATTTTCCAGTGCCTTCCGATTAGAATTCTTGCTGCATTGATCAGGTGTTTGGTTATTGAGCTGCCATATTACATATACATAATATCTGGGAGCGGGAGGAAGCGAGGCGGTGCAATCGCTCAGAGATGGATTGGGGGGGGGGGAGGAGCAGGCGGGTCTCTTGCCCCAGGCGCAGTTTGTTAAATTCTTAAAAAGGTGGCAACATTTGGGTGGGGAGTGGCAGTTTAGGCTCCAAAACCTGACCTTTAGGCGCCAAAGTCTGACCCTGCCCCAGGCGCAACTTGGTCTAGATCCGTCCCTGTGATCGCTCCTACATCTGAGAATGATCACTGTTTTTGAACAAAACCAAAAAACACTGATCATTCTCACCGCACAAGCACAGATTGGCTCAGACTTCTGTCCCCTGCCACCAATCCCTCCTGTCTCTCTGACCTTCGCAATCGCTGGCTTTCGCCTGCACGATTGCGCACACAGCCCAGCAAAGTGCACAGACGGGAGTCTTGTGGCCCTGCGGCTGTAGCAGCAGCTGTGGACGTGAGATTCACATCCATGCGGCTGAAAAAGTTAAAGCGGATCTGAGGTGAAAAACTAACTATAACAAGTAACTTGTCTATATATCTTATCTAAAATTTTGAAAGTTTGCACAGCAAATCAAGCTGCAAACAGCTTCAACAGTTTATGATTATTTATTCCTGTGATACAATGACAGCAGCCATGTTCTGCTTGTCACATTACACAGGCAAGTTGATCTGCATCTCTAGCCCTCAGCCTGTGAAAAGTCCACTCCCCCTCCTGCCTCTGAAATCTCTGGCTAGTAACACCTCCTCCTCCTGCCCAGACTGAGCTCCCATAAGCCCTTGCTACATTGCTCTAAGCGTGCAAGGCTTGTTTAGTTTATAGGGAATTAGAGTATTAAAACAAAAAAAAGTATTTAGCTTGAGGAATGCCTTATAAACTATATGAAAGGAACACAACTATGCAATGAGTAAAAGTATATCTTGGATCCACGTTAAACGACACCTAAAGTGAGAGGAACATGAAGACTACCATATTTATTTCCTTTTAAATCATGCAGATTGTCTGGCTGCCTGCTGATCCTCTGCCTCTAATACTTTTACCCCTAGACCCTGAAGAAGCATGCAGATCAGGTCATCTGACTGACGTTTGAATGGATTCAGACACTACTGCAGCCAAAGAGATCAGCAGGACTGCCAGGCAACTGGTATTGTTCAAAAGGAAACAAATATGGCAGTCTCCATATACCTACCAGTGCAGGTGTAAATTAAAGAGGAACTCCACTGAAAATAATGTAATAAAAAAGTGCTTCATTTTTACAATAAGTATGTATAAATGATTTAGTCAGTGTTTGCCCATTGTAAAATCTTTTAAATCCCTGATTTACATTCTGACATGTATTACATGGTGACATTTTTACTGTTGGCAGGTGATGTAGCTGCTGCATGCTTTTTTGGCAGTTGGAAACAGCTGTAAACAGCTATTTCCCACAATGCAACAAGGTTCACAGACAGGAAACTGCCAGGAGTGCCACAGTCCTCAGAGTTTCTTGTGGGAGGGGTTTCACCCCAATATCAGTCATACAGCGCCCCCTGATGATCTGTTTGTGCAAAGGAATAGATTTCTCATGTAAAAGGGGGTATCAGCTACTGATTGGGATAAAGTTCAATTCTTGGTCGGAGTTTCTCTTTAAGCATTTTGGGCAGGTTTTATCGCACAGAGATTCAATGATTGCAGTGTTCATGAAGTCTGCCTCTGAGGGATAATAAATCTAGAAACCTTGTGAGCCTGGAAAAGTCGCCAGCAGCAGTGTTCTCTTTCTCACGGAGAGGCGGGACAGCTGCCAGCCAATCAGACTAGAGAAGAGCATGAGACCTGACTTCAGGGGGATATTTTTACTTAAGTAATTGGAATACATTTAAGCTTAAAGCAAACTGAAAGTTAAATAAACCGATGAGGTAAACAATTGCATTTATAGTCATAATCCAGAGTTACAGACTACCCAGCAAGCTCATGGGTACTCTGTAACTCTGGGTGTTTCAAGTCCTACTCCATAGAACCACGTTAATCCACGGTATGCACTGATGAGGATCATCCAATCTGAAACAGTCTGTATGCATGTTGGATTAGTGTGGCTCTGTATATTTAACAAGCTCACACATCATTGCATTCCAGCAGATCTGGAGGTGTGTTTACCCCACAGGGACAACAATGGTTGATTTGCATATTCAGCAGTGATGCACTGGGAGAAATCTCAGAGCTCACTGCAACCTGAATTATTGCAAATACTTTCTGTTTTAACAAAGCAAACTTTTGTTTTACATAGTTTTCCCTTTTGGGGCTAATTGGACCATGCCTTGTAAGGGTTTTTATCGCCTTCCTCTGGATCAACAGGGATATGTGAGGGAGTAGGCTGGTGTTGTATTTTGTTCTCTGGTTGACCTCGATGGACGTATGTCTTTTTTCAACCAAAATAACTATGTAGTCCTAATCCTAAAAATACTTTTTGGGAATATGCGTGCATACATCGGATGCATCGGGAGGAGGTCCTAGAGCTGCGCAGCCGCAATCGTGTCTATACTGACTGCACAGCCGCGGCAATTTGTGGTGGCCATATTGAGGGGGGAGTTAGAACCCGACCCGTTCGGAGGGGTCGGGACCCGACCGGGGCCGGTATTATTGTGGGTGCCATGGCAGAATGAATGGGAGGGTGCGGCTGACGTCCTCCATGGATCTGGATTATGAAATGGTATTTAACTATTTTCATACTTGTGGCCTCGTAAGTCCTTAAACAAAAAAAACAAAAAAATATATATATATATCTATATATATAATAGAGTAAGTGCCTCAACCTTCAAACAAGAAGAAGAAGTAGCGCCCTGCCCCCAGGGCCGGTCCAAGCAAGAAGAAGGGGCTGGTCCAAGCAAGAAGAAGAAGTAGTGTGATATCAAACCAAGGGCAAAGAGGTGTGCTAAACAGTTAGCACGTGAAGTGCCATTTGAGGAGGAGGAGGAGTCCGAGTAGCAGAGTGACGCGTTGAGGCCGGGCAGCGGGCGGTTCAGCGGTAGTACCCTTGTGGTACTTCCGCCCTTTCTCTGACCTCACGTCCTCTGCATACGAGGGTACGCGTCATGCGTACCCTCGTATGCGTCATCACGTAGAGGACGTGAGGTCAGAGAAAGGGCGGAAGTACCACAAGGGTACTACCGCTGAACCGCCCGCTGCCCGGCCTCAACGCGTCACTCTGCTACTCGGACTCCTCCTCCTCCTCACTCCACTGCCAGTGCCAGGCCAGCCACCAAGTACTATTTAACTTGCCTTAAACTTTTTTTATGGGGAAGCGGGCAGAGGGGGGAGCGCTAGCGGAGGGGGTGGGGGGAATTTCCGACCCCCCCCCGCGATCGGGGCATGCTCCCCCCTTATGCCTGCGACCCCATAGGGCCCCCAAAATGGGCATGTTCGGGGGTCCCATTGACTTCCATTGAGTTCGGCGTTCGGGCCGAACATGCCGAACATCTGGCCCATGTTCGGCCTGTTCGGCCCGAACCCGAACATGCAGGTGTTCGCCCAACACTACCCAATACCCCCTTCCTGCCCTCTACCCCCTTATGCGGCGTATGCTACGCCGCGGGTCGGCTAGTATATATATATATAAATATATATATATATATTTATTATTTTTATATGCTGAGTGTGGGAAATCTGAAAAAAAAATGACGTGGGGTCCCCTCTCCCAAGCCTCTGTAACCCCTTGTCCCCTATGCAGGCTGAGATAGCCAGAATGCGGAGCCCCGGCCGACAGGGGCTTCACACCCTGAGTTATACCAGCCTGCATGGTCCATGGACAAGGGGCTCTTCCCCACCTCCGATGCCCCAGGAGGAGGTGGGGGCGACGACTCCCTGGGGAGGGGGTTTATGGTGGCATCTGGGAGTCCCCCACCCTCCCAGGAGAAATGAGTACCCCTTACCCATTTCCACAATGGGTTAAATGAAATAAAAACACAACCAAGAAAAAAGTCCTTTAATTTTCTTAATTAACCAGAAATACTTACCTGTACCTTTAAAAAAAATTCCCACGCCAATATCCTCGGTAAACGATCCAATGAATAATGTATCCTCTTATGTTGCGATCTTCAATTAAGTTCATTGAAGATCTCCGACGCCTCCCACATAGCAGAGAATGCATCCTTTGGGACGCATAGCTGCCGGCTCCGCTGTCTCTCCCCACCTGCCTTCACCTGTCACCCTCACCCTCATCTAGGCTGGTGGCGGGCATTAAAGTCTATGGGAAAAATGCGAACAAAACTTTTTTGAAAAAAAGTTCCTGGTTCACTGCGAACGTGAACCACCGAAGTTGGTCGGGAACCGTTCGCCGGCGAACCGTTCGGCCATCTCTAGATATAGGAGGGTTACATAGTTACATAGTTATTTGGGTTGAAAAAAGATATACGTCCATCGAGTTCAACCAGATAACAAAGTACAACACCAGCCCGCCCCCTCACATACCCTTGTTGATCCAGCAGAAGGCGAAAAACCCTTACAAGGCATGGTCCAATTAGCCCCAAAGGGGAAAAAATTCCTTCCCGACTCCAGATGGTAATCAGATAATATCCCTGGATCAACATCATTGGGCATTACCTAGTAATTGTAGCCATGGATGTCTTTCAACGCAAGGAAAGCATCTAAGCCCCCTTTAAATGCAGGTATAGAGTTTGCCATAACTCCTCCCTGAGGCAATGCATTCCTCATCTTAATCAATCTTACTGTAAAGAACCCTTTCCTAAATAAATGGCTAAAACGTTTTTCTTCCATGCGCAGATCATGTCCTCCAGTCCTTTGAGAAGGCCTAGGGACAAAAAGCTCATCCGCCAAGCTATTATATTGCCCTCTGATGTATTTATACATGTTAATTAGATCCCCTCTAAGGCGTCTTTTCTCTACACTAAATAAACCCAGTTTATCTAACCTTTCTTGGTAAGTGAGACCTTCCATCCCTTGTATCAATTTTGTTGCTCGTCTCTGTACCTGCTCTAAAACTGCAATATCTTTCCTGTAAAGTGGGGCTCAGAACTGAATTCCATACTCCAGATGTGGCCTTACTAGAGAGTTAAACAGGGGCAATATTATGCTAGCATCTCGAATTTTTATTTACCTTTTAATGCATCCCAAAATGTTGTTAGCTTTAGCTGCAGTGGCTTGGCATTGAGTGGACTCCCGGGCTCAGCAGCAGGTCAGATGACAGATTATAGCTTCCACTTGTGCAAAACTCTGCATTGCTGACATTTCATTAGTGGAAGTACTATGTGAAGCACCTCCTCCCAACTATGCCTTGCACACTAACCCTCCACCTTTACCTAACACTAACCCTCCCTCCCCACATACGCCTTACACTAATCTAACCCCATACCTACACCTAACCTTCCCCTACCTACATCTAACACTAGCTTCTCTTATACCTACATCTAACACTAATCTCCTCCTACCTACATCTAGCACTAACCTCCACCACCTATACCTGACACTAACGCAACCCCTACCTTCCACCACAACCACCACATATGCCTAACACTAATCTCCCCCATACCTACACCTAACACTACGCTCCCCCATCTATGCCTAACACTAACACCCCCACCTTCCACCACCACATACGCCTAACACTAGCCTCCCCCGTACCTACAACTAACACTAGCGTCCCCCACCTATGCCTAACACTAATATCCACCCTACCTATGCCTAATACTAGCCTAGGATCTCCCCTTTTTCCTTTCCTTGCAATCCAACTTTCAGCTGTTTTAGGCTGATGCTGCCCTTCATCAGTGTATGGAACAGGTGTCAAACACAAGTCCCACGGGCTAAATGTGGCCCTCCTTGTCTTTTTATGTGGCCCTCAAGAGCTTCAAATGTGGATCATTGTAAGCAGTAAAACAGGGGCGTCGCGAGCCCTATTTTGGGGGGCACGTGCCCCCAATCTGTCCTTGGGTGCCACGGATCTCCGCCCGGCCGCCGTTCACCCCCTCTGTCAGGGGCTCCCTCCAGCCGCCGCCGCCGCGTCACTCAGACCTCAGGATCAGGCGGCGAACCGGCGACCAATCATGCGGGCGCTAGGACCCAGCGCCCGCACTGATACGCGGAAGTGACATCACTTCCGAATATCGAGCGGGTGCGTCCGGCGCCCGCTCTTACTGGTCAGGTCGCCACTGATCCTGAGGTCTGCTACGAGGTAAGGGGGGGGGGAGCGGCGGCGGCTATAGGGGGGGCCTCCCTGTCACTCACTCACTCCCTAAAGGGCCTCCCTGTCACTCACTCACTACCTAAAGGGCCTCCCTGTCACTCACTCACTTCCTAAAGGGGCTCCCTGGCACTCACTCACTCCCTAAAGGGGCTCCCTGGCACTCACTCACTGCCTAAAGGGCCTCACTGTCACTCACTCACTACCTAAAGGGCCTCCCTGTCACTCACTCACTTCCTAAAGGGGCTCCCTGTCACTCACTCACTTCCTAAAGGGGCTCCCTGTCACTCACTCACTTCCTAAAGGGGCTCCCTGGCACTCACTCACTCACTCCCTAAAGGGCCTCCCTGGTACTCACCCACTCCCTAAAGAGCCTCCCTGTCACTCACTCACTCACTCACTCCCTAAAGGGGCTACCTGACACTCACTCACTCCCTAAAGGGGCTCCCTGGCACTCACTCACTGCCTAAAGGGGCTCCCTGTCACTCACTCATTTCCTAAAGGGGCTCCCTGTCACTCACTCACTGCCTAAAGGGGCTCCCTGTCACTCACTCCCTAAATGGGCTCCCTGGCACTCACTCACTGCCTAAAGGGGCTCCCTGTCACTCACTCACTCCCTAAAGGGGCTCCCTGTCACTCACTCCCTAAAGGGGCTCCCTGGCACTCACTCACTTCCTAAAGGGGCTCCCTGGCACTCATTCACTGCCTAAAGGGGCTCCCTGGCACTCACTCACTGCCTAAAGGGGCTCCCTGGCACTCACTCACTGCCTAAAGGGGCTCTCTGTCACTCACTCACTACCTAAAGGGCCTCCCTGTCACTCACTGACTGCCTGAAGGGGCTTCCTGTCACTCACTCACTGCCTGAAGGGGCTCCCTGGCACTCACTCACTGCCTGAAGGGGCTCCCTGGCACTCACTCACTGCCTAAAGGGGCTCCCTGTCACTCACTCACTACCTAAAGGGCCTCCCTGTCACTCACTCAATGCCTGAAGGGGCTCCCTGTCACTCACTCACTGCCTGAAGGGGCTCCCTGGCACTCACTCACTGCCTGAAGGGGCTCCCTGGCACTCACTCAGTGCCTGAAGGGGCTCCCTGTCACTCACTCACTGCCTGAAGGGCTCCCTGGCACTCACTCACTGCCTGAAGGGCTCCCTGGCACTCACTCACTGCTTGAAGGGGCTCCCTGGCACTCACTCACTGCCTGAAGGGGCTCCCTGGCACTCACTGCCTAAAGGGGCTGCCTGGCACTCACTCACTACCTAAGGGGGCTCCCTGGCACTCACTCACTACCTAAAGGGGCTCCCTGTCACTCACTATCGGGGTCCCTGTCACTCACTACCTAACTGGAGGCGCCTGTCACTCACTAGCTAACCTGGGGGTCCCTGTCACTCACTACCTAACTTGGGGGGCTACCATATTAAGGGGGCATTCTGCCTATTTATGTGAAATGCTGTCTATTTATGTGCCTCATGACTGCTGAATTTGTCTTGTTGGGAGCCTTATGATTTGTTGGGGGCCTCAAGATTGCTGAATTTGTCTTGTTGGGGGCCTCATGATTTGTTGGGGGCCTCATGATTGCTGAATTTGTCTTGTTGGGGGCCTCATGATTTGTTGGAGGCCTCATGATTGCTGAATTTGTCTTGTTGGGGGCCTCATGATTTGTTGGGGGCCTCATGATTGCTGAATTTGTCTTGTTGGGGGTCACATGATTGCTAACTGCGAGACTATGGGAAAAGCTGACTCCTTATCATATGAGATAATAGCATTAAACCTACTTTTTTAGCTTTTTAAAACAGAAAATAAAACTAGGAGGTTCTAAAAAATTGAATACATTTTTCAGGAGTAGGATGGATGAAATTGTTTATCTTCACAGTTTATTTTCAACTTGGATTTTCCATAATGTTCATGTATGAGTTAAAACGTTTGTACAGTATTTAGTTTAAATTGCTGTTGCCACTTTGTGATAGATAAGTGACTTTTGGGTTGCAGTTTGGGCACTCGGCCTCCAAAAGGTTCGCCACCACTGTCATAATCTAATGTCCCACCATTGCTAGGTTCATGTAAATTTGTCTCCACCCGTTACCACACCTATATTCTGGTCCATGGCCCACCCATTTTTCGGTGCGGCGTGATAAGCACGTCGCACAACGTGATCCTCATATTTTTGGCACGCTAGCTGCAGTGTGCTGAATTATGCTGCCTACAGTATGTACAGTATACGCTGTTCTCTAGTGCCTGCACTGTGTGCTGATTTACCTCCAGTGTGTACAGTGTAAGGTGTTACTCTGTGCCTTTACTGATTGTAAACCAGCTATATTGTATGCTGATCCCTGCTACTTTCAGTATGTACAGTATTAGCTGTAAAGCCTGGTACACACATACAATTTTGATTAGCCAATTTTAGCTCTGTTCATAAAATTCATTGTCTGTTGGCCCACTTACTGCACGGGGGTGGTAAAATTGGGGGTCAGTGATTGACCAATCAAAATTGTATGTTCGTATACATCTTTGATCTATGCCTATACTGATTGTAAATTATCCAAATAAAGGACAGGGGGCTCCATCCAATATTTCGATGGGCAGGCCCGTTATCTGTAGCTTACACCGCTGCTAAGTTCATGTACATTTGGCCCCACCCATGGCCACGCCCACTCACCTCATGGCCACGCCCATTTTTGCCACCTCCCCACCTGGTGCCCACAGGTGCCCCCGATCTCCAAGGACCCTAGAAACGCCCCTGCAGTAAAATAATCTTACACTGCCTTCCCTTCCAGAGGACAACAGTGTTTCTGGTTGAAGCATTGAAAGTTAGAGTCAGGGTGCAGCAACAACCAAAGGGACCACCTTTTAAAATTGGCACAGGGCCCACTCCTTGGATCCAAATCTCTCTCCCCCCCCCCCCCCCCCCATGTGGCTAGTGAATCACAAAGTTCCCATTCTGGGGGTGTAAAAACAACCCAGGGGACCTTTCAGTGAAAATGTCATGGGACTCACTACTCCAGATATCCCCCACACAGTCACACACCCACACACACACCCTCCACGCACTGCATAGTAGAGCAGTGAAATATTGACCTGCTCCAGTGCCGCAGGCCTCTGTTATTCCTGGAAGCCGCACACTGTGAACATGTGGCTGAAGACCTGCAGCACTGGGGAAAGTAAATGCTATACTGCTCAGCGTGCTGCTTTGCAGGAAAGAAGAGGCAGACCCCCATACCGCCCTGGGCTTCCCAGCGGTCTCAGTGGCTATTGTTACGCCAATGCCTTCCCCATGCTGGAAAAGCTGTGCAACTCTGCAAAACATAATTTTGTTGTCTTAAAAAAATGTATTTACGATTATTCGGCTTTATCGGAGAAAAAAAAAAGTGCTCCCAGAATCTGTCACTTCTGTTCCATAACTCCATGAGCGAATATGAAAATTATCAAATGATTCTTTTATGCCCCTGAATTGCCAGGCACATATGCTGAGTTGCTTGTGTATGTGCCCCATTCAATTCACTTTTCCTTCCAAGCTTTCTCCTAGGAGATCATTTTTCATGTGTTGATCAAAATAACTGTTCAGCACTCTGCAACTGAAAAAAGTACCTAAAACTAGGTGAAAAGGTACTGACAAAATTATTCTGAGTATTTTCTTGTTTAGGGACTTAAAAGAAACCTGTAATAATCCATACAAGTTGTGTAGCGCACTTCCATATATCTTTCTGAAGTTCATGTGCAGGTTTCAATCTCATATACTGTGATCCTCCACCATAGACACCAAATAGCACACAGACTCACCCGATAACTTGGCCAATGATAGATTGGCCAAATGAGCACATACCCAGGAAGCCTTGGAGCCTCAGGATCCTGGTGCAATTCCATAGGAAAGTTGTATGAACTGCCAGATGATCCAATTGCCTTGCAACACGTACGTCAAAAAAAATTGCTCTTATAGCGTGATACAGTAAACCTTTATTTTAAAATCACACTCACATGCTTCTTGTTGTCATAATCGCATAGAGTTTTCATATGGGCTCTCCCCCATTGCCTGGCAGGGCAATCCAGGACCACGCTGGCGTTTTCCGCTGTCCGCTCCGCCTCAGCACAAACCGCCGATTCCGCGTGTCTCTGTGTAGTTCCTAGTATGTCCAGTCTCCGCCTCCGTCTTTAGGCAATAGACGACGGGTGTCTATTGTCGATTGTCTATTGATGATCCTCTTTTGTCTATTGACATTTGTCTATTGACGATTGTCTATTGGTGATTGTCTTTTGTCTTTTGACGATTCTCTATTGTCTATTGAAGATTGTCGGTTGTCTATTGATGATCGCCTATTGTGTCTTGGCGATTGTCTATTGTCTTTTGACGATTGTCTAATGTCTAATGATGATTATCTAATGACAACTGTCTATTGGCGATTGTTGATTGGCAATTGTCTATTTTCGATTGTCTATTGGAGATTGTCTACTGTTAATTGTCTATTGTTTCTTGACGAGTGTCTATTGATGATTGTCTATTGACAATTGTCTGTTGTCTATTGATGATTGTCTATTGACAATTGTCCCTTGTTTATTTCGATTGTCTATTGATGATTGTCTATTATCTTTTGACGATTGTCTACTGTCTATTGACGATAGTCTATTGATGATTGTCTATTGATGAACATTTATTGTCTGTTGACAATTGTCTATTGACAAGTGTCTATTGACGATTGCCTATTGACGATTGTCTGTTGTCGATTGTCTATTGTAGATTGTATATTGGTTATAGTCTAATGTCGATTGTCTATTGACAATTGTCTATTGACGACTGTCTATTGACGATTTTCTGTTGATGATTATCTATTTATGATTCCCTATTGACAATTGTTTATTGACAATTGTCTATTGACAATTGTCCATTGGCAATCATCTATTGACGATTGTTTTTGTTTATTGATGATTCTATATTGTCTATTGACAATTGTCTAATGACGATTGTCTATTGTCTTTTGATAGGATTACGTGATATCAGCGCTGAACAGGCATCATCAGAAACTACAGCAATGATACATATATATATATATATATATACCAACACCTCCCCAGTGTCCACAAACACTGTTGTCTGCTATAGTGGTATAGGATAATGGTATCCGTTATTTCAGTCCGTTTATAACAACAACACAGTTCTCAAAATTTAGGAAAGAATTTTGGGTCCTAGTTCTCAGGTCCTAATCCCAAGTTTGCAGATTCCTGTCCCAGCAGCCTAGGGAATCCTTATCAATAAACGCTCATGCTCACCAGATAGCAGTGCCAATCATAACAGTTGGCTCTCTTGCATGTGGCCCAGCCAGTGATGTTATCCTCCGCGTTTTCAACCACGTATCAGCCGCATATCAACCGCACATGTAAAAGAGAGTACAGATGCTTTGGCTGACCGATCGAGGAGATTGCTCATAATCGTTGTTGCTGGTCTTGATCGGTCAACCAAAGCATCTGTACTCTCTTTTACATGTGCGGTTGATATGCGGCTGATACGCGGTTGAATACGCTGAGGAGAACATCACTGGCTGGGCCACATGACTCTCTATTGACGATTGTCTATTGTGTAATGAAGATTGTCCAATGACGACTGTCTATTAACGACTGTCTACTGATGATTGTCTATTGTCGATTGACAATTGTCTATTGACGAGTGTCTATTGTCAATTGACCTATGTCTATTGACAATTGTCTATTGATGATTGTCTATTTTCTATTGACAATTGTCTAATGATGATTGTCTATTGATGATTGTCTTTTGTCTATTGATGGTTCTCTATTGACAATTGTCTGTTGCCTATTGACGATTCTTTATTAGCAATTGTCTATCTGCGCGGATCATTCAGAAACAGCCTTATCAGTCTGCCTGACAGACTGTACACATGCCGGACTGTCGCTGGAACACCCGCCCAGCGGGAGGGTCTGACGGACCCATCGTTCCTACAAAGCAAGCGTGTGTACGGGCCTTTAATGATTGTCTGTTGTCAATTGACGATTGTCTCTTGATGATTGTCTATTGTCTATTGATGATTCTCTGTTGACAATTGCCTATTGTGTATTGATGATTGTCTATTGTCAATTGACGATTGTGTATTGACAATTGTCTACTGTCTATTAAAGATTCTGTATTGACGATTGTCTATTGTCTAATGACGTTTGTTTAATGATGACTGTCTATTGGCGATTGTCTACTGACAATTGTCGATTTACGATTGTCTATTGGTGATTGTCTATTATCAATCGTCAATTAAAGATTCTCTATTGATGATTGTCTTTTATCTAAAGACGATTGTCTAATGATGATTGTCGATTGTCTATTTTCGATTGTCTATTGTCGAGTGTCTATTGACGATTCTCTATTGTCAATTGACCTATGTCTATTGACAATTTTCTGTTGATGATTGTCTATTGTCGTTTGTCTATTGACCATTGTCTATTGACAATTGTCTCATGATTGTCTATTTTCTATTGACAATTGTCTAATGATGATTGTTTATTGATGATTGTCTTTTGTCTATTGATGGTTCTCTATTGACAATTGTCTGTTGCCTATTGACGATTCTTTATTGGCAATTGTCTATTCTCTATTGACGATTGTCTATTGACTATTGTCTATTGTCGATTGTCTACTATCTCTTGACGATTGTCTATTGACAATTGTCTATTGACGATTGTCTGTTGTCTATTGACGATTGTCTGTTATCGATTGTCTATTGTAGATTGTATATTGGTTATAGTCTATTGTCGATTGTGTATTGACGAGTGTCTATTGTGTATTGACGATTGTCTATAGACAATTGTCTATTTATCGTTTTCTAATGACAATTGTGTGTTAATGACTGTCTGTTGTCTATTGACGATTGTCTCTTGATGATTGTCTATTGACGATTCTCTGTTGACAATTGCCTATTGACGATTTTCTATTGTCAATTGACGATTGTGTATTGACAATTGTCTACTGTCTATTAAAGATTCTGTATTGACGATTGTCTAT
This sequence comes from Hyperolius riggenbachi, assembly GCF_040937935.1. NCBI lineage: Eukaryota > Metazoa > Chordata > Amphibia > Anura > Hyperoliidae > Hyperolius > Hyperolius riggenbachi. Next base: position 86,437,510 of record NC_090648.1, on the reverse strand, counting down.
TGTCTAATGACGTTTGTTTAATGATGACTGTCTATTGCCGATTGTCTACTGACAATTGTCTATTGTCGATTGACGATTGTCTATTGGCAATTGTCTATTAACAATCGTCAATAAAAGATTCTCTATTGATGATTGTCTTTATCTAAAGACGATTGTATAATGATGATTGTCGATTGTCTATTGGCGATTGGCTATTGTCGATTGTCTATTGACGATTGTCTGTTATATATTGATGATTGTTTATTAACAATTGTCTATTGACGATTGTCTATTTACAATTGTCTATTGACGATTGTCTATTGACCATTATTTATTGTCGATTATTTACTGTCTATTGACGATTGTCTATCCATGGACAAGGGGCTCTCCCCAAACTCAGGTGCCCCAAGAGGAGGTGGGGGCGACGTCGCCCTGAGGGTTTATGGTGGCCTCTGGGAGTCCCCTTTAAGAAGGGGACACCCAGATACCAGCCCCCTCCCTAGGATAAATTAGTGTAGGGGTACAAAGTACCCCTTATCCATTTCCACAAAGGGTTAAATGTAATAAAAAACATGACGACGAGAAAAGCCCATTATTTTTAATTAACCATAAATACTTACCTCTACCTTTTAAAAAAAATGCTCCCACACCAATATCCTCAGAAATGTACCACGCTAATATCCTCTAATGTTGCGATCTTGATTGAAGATTTCCACGCACCCCCGCTACACACCGCCACTCCCTGTGCAGCTCTAGCTATACTAAGTATAGCTAGAGCTGAAGCATCTTTGGCTCCAAAGCTCCCCATTAATCTATTAACAGACCAATGGGTATCCTTCTGATCCCCATTGGTCTGTTAATAGACCAATGGGTAGTCTTGGAGCCAAATGTAAATATGCTTTGGCTCTAGCTATACTTAGTTCTTAGTATAGCTAGAGCTCTGTCCTCCATGGCTCCCGCTCTTCTCCCTGCCCACTGCACCTATTGCCTCACTCACACTGGCACCCTGGAGCACCCATAGCACCCTGTTATGCATGGGTGGGTGCGATAGGTGTGGTGGGAAGGGAGGAGAGTGAAAAACCATGCAGGAGGGACAGACGGAGCTCTAGCTAGAACTGCGTGAGGCATGGCAGTGTGTGGCACGGGTGCGCGGATATCTTCAATCAAGATTGCAACATTAGAGGATATTGGCATGGGACATTTCCTGGGATATACTGACGTGGAAACATTTTTTTAAAGGTACAAGTTAGTATTTCTGGACTTTTTTCATGTTTGCCTTTTTTTGTTTCGTTTAACCCTTGGAAATTGGTAAGGGGGTACTATGTACCCCTATAATAATTTCTCCTGGGGAGGGGCGGGCATCTGGGGGTCCGCTTCTTAAAGGGGATTCCCAGATGCTACCATGAACCCCCCCAGGGTGTTGTCACCCCCACCTCCTCTTGGGGCACCGGAGGTGGGGAAGAGCCCCTTGTCCATAGATTAGACAAGGGCTCCATGGTAGAGGGGGAGGCTTTGCCATACCTTACCATGGACCATGCAGGCTGGTATAGCTCAGGGTGCGAAGCCATATGCTCCGCATTCTGGCTATCCCAGCCTGCATGGAAGACAAGTGGTTAAAGAGGCTTGCAAGGGGAGAGCCCTCATTGTTTTTTTTTTTATTTACCACACTCTAAACAACAACAAAAATGTTTGAAAATATAGATAAAGTTGCCAGGGGTCCTTTTACAGCCTTATTGCGGCTGCATAGCGATCCCTGGCCAAAGCTTTGCCACTTCCACGGGTTTCCAGGGAGGCCATACCCATTGTGTATGGACCCCTTTGGAAACCCCGTCATGAAATTCATTGCTCATTCTTTTGATATATGTAAAGTTACACTACCATTAGGTTGCTACATTATCTGTCATTTATCGCATTTAAATGTATACTCTTTTCCTATTGTTACTTTAAAATTAATTTTCTCCAAAACTATAAGGTCTTTTTGAAAAAAAAAAAACCTCTGGTACCCACTCTTCTCCTTTACATACCCTGCAAATTTGGTGATTCTAAATGGTAAGGGAGCTTTGCTATTAACCTCCTTGCCGGTTATCCCGAGCTCAGCTCGGGGTAACCTGTGTAGGAGGATTTCTCAGGCCCCGCTGTGCCAACTTAATTTTTTTTTCCTACACGCAGCTAGCACTTTGCTAGCTGCGTGTAGTATGCGATCATGCCGCCACCCGCCGCGCCGAATTGCTTGTTGAATCGAAAATTATTATTCTTTTCGTGAAAATAGGGCAAAAATAATATTGGCATTTTCAGTCATCACTGGCTCAGATTTGAACTTCAAGAGGGTCCTGGGCAGGCTTCCCTCTACAAAGGTAAGAATCTAATATTTTGTGCTTAGGTTGGCCTCGGGTTGTCTTTAACTATTATATTATAGGAATACACAACATATTTCAGCTTTGGTTCACATTATCCCACTTGTAGTGTTTATCATTATCTGACTCTATTAACCTCACCTGCTGACAGGATCCTCCATAACCACACATCCTGATGCCGGAGTGCTGATGTTTACTGAGATGCCTTTGACACAAACAGCCATGGGAAAGAAACAATTGAGAATGTTTTTTGTGTAATAGTCAGGATCACATGATGGGTACACGCTCCTGGGTGTGACATGTGACTTACACGCAGCTCTATATAAACACAGGACCCTCAGCTATCATCCTGAGTACAATAACGACCAAGACGTAAGCATCATCCCGCTTTTTGAAAGATGAATCTCACCCAAAGCAAAATATATGCTAAAGATGGGTTTGACTCAAAAGCATTTCTTCGAGCATATTTTCCTGGAGATCCTCCCATGTCATTTGGGATTGAAACAATGAAGTTTCCGATAGAAAAAATGACTCAAGCGTGTACCTCTGGTATGTACACTATTTCAAAGAAAACACCAGCATATTTATTTTAATTATTTTTTTTTATTTGTTCCCTTTTTTGCATGGGGAAGGCTCAAACTGTTGTTTAGAATTTAAATGTGTGCCCATGGTGACATGTGTATGTACAGTGCCAAGCACACAAATAACTAGCCTGTGTTTCTTTTTTCTTTTGGTGCCTGAAAGAGTTAAACTTCAGGCATGCAAGTGACCGTTTCAGTTTTATCAGATCCTTGTCGGATTATAGTGTAACCCTTAATGATGAGGAATTACAACCATAAAACTTTTTCCTGCAGAGAGCAGGGGATAGATAAAATAAAGTTCAGTATTTCATAGATTTTAGCTTAATAGACAGTCATTGAGCAGAGACTATAAAACATTAATTCAGCTTTGCAAGTTTTAAACGTAAAACAAAACCAGGGCATACTTCCATTCCAACTGGAAGGTTAAAAGAGTCCAATCTTTATTTCACCATAGTTAGGGACAGAGACATGGAAGCTCACGCTTATCAGAGCTACAATTGTTCCTTAGTCATAGGGATATCTAAAGAAGTCCTTTTTAGGAGTAGACAGATAGATACACATTTTTATCTCATCAGTCTGTTTTCACCTCAGGTTAACTTTAACTGTAATCAGAGTTCCCAGTGGGAAGATTTACCCTCACTTCCTGCCCAAGAGGCAAGAAAGGACATTAGAAATATTCTCCACAAGGTAAGGATGGCACCACCGTTGAGAACTGGCAGTGGTATTTTTGCTTCCACTGAAGATTCAGCAGACCCCGTTGTTCTCCCTTTTCCCTCAAGGGTTTAAAGCAGCAGGGTCAGCCATACTATCCCAGGAAAAAAACCACATATATATGTAGATAATTACTTGCTCTACTTACATTACATGTATTGTACTGTCCACGATTTGATTTCAGTGAATTGTATATAGTAAATAAAGAGAAAACAGTTTCAGGCATTTTCATCTTCTGCCTATGACTGAAGCCAATTCTGATGTCATTTCCTCCCTTACTCTTTTTTTCTCCTAAAAGCTGCAATGTCATATCTAGCTTGCTTTGTAAACACGTGAGCACCACATAGATTGTATTTCAGCAGCTTCACACTGAACTGCCCTCAGCCAATCAGTGAGGAGCAGGAATGTGGGAGGGGAGATAACAAGCTTCCCTCTGCTTGGCAATGTACCAAATAGAGCCAGACTGACTGAGATAAGATGTATTACAGCAGAAACATTTATGATTATATTGGAATGCTTGCATCGCAGGGTCAGATTGTAGACTGCATAATAAACACAGACCAGTGGGTAAATGGAATTTGATTTTATGGCTGACTATCCTGGTTTTGAAGAAACCCAGCTGAGAGAAGAATATATAGGTTGTTTTATTTCCTGGCTGTCATGCTTATGTTCAAGGTGGCCACTCAATGTGCCACCAGATTGACCATTAGATAGTTCCCTCTCTAATTTAATGCGTCGTAATGTTGACCGTCATTACCACCAGATCAATTGGGCGGACATATTGTGGCAACAGTTCTCAAATTGAATGGTAGACCAGTCTGCAAGATCGATGTATGTGCACCCTTAACCACTTAAGCCCAACTGGACTAATATTCTCATCCAGTTGGGCTGCGTGCATTTCCGCGGGTTGCGCACGCTCCCGGCCATTAGCCCAGCAATCAATGGAAGGGATTATAGATCCCTTTCACTGATCGAAGCCCCCCGCAGAAAAGCCGACAGCTTCTCAACAGACGCTGCGGTTTTTCTAAGTTCAAAAAGTTCCCCATCTTCATTCTTCTTCCTGGGAGCGAGATCAATCGCTCCCAGTACTTTTTGACTGTGGCCATCTTGTGGCCAAATAGTAAAACTACACTCACAACCACTTTTTATTAAATAAATACATTTTTTAACATTTAAAATCAGCTGTTTACCTCCCACATCAAAAAAATACCCAAATAAAATTTTTAATAATAAACAAAATTACAATAATAAAAAACAAAACATAAATAGTTACCTAAGGGTCTGAACCTTTTAAATATGCATGTCAAAGGAGTATATCAATATAATTTTTTTAAATTATGGGCGTGTAAATAGTGATGGACGCAAATTGAAAAAATGCACTTTTATTTTCAAATAAAATATTGGCGCCATACATTGTGATAGGGACATAATTTAAATGGTGTAATAAGCGGGACAAATTGGCAAATAAAATACATGGGTTTTAATTATGGTAGCATATATTAATTTCAAACTATAATGGCCAAAAGCTGAGAAATAATGATTTTTTTTCCATGTCTTTCTTAATATTCCTGTTAAAATGGATTTAGAATAAATTAATTCTCAGCAAAATGTATCACCTAGAGAAAGCCTAATTGGTGGCGGAAAAAACAAGATATAGATCAATTAATTGTGATGAGTAGTGATAAAGTTATTGGCAAATGAATGGGAGGTGAAAGTTGCTCAGATGCAAAAAAATGTCAACCCTGTGGGCTTAAGTGGTTAACCTACAGTACTGTTGATCACTATTCATCACATGCATGTACAGTAACAACTATGCGTCCAGTGGAATCTGACATCTGATCAGAAAGAACCCCCTAATCAGAAAACTTGTTCTGGAAATGTGACTCACAACATAAGACTTCATGTAGGGGGTGTACCCTGGAAGGCTTCTGTCCCTCCCCCTTTTCCCCATGGTTAGTTAGACAAGCAGTTACTGTGAGACCTGGATTGATGCTGTTTAGCTCAGTAGGACTATGGAATCTTGTAAGAGCAATTGAGTATTTTTTTTAATTAATAAAAATATATGCATGGTCAAGGGTGCTTTTGCTGTTGTTTTTTACAGTTTTCAAAATATTAGAGGCTTGGCCAGTTCTCTCATGAAGCAAGGTGAAACATTTGCATCAGGCGGCAGAGATTACAGGGATGGCATGTTTGACTGCATGATATAAGTGTATACACAGTACAGAGTAGGAGGAGAAGTGAGAGGAGAACAAGGTGAAGAGGTCCTCATTGGGGAAAAACAGCTTGTTGTGCTGTGAGAGGAGTCTGATAGTGAGTGAGGAGGGGGAGCAGCAGTGTTTCATTTGACTTAGACCTCTTTTCCATGGGCAGTTGATAGGCAGTGAAATGCCTCTCAAACTCTCACAACTTCTTGCTGCTGCCTGGTGACTGCTCACTGCTGCCTGGTAACTGCTTGCTAAACACACAGTTCAACTGCCCGTGGAAAAAGGCCTTACACAGCAGAAGGGAGGAGGTGGCACTGCTGTCCCGACTGTGGAGAAATGGAGGATTGCCGATGGCTGAGGGTGAACATTTAATTTGTCACAGAATCGCAGCCAGCAAGTGTGCAATTTTGTTGAGCTACAGCGTGTCATGTGAGAACATTAAATGAAGCAGGGTAAATTGTCTGGTGCTGTGGGAGCATTCAAAATGGGGGTAGGGGGTTGGATCCTCACAAGTTTGTCTCAGGCAGAAAAAGTCTAAAACCGTCCCTGATTAGAGGTCGAGGATCAAGACAAAAACTTAATAGTAATCCAAATTCCACTATCACTTCCTAATTAACACACAGATAGCAGAGTTAATTTGCATATTCAGTAATGGTGCATAGTGGGTAACAAATGTTCTAACCATATCCGACTCAATGGAAAACTGTTCTTGTAATAAAATAATTTCTGACTGGAGTTTTACCTAAACAACTCCATGCAATCTAGATGTTTCTGTTCATGGTATTGTGCTGTAATGAGGAGATAAACATATGAATGTACTTAACACCAGCACACAAATAACTAGGGTGTAGGCGATGGGGGTTGACTTTTTGTGCCTGAAAGAGTTAAACTTGAAGCATGCAAGTGACAGTTTCTGTCTTGTCAGACCCTAGTCGGATTATAGTGTAACCCTCACTGATAAGGAATAACAGACATTAAAATTGTGCTGACAATCCTTGGACGTATTAGACTTGTCGTGATTAATCAAATCACTTGTCATGCACCCAGAATGATGCATTGATGGTGTGCAAGCCTTACTCTTTCTACCTTGCAGGACATCAATAGGTCATTAAAAAAATATTCAAATTTTTAAAACCTGGTTAGACAAAACCCAAAGGCTTATCCACATAGAGTTTTAATTTCCGTTTGACATCAGTGAGACATTAGATAGACTTTCAGTGAACCAATTTGGCTTCAGATGAACTTTAGCTTGACCTATGTTTCCCATTCATTAGCATAGCTAGGACATCAACAGGTGCCAAGCTGAATGCAAGCAGAAGTCCTTTGTAGACAACTCCCAAAGGTGGCTAGATTGACCATCCACTCATATTAGTAGTTTTCTTAATGTCAACTAGATTTCCTCTTCTTTTCTTTCAAAAAAATTACGTTTGTGGAGGGGATCTTGTTTAAGATTCTGGATTAAATACTGTTTTTCTCTATGGTTGTACCGTAATTTCCTAAGTTCTTGTGTGTTTTCCTCTGTAGGTAAGATGAAAGGAGATCTTCTCATGGACATCAGTATTGGCCCATTAGTCCATTTTCTCTACCCAATGTGCAACTCCTTCAAAGAGATCGTGCTGTTGAGGTTTAGCGAGAGGTGCATTTTAGAGCTGCGGAAATGGCAGAATGGGCACACTGAAGCTTTTAATTGGCCCAAATCCTTGTTAGACGTGACAGCTCTGCTCGGAGACAGGTAAAATAGACTGGTGGATGTTTAACTCATGACAATTGTAATGCAATACAGGATAAAACAATAGTGAGTATACGCCCCCTAGAATATCATAAAGCAGAAAGACACAATGGGCAGGATCCAATTCACTCTATCTCCTTGGTTTTCTCCTAGGAGATATCTAAACAGCACAGGAGGAGGCTCCCCAGGTAAACACTGTGGCAATAATTATTACTTAGAAGTGGGAGGCAATGTGCTTTACCACTTTTGAAGAACAAACCAAATGTATTGTAAAAATATCTATTTCTTCTAGCACATAAGGACAGTGCATATAACGAGTGGTGGCCCGCTTCTTTAGGTCAATTATGAGCCTCCTCTGAAGGCTTGTGTGCCTGTTCAGGTAAACCAGCTGATGGCTTTGTCCTACTGTGTTGGGGGTACTCGACATCTCCGGAAGCCACTGCATAACCGTTCCTCTAAGGCTGGTTGATCACCACAGTCTCACAGGATGGGCTGCAGTGAGTGCATGTGAGGAGCATTGCTCAGCAGGTGCCGGAGCCAGTGCAGGGAGGTAAAAAAAAAAGTGGCACCAGCAGAGTGGTGAGGTAATGACTGCAACTGCTCAGCCACTGAGAAGGAATCATACAAAGTTTTGTAGACAAAGATTTGTAGACAGTCCCTATTCAGTGTTCAGCAGGGTCTTGTGTACAGCGCCCTGCCCTCAGCCCATCCACCCCCTCCCCAAGTGCTATGTACTGTAGTGATACTGGAGAAGTCTGCAGAGCCAGTTTTGCTCCATTAGAGATGGGCAGAGTGAATGTAATAAGCTGAGGCTGGGAGCACACTTTTCTATTTCTGTGTATGTTTTTCTGTAAGCATTTTCGGCACACCATGTGTTTCTGTATGTGTGAAAACATGCATGTTTTATTACAGAATGTGATTGAAAGAGAAAATGTGTGCAGTGCTTCGCTGCTGTCAGTTTTTATCTACATGGGAAAAACACATTCAAGTGTGCACTAGCCAATTGAATAACACTAGTTCTCAGTTTACCTGTGCCAAAAGCGGGTGGGGGGGCATACAATAGTTTTGCAGGGGGGCCCAGTGATTTTAAGTTACGCCCCCTGACTGCAGCCCACACCACGCTATGAGACCATGGTAATCAACCAGTCTTAGAGGATTGGTTCTGCAGCGGCTTCTGGAGATGCCGAGTTCCCCTGGCACAGTGGGACAAAGCCCATCAGCTGGTTCACCTGAACCGGCACACTAGCCATCAGAAGAGGCACTTCATTGACCTAAAGAAGTGGGACAGCACCCGTGAAATGCATTGTCCTTATGTGCTTGAATTAATTACATTTATCCAAAGTTAAATTATTTTTACCCCTGCCAGAGTTTTATAGGTTTTTTTTAACACTTTAATGTGTCCCTAAAAATTTTAAGGAGAGCGACCGAGCAGCACTTGCACAACAGACCTGGGCCCATACGCGATTCCCTTTTACTCCTGAGTTTTCTACTAGGCGATAATAAGTTCACATCTTGTCAATAGAATGCCTTTTAAGCCACCAGCAAACAAGAAAATACTAAAAATAATTTTGATAGTACCTCTTCACATACTTTTTGGTACTTTTTTCAATTGCAAAATGTGGAAAAGTTATTTTAAAGAGAAGATGAAAAACTATCTCCTAGGACAGTGAACTGCAAACTTGGCTCTCCAGCTGTTAAAGAACTACAACTCCCACAATGCATTTGCCTTTGTGAATCATGACTGTGGTTGTTGTCAGACTCCTGTAATGCATTGTGGGACTTGTAGTTCCTTAAAGGACTTCTGAGGCCAAATTTACAAAAAAGATAAAAAAAGTTAGATACCTGCATCACTTTGGAAGACACGGAGGATGCCGTTCCGCAGGGTCCCCGTCGCTCAATAGCCCCCCAAACGGCTCCTGACCCGCACGACCCGGGTCGGGCTCTCCTGCCTGCACAAAGATGGCTGCCGGAGCTGGCCGCGGCCGGCAGTCCGCATAGCCGTGAGTGCGGCTGCGCAGCTCTAGGGCCAACCCTCCGATCCACGCTACAGGAAACAGCCTGTAGCGTGGATCGGGGGGTTGGCCCTAGAGCTGCGCAGCCGCACTCGTGGCTATGCGGACTTAGCAGCCGCAGCCAGCTCCGGCGGCCATCTTTGTGCAGGCAGGAGAGCCCGACCTGGGCGTTGCAGTCGGGAGCCGTTCGGATTGATCAGCGGGGAACCGGCGGAACGACACGGAGGGTGTGTCTTCCAAAGTAATGCGGGTATCTAACTTTTTTTTGTTGTTGTAAATTTGGCCTCGGAAGTACTTTAACAACTGGAGAGTCAAGTTTGCAGATCACTGTCCTAGGAGAAAACTGAGGAGAAAAAGTTGAAGTAAACTTAGGATGTGCTATTTAAAAGATTTTATACTTACCCGAGGCTTCCTCCAGCCCTATGAGCACCGATGCATCGAGCCGACCGTTGTGACTGAGTCAGATTACCGGGACTGATACCAGGCGAACGGAGGCACTCGGGAGGACGGCGAGGGACGCATTGCTGCTCATGGGGCTGAAGTAAGCCCCGGGTAAGTATCAAATCTTTTAAATAGCCCATCTCAGGTACTGTACACTTTAATTGCTTATGGGCCCTGGAATATTGAGCGTGGACTGTCATATCCTACAGGCTCTGACGATAGTTGTAACTTCTTGAAATCACCTTTGTAAATATAATAATTTTCTTTACATTATACTAACCTGTACTAATGATATTGCATGTTTGGGCTCCCTGCCTCTCTCATCTTTTAGATTCTCAGAGGTTACTGTGTTAACCACCAATCACCATCCTTCTTTTACTCCCAGGAGATCATTTTTAATCTTCAAAATAACTTTTGCACTAATTCAAAAAGTACCATTCAAGTGAAAGGTATGCACTGACTGCCAGGAATAATACAATGTGCACTTTCGGGCCATCTCTATTGATGAGATTGCCTCCAGGTATATATAACGGTGCGCACTGAAGAGAATATCTGGCCACGGAGTCTAATGGGCCCAGCATTGCGCAGAGTGGGCGAGCTCCATGGAACTTGGGGTTCCCAGTGCAGGAAGAGAGGGATGGAGGAGGACATGGGAAGCCTCTGAAGGTTCTAAAGGCTTCTCTCTACTAAAGGCTTCTCTCTCCAAAGGTAAGTATCAGACTTTTTGCCTTTACAATCTTCCAAGTTTACGTCAAATAAGAAACCTTAGGTTTTTTTGGAATTGATACATCAATAACAAATCTGTAATATTGATTAAAAAATCGATTGCATGAGTGATGGTGATGATATGTTTGATAAAAAATTCAGATGGTTATAATTTGTTTGCTCATTGTGACTGCTTTTATGATCAACCATGAAACGTGTTACTGAAAATCCCTGTATTCTGGAACTCAGGAAACCAGATGTCTCAACTAACTGGCAGAGGTGTATCTAGAGGGATGCAGGCATGGCTCATGCCATGGGCGCCACAGCAGCAAGGGTGCCATGCCTTCTGTGCTGCCCCACCATGCTTGCCCTGTGCCTCCCCGTCACACAGACCTCAAATCAGATTAATTCTTTTATTTGGGGAACATGGCTACTTAGCTTATGTATGTAGGACGCTTTTAACTTAGTGTTTGAAAAGAGGACAGAGAGGGAATAACTTCAGAAATACCCCAAGCCAAAGAACACAGGCAACCATAACACATGTACTGTACGTTAGAAAGCATGCAGTCTTTAGAGGGGAAGGGGGCTCTGACCGGGGAGCGCAGTTTCAGTGTTTGCCATAGGCTCTATTTTACCCAGGTACGCCCCTGCTAACTGGCATGCCTGATGGGATAGCGGGGACTATGATTTTAGGGTTTTGGAGGACAAAAAATACCAAGTGTCCAGTGAGTGTCCAGCACCGTCTTCTAACCTTCCTGCAGTTCCTAGTGGCTTTACAGCATCCGTGCACAGCTCCCGGTGTGTCACATGACCTGACGCGGGTCAGGTGACATGCTGGAAGCTCTGCACGAGGATCTCGGAAATCCACTACGAGCTACAGGAAGGGTAAAAGACAGCACCGGACACTCGCTGGATAGCTGGTGAGTATTTTATTTTGCACAGGGGGGAGGTAAGTTATTTTTTTGGCTGGTTGCTCAAGTAGCCGGCAAGTACATGTATCTGGCATCAGGCGATCCCCGCTGGAGCCAAATACTGGGGACTTTGCTATAATTTGAAGTGAATCGTAAAACCGTGTCATTTTGAACTACTGCATGTGCCACACAGTAACCTAACTGCTTCACAGTCCATAAATACATTTCTAAACTAAACCCTTCCCCCATCCAAAAAAATGTTTGTGCTAGAGGTCTATTTTTCAGAATCAGAATCAATTTATTTGGCCAGTAAGTTTGCACTTACAAGGAATTTGACTTGGCAGTTGCTTAAGAGACACAAACGTAAGAATTCAAGGACAGACAGTATATATATTACAAGTCATGGACAGTATCAGAGGCAGACATAGGCCCGTGCAGGCCGTTCAGCCGCACAGGGGCCCCATGCCCTCTAGGGCCCATGCTATTGCACCACAGTTAGGGCATTATTCTGTAGGCTCTTCTCTGTGTATTTATCTCTGAGAACCAGGAGGAACAGTGATATTTACTTGTGGTCCAGTCATACACAAGTATGGCATACATTAACACCGTGCCCACAGAATGTAACCTGGATTCATGCACTTTTATGTTATCAACATTATTTAGATCCAACCGTAATCTGTTATGATTATGACCAATCACATGAGGCCCCTTCGTTTATTTTGCACAGGGGCCCACTGTTGGCTTTGTCCACCACTGGACAGTATGGAAGTCATAGTGGCAGTGAACAGGGTGAGAAGTGATCATTTTCAGTTCTGTGCTGATTGCTTTCAAGTCCTAGGAGATCTAGCATGGTTCTGCACTAGGCATGACTACCACCAACAGAAAAAGCTGTTTCTGTGTCCAGAGGTTTTAGTTGCAATTGAACAGACTCTTACTCCTGAAGGCATGAGCTGGAAGCAGGGGCGTAACAATAGACCCTGCAAGGGATGCCCAGACGCCACAGGGGGCCCGTGGGGAGAAAAGTTTGAGAGACTGACAGCTAAGGGCATGGAAAAAAAATGTATTCTGCTCTCACAGCATTGTTATATTGACTGCATGTGTCCACCACACAGATAAGGAATCATACACACTTTGGAATTTGTACACTGTCCGTGCTCCCTAGGGTTCATAAAAAACATCTGTCTCACACTGCAGCTAAACTTGTCAAAGACTTTACAAACAAAGGAGTCACATTTTGAAAAAAGTTGTAGACTTTCCCTTTTCAGCAAAAGGATTCCTAGATTCTTAACACACAGGCTAATGACTTTATGGCCTCTGAATACTTTTACAACTCAATGGAGTGGAGATTGATGTCTGTCTCTGTTGCTGCTTCATTGAGAGCTTGTGACATTCTGAATGTTTTTTGCCAAAGTTACAGTAAATACTATATCTTATGTTCAGCATGTCATTGTTGTTCCTCCATATAGCATGTGCTCTCATGTAGTAAAATAATAAGGCTGTGTGTGTATGTATGTACTGGGAGCAGAGCTGCAACCAGGGACTTGTCGGCTGCAAGAGGCTGGAGGAAGCCCCGGGTAAGTAGATCTGGGGTAGCATGGATTGCCTGACGTTTCCTTTAAGTCTAAGGCCCATATGCAATTCACTTTTTCACCTGAGTTTTCTCCTATGACAAAAATGTTAAGCTTTGATTTAAAACAACATTTTAGCACTTTTCAATAGAAAAAGTATCAAAAAGTAGGTAAAAAGTACTATCAAAATAGTTTTGAGCCTGTTTTTGTTTGCTTATGGTTTAAAAGTCATTTTATTGACACATTTCAAAATGTCATCTAAGAGAAAACTCAGGTGAAAAATTGAATTGCATATGACCCTAAGTGTTATTATCTGCATGGGGAAAACACATTGGTCCTCAGTTTTCCTGTACAGAAAGCGAGGGGGTCGGGGGGGCACCATCCAAAGTTTCGCAGGGGGGCCCAGTGATGTCTAGTTACGCCCCTGGCTGGAAGATGGAGTAAGTAGGGTGAGAGGGGTCAGGGGCAATCTTGGTCACTCTCTTTCTGCACCTGCTTTCAACATGATTACATTTAAGAATATTGTAAAATCAGCGTTTTAAACTATTTTACTCATTTTTCAGCAAAGAGTTGGAAATGAAAGATACTCTCCTGAAGTCGCTGATCAAACAGGTTGTGAGATGTGACACAGAGAAAGAAAATCTCACCGACCCCCTGCAGCTTCCACAAGCTGACGGCGTGACCTCGGCCTGGATCCTGGAGGTCATCAGCCCTGATGAGACAAAGTACCAGAGCAACCTGAGGAAGATCTTGGCGTGTTTGAAACCTGGAGGACGCCTGTTTTTAATTGGGGTTGTAGGGGGCACATATTATATGGTGGGGAATCAGCGGATGCATCTGTTTAATAATAATGCAAATTTTGTGGAAAAGGCCCTTGCTAAGGAGGGACTTACTGTCACCCAGCGTGAAGTGCTCCCAAGGATTGCATTGAATGATTTATCTGATTATAAAGGAATGTTGTTTATTGAAGCATGCAAAAATAAGTAGCTTAGATAAGACAGTATTTCTCAACATTATTATAGCTTGTACACCTTTTTGCTAAGTACCCAATAATGTGAATAACCACATCTCAAGTACCCCTGGATACCTATATATTAGTTAAAAGTACCCAATATAAGCATGTCCATTCCTTTATGCTTTTGATTAATTAAAATACATATTCAGGCTCATGTGTGCATCGATTTGCATATTTTTAATCCAAAATCTTATTGCAATAGATTAAAGAAGAAATGTCCAAGTACCCCCTAAGCGTGTGTGTTGTACTGCTTAAAGGGACTCCGAGCAGTGCAGAAACTATGGAAAGATGCATATCATTTTAAAGCTCTCTTTCTCCTCTTTCCAATGATATATAAACCACCGCCCTACGCCTTTTAGTTTTCGCTATTTTCGCGACTGAAATTGCAGCGGCCGCGATTTCAATCGCGAAAATAGAGAAAACTAAAAGGCGTAGGGCGACGATTTAGGTGTCGCCAGAAAGAGGAGAAAGAGAGCTTTAAAATGATATCCATCTTTCCATAGTTATATTGTATTACACAGGGCGACTTTTTCCTAAAGTCAGCAGCTCCATTCTGCTCAATGGAGCTGCTGACACTGGGGAAAGTGTCGTCCTGTGGAATACAAGTAACTATGGAAAGATGGATATCATTTTAAAGCTCTCTTTCTCCTCTTTCTGGCGACACCTAAATCGTCGCCCTACGCCTTTTAGTTTTCTCTATTTTCGCGATTGAAATCGCGGCCGCGGCAATTTCAGTAGCGAAAACTAAAAGGCGTAGGGCGGTGGTTTATATATCATTGGAAAGAGGAGAAAGAGAGCTTTAAAATGATATGCATCTTTCCATAGTTTCTGCACTGCTCGGAGTCCCTTTAAAGGGACTCCGAGCTGAAAAAAAAAAAAAAAATTGGTACTTACCTGGGGCTTTCTGCAGCCCACCGTAGGTCGGGAGGTCCCCCGGCGTGGTCCTGGCTCCTCTCCCGGTCCCTCCGCCGCATACCGCACCACGGCCATGCACAGTACTGTCACGCCGGCTACCGTGATGACACGCAGCGGCCGACATGATGACGAAGAGCGTCCCGGTTCAGGAAGTGGGAGCCCGACACCTGGCCCGGGTGTCCGCGGTGTGGTATGCGTCGGAGGGACCGGGAGAGGAGCCAGGACCACGCCGGGGGAACTCCTGACCTACGGTGGGCTGCAGAAAGCCCCAGGTAAGTACCAATTTTGTTTATTTTTTGAGGTCAGGGTCACTTTAACTCCCTGACAGTGTTAAAGGATTCCTTATCTCTTAATAAATTCAGTAATTGACGCCACGTGTATGTGTGAAGAGGTGCACATAGGCTTACTGCACCTTCCATGGCCTTCCATCTATCTGCGTTCGTCATAAAAAGCTCCCGGTACAATGCAGTGGACAGCAGGGTTGGCGCAGCAGCAGTATGTCCGCGGGAGTACGCACACACTCCTGCGGAAAGATGTAGCTGCCGTGCGTGCCCTCTGACCCAGATATACTGTGTGCACATGTGCAGTGTGTCTGCTTGCACACCAGATGGCATGCACGCTGGCTACATTTTCCCATGGTAGTAAGTTCACTCCTGCACATACTGTGGCTGCACCACCCCTGACAACCACTGCATTGTACCTGGAGCTTTTTATGATGAACGGAGACAGGCGGCAGGCCACAGGAGGTGCGGTAAGCTAATGTGCACCTCCCCACACACATGGCGTCAATTTCTGAATTTATTAAAGAATACCAGAGTCGAAAAAAACATGGAAAATTTTCCTCTCTGCCCCTTGTACAAGAAAGCACCCCAGGATCTTCTTCTAAGTCACCGGAGTCGGGGTGACTGTGCAGGCGATGGCCCGGCTGCCTGTGGCTGGGAACGCACTGCGCATGCCTATGATGTCATACGCATGCGCAGTGCACTGACTATAAATAATAAAAATAGATCGTTGAGGAGTTGCCAGCTCTTCACAGACGCACACAAACACACAACTGCACACTCAGATCTCCAACTGGCTAAATTGCCACAAGAATGGAAGTTCCAACCAGCTGTTGCCAAAACTGTAAGCACCGTGCATCCTTAACGAGTGTCCAGCAACTCACAAGTAGCACAGGCAGATGTAGCATAGTAAAAGCAACAGTGCAGCAAGTTGCCAATAAACAGCGAGTTACTGAGGTCAATGTCTGATACAGCGGCAGTTAATAAGCTAAGCCAAGGCAAGCCAGAACACAGGGACATGAAATGCTTCACCAGGGTAAGGCCCAATTGGGGTGACCTTCCATCCATTCGCACAAAAACCAATAACAAAAACGCTGTTACACCAGTTAGAGTTAAAACAGCCACAGCTTTATTTAAATTACATTTAACAATTGTATAAAAGCACATGCTCTGGAAGTCCCTTGACAAATCCCTCTGTCTGCCTTTTTCCTTGATTTTAAAACACCGTACCAGCCACTAGCCTAACACATTTCATAATACTGTAATCTATAATTGATTCCATTATGCCATTAGCCAACATCCAATGATGTAGGCTCCATCCAATTGGCTCAGTGGGTACTTCCCTGAAGATAAAAAAGCTGGCATTGTCTAGGACCCACCTTCCAACAATTTCTCTAGCCTTCTTCCTTCCTTCCTTTAGACACTGTACCAGCCAGTAGCTTACCAAACTTTGTTTACCTTATACCTTCGGCTTGCTTTGATTGCTTCCATGACCTGGCTCTGTGGTTTCACATCCCTGCAAGTTAAAGCAGGTAAAAAAGGGGGGGTACTCCTCCGTATCCCCCCCATACCGCACTAGCCTGCCCATTATAGTGGCCCATCGGGGGGCACCCTTTCACAACCGGTGTTGCTTCCTTCTCCTTGGCTCAGTGGGAGCTTAATGGTGTGAAAGAAGAACTGGCATTGTCAGGGCCCAGGGGTGTCCACCTGCTGTGACGAAGATGTTAGTGAGACAACAAGAGAGTTAGACAACATGTTATGTTAAAAGAAAGTGTGCATCCCTTCCACCCCCTAAAGGTGGCCACACACCATACAATTTTTTAAATATCTGTTCAATTTAAGAATTGCAATCAATTTTTCTGACTGATTGTAACATTTCAAAAATATGACCAATGTACCACACACCTATGTTCAATTTTTTCCTCAATTATGATAAAAAATGATTGGAAACTCAGAGAAAATTGCTAGGGTGTGTATATTAATAAATTAACAATCCAACACACACCATACAATCTTTAGTAGAAATTGAAGAGAAATATCTGGCATTCCGGATCGATTTAAATCGAAAAAAAACGGGAAATCCGATCGGATTTTCCAGTCGAATGAAAAAAAAAGCTTTCGATTTTTTTGAGAGATACGATCGTTTTTATCGAATTACTGTAAAATCGGATCATTTTATTGTATCGTGTGTGGCTACCTTTAGCCAACAGCGACCTTCTGACTAGTGACCCTTGGGAGGGTGGTAATACTGATTGTTGTACCCAGTTGGAGTTCTCATTCAAAAGGCTGAGATCACTGCTTGCATACAGTTTTATTCCCCTTACCTGGACCACCCTTTTTTAACACCTTGCTACACTTGCAATCCTTCCCACTAGCCATTTAATCCCTCTCATTCCTCGCTAGGCCATCCCTGGTCCCGCCCTGTCGTAACCTATCCCCTATGCTAATGCTCGGCTCCTGGGCCTTCTGGAGTGCAAAGATTGTTCTTCCACCAGTCCTGCTGTCCTCCGAGCCATGGGCTCCAATCAGTGACTGTAAAAGTAGCTGAGAATATGGCTGAAGCTGGTCAGAATCTGAACACGAACACCAGAACAATGTCCTGCACTGGAGGCAGCAGCATTGGTTGGTATGTCTGGGGGAGTGACTTAGGGTGGAATTTAGAAGTGCTTTTTAATTAAAAGGCCTTTGGATTTTTGCTGCTCCCACCCCCAACAATTTGCAATGCATATAGAGGTATATCAGTAATCCTTATCTATTCCCACTAAGAGTTATGCAAAAAACATACCGTATTTTCGGACTATAAGACGCTCTGGCATATAAGACGCACCTAGGTTTAGAGGACGCATTCTCTTCTATGTGGGGGGCGGCAGAGATCTTCAATCAACTTAATTGAAGGTCGCAAGATAAGAGGATACTGTATTCGTTGGATTATTTACCGAGGATAATGGCGTGGGAACATTTTTTTAAAGGTACAGGTAAGTATTTCTGGTTAATTAAGAATATTAAGATACTTTTTTCGTGGTTTTGTTTTTATTTCATTTTTAACCCTTTGTGGAAATGGGTAAGGGGTACTTTGTACCCCTATACTCATTTCTCCTGGGAGGGGGGTGGGTATCTGGGGTCCTCTTCTTAAAGGGGACTCCCAGATGCCACCATGAACCCCCCCAGGGAGTCGTCACCCCCACCTCCTCCTGGGACACCAGAGGTGGGGAAGAGCCCCTTGTCCATGGATTGGACAAGGGCTCGGAGGAGAGGGGAAGGCTTGGCTACCCCTCTCCCCCGGAGCCCCCCCATACCATGGACGTCAGAGCAAGTGGGGATGCCAGACAGAGGGGAGGGGAGTGCCGATCACCAGGGGAACGTCAGGAAGGTGACTGGATCCTCTTCTTTCACCCTACCGCCATAGCTTTTATGGTGATCACTACGATCTGCCGGCGATTGTAGTGATCACAAGATCAGGAGCCAAAGCCAAGCACGATGACTCCTGATCACTGAGGGGAGATGTCAGCTGTCATATGACAGCTGAATCTCCCCTCTGGGCTGCACACGATCGCGTTGGGAGTGGAAATGGCGGGTGGCGTAAAACCTACGCCTCATCACTCTTAGACAGCCCCAAGTGTGGCGTAGGATTTAACTACGGCAGTGCCCAAAGGGTTAAAAGGCCAGAGATTTCCAGTAGCAAAGTAGTTAATCTTTGCACATGACTAATCAGATTTGGAACCATAGCATACCATAGCATGCTAATTAAGTAATGGGTAGTGCTCCCTTGGCACAGGGGCCAGTAAAATTGTGATAGAACCTGTCAGCAGGTAAGGTTTATGCATCAGGCCCCTAGTTAAACCCTGCAGTCTAAGATAATGTTTATTGAGATAAATGAATGACTTAGCAGATTTATGAGGACAGAGTTTAAGATGTAATAGTTTCAGGAGGCCCCCTAAATCTGATGTTTTTCTTATTCCTATCTTACATCTCTGCCAGTTTAAATTGTGAAAAACTCAAATTGTATCTATAGTCTATGGCATTAAAAACAGAAAAAAAATAATATCAAAGAAAGGATTATTGGTTCAAGTTACTGAAAGAGTTAATACCCAAACTTTTCACTTCACTAAGGGCTCGTTTCCACTATCGCGAATCCGCATGCGTCCAACGCATGCGGATTCGCACATGTAATGCAAGTGGATGGGCCTGTTTCCACTGTAGCGTTGTTGAGGTGCGTTTTTTTCAGCGGTAAAAAAACGCACAAAAGAGCCAACGAATTTGCCTGCGAGTGGAATTCATGCGAATCGCCGCTAATGTATTTAATAGGAAATTCGCATGCGGCTATGGTATGCGAATTTTCATGCGAATTCGCATGCGAATTCCCATAGGTACCAATGTAACTTCAAACAGGCAGTGACATGGTTAAATTCGCATATACCATCACCAAAAAACGCGCAAAAATTCGCATCCGCGCGCTATTTCATGCAATTTCAACAGCGGTGGAATCCAGGCGATTCTGCACCGCAATAGTGGAAACGAGCCCTTAGGAGGTAATTTACTCTTGCCTTACCAAAATTATCAGAATGACTTGAGCTGTGTCAGGCAGCTATGCAGAAAAGCGTTGTCTGCATTAAGGGGGGAAGCAAGAAACTTTCTCTCCTTTATTTTCTCAGTAATTACTAAATTAAAAATAAATTACATAAATAGTTACCTTGGGGACAGAACTTTTTTTAACATGTATGTCAAGAGAGTACATTACTATTAATTTTGAAACTATGGGCTCGTAATTAGTGACAGACACAAAACTGAAAAAATGCACCTTTATTTCCAAATAAAATATTGGCGACATACAGTATATTGTACTAGGGAAATATTTTAAATGTTGCAATAACTGGGATAAATGGGCAAATAAAATGTGTGGGTTTTAATTACATTAGCATGTATTATTTAAAAAAAATAGATAATGGCTGAGAAATAATGAATTTTTTCATTTTTTTCTTATTTTTCCTGTTAAACGCAGTTAGAATAAAATAATTCTTAGCAAAAAGTACCCCCCAAAGAAAACCTAATTGGTGGCAAAAAAAACCAAGATATAGATTGTTTCGTTGTGACAAGTAGTAATAAAGTTATAGGCGAATGAATGGAAGGACTGTTGACTGTTGAAAAATTGCTCTGGTTTTTTAAGGGGAAAAACCCTTTGAGGTGAAGTTGTTAATCTACACAAAACCAAGTAGTGAATAGAAACTTATCATGCTTTAAAGAGACTCTGTAATAAAAAGAAAACCCTCTAGTGAATACTTACCTCGGGAGGGGGAAGCCTCAGGGTCCCAATGAGGCTTCCCCCTCACCTGTAGCTTGGGGTAATCCAGCGCTGGCTCCCCCGAAAGGCCCGCGACAAGGCTTGACAAGAGGGTGCAGGCGCGGTCAATTTTTACCTACCGCTATACTGCGCAGGCACACTAGCGACTCTTTATTCGGGTTAAGGCAGAAATAGCCGAAACTGATCAGATCTGCTCTACTGCACAGGCGCAAAGTACTCACATCTGCGCTGTAGAGCGGATCGATCGGGTTTGGCTATTTCCGCCTTAGACCCGAATGAAGAGCCGCTAGTGCTCCTGCACAGGATTGTGGTAACTAAATATTTACCTCGCTGCTTTTTGGAGGGTCCCGGCACTGCAACGAAGGGGTGGAGGAGAACGGGGGAAGCCTTGTTAGGATCCAGAGGCTTCCCAGGTAAGTACCCCACAGGGGCCCTGTTTTTGATACAGGTTTTCTTTAAAGGTCGATTCAATTTTATGATTAAATCTAATAGTAATCTTAATCATGTCAGGCGAGGAGATTTCCAGTGTGCCCCAGTTTTGTACTATGGCCTGTTTAGTTGCACTCATTGTTGCACATAATAAGTGAGAAACAAATTTCCTAAAACAGAGAGGAATTATTTCAGGCTCTAGGTAGAGTAGGGCTAATTGAGGCAGGGCCAGATTTAAGCCAAGGCCAAATAGGCCGTGGCCTAGGGCACCACAGGATCAAGGGCGGGTGGGCAGCAGGCTATACTAGGGGGAAGGAATGGGTCACCTGGCTATTTATACTAGAGGGAGGGGGTCATCAGTAGAGATGGCCCAAAGGGTTGGCCCGCAAATGGTTCCGGGCGAACTTTAGGTGGCAAAGGCGAACTTTTGTGGAAGTTCGATTCACCCCCATAATGCTCCATTGAGCAGAACTTTGACCCTCTACATCACAGTCAGCAGGCACATAGGTAGCTCACTTCACCACTATACCACCAACAACACTACATGCTGAAGCCAGCCTAGCATGTACCAATATGATATATCCAAGAAAAAATTGCTTAAGGATTGTAGTATGTCAAAAGCTAACTCACATTGGCCAGGAATAGAACCCAGGCCTAACGCTCTGTAGGCTGCTATCCTAACCATTATACCACCAACAAAACACGCTACAATGCTACATGCTGAAGCCAGCCTAGCATGTACCATTATGATATATCCAAGAGAAAATTGCTTAAGGATTTGTAGTACCGTGTTTCCCCGAAAATAAGAAACTGTCTTATATTATTTTTTGCTCCAAAAGATGTGCTAAGGCTTATTTTCAGAGGATGTCTTATTTTTGGGCGAAACACTGGTAGTTTTCCTATACAAAATGTATATACTGCATGCCTTGCTGTAACACAAGCAGCATACACAGAGCTTGTGGTTTGCAGATATTGGCTTTCACGTACAAGAAACTGATTATGCTGATCATGTGGGTAAGAGTGTATTTCTTGCAGGCAGAGAACTCTCAGTCAGGCTCCCCAGAGCTATGATAGGTTAAGCTGTGTGTCCTGGGAAGAGGTTAAGTGCTGCTGATGCTTATCACCACAGATGAGGAGGGATGGCTCCAACAAAAACACTAATTGCCTGACACATATACAGGACTGTAGAGGTCACATTATACTGCTGCTCTCCTGTATCCAGACTTTGTATTGAGCGTGACTTGCTGCTGTCATGCGGGCTGCTACTAGGGCTTACATTCGGGGGAAGTCTTATATTTCAAGCATGCTAGGAATTCTTGCTAGGGCTTATTCTCAGGGGATGTCTTACTTTAGGGGAAACACGGTATGTCAAAAGCTAGCTCACATTGGCCAGGAATAGAGCCCAGGCCTACCGCTCTGTAGGCTGCTATCCTAACCATTATACCACCA
This sequence comes from Hyperolius riggenbachi, assembly GCF_040937935.1. Lineage (NCBI taxonomy): Eukaryota > Metazoa > Chordata > Amphibia > Anura > Hyperoliidae > Hyperolius > Hyperolius riggenbachi. Next base: position 86,414,927 of record NC_090648.1, on the reverse strand, counting down.
ACACCACATGCTGAAACTTCTTGAAGCAGACTTACTTCCTCCCTCCAAAGACACACATACATCCCCATAAAATCATTCAACAGCAACTGCGTGCACAGTCTTTGTGGTACACAGTCTTTGTGGCACAATTGGTTAGCGTGTTTGGCTGTTAACTAAAAGGTTGGTGGTTCAAGCCCACCCAGGCATGGCCTTGCCTTTTGTGTTCAACAGTTGTCCGAAGAGAACCCCAGATAGCCATGTAGATTCATATCTCTCTCTCTCTCTCTCTCTCCCTCACTCTCTCTCTCTCTCTCTCTCTCTCTCTCTCTCTCTCTCTCTCTCTCTCTCTCTCTCGTAGGGATGGTCACCACTTTCCGCGGGATTGTATTTTCCGCAATTTTGGGTGGAAATTGGTCATTCCATTCCATTTGGTCAGAACGGAATTGCTTTTTCAATCCAGTGGAATTCCGAAATTGCCTGTGAAATTCTGCTGGGATACGTTGATGGTTTTAAGCTGAAAATTCACTTCAATGGCATCAAGTCCTAGAGAGAGAGAGAGAGAGAGAGAGAGCTCATTTGTCTCTTGGGTATTTCACAATGGTACATGCTAGGCTGGCTTCAGCATGTAGCATTGTAGCGTGTTGTGTTGGTGGTATAATGGTTAGGATAGCAGCCTATAGAGCACTAGACCTGGGTTCGATTCCCAGCCAATGTATGTAGGCTGGCTTTTGAAATCCTACATTTCACTAAGCAAGCTCATTTTTCTCTTGGATATATCACAATGGTGCATGCTAGGCTGGCTTCAGCATGTAGCATTGTAGTGTGTTGTGTTGGTGGTATAATGGTTAGGATAGCAGCCTACAGAGCGTTAGGCCTGGGTTCTATTCCTGGCCAATGTGAGATGGCTTTTTACATAATACAAATCCTTAAGCAAGCTCATTTTCTCTTGGATATATCATAATGGTACATGCTAGGCTGGCTTCAGCATGTAGTGTTGGTGGTGGTATAGTGGTGAAGAGAGCTACCTACCATGCACTCAGACCTGGGTTCAATTCCCGGCCAAGGTATGTAAGCTGGCTTTTGAAATACTACAATTCCCTGGAAGACAAGACCCTCCCCCCTCGAGAGAGAGGGAGGGATTACACTTCCTGATGTTGTAAAGTAGTGTAGACCTGCAATTGAACATTCAATGAGATTTCTGACCTTAAAACACTGCTTTGTAGTAAATTCATATTTTTTTCTGGGACTTTTGATGTGTATTTCACTCAACCATGTCTTCCTCCAGGTATTAGACCCCTTGAAACATCGTTTCTATAATTTTTCTAGTCAGCAGAAATTTATCAAAATTTTTAAGTTCGCCTCCCTATTGAAGTCTAATGCGGTTCACGAAAGTTCGCGCGAACCGAACCTTCCGCGAAAGTTCTGGAACAGGGTTCGCGAACCTGAAAATCGGAGTTCGTGACATCTCTGGTCATCAGGTCATCAGACTATCTATACCAGGGGTGCCCACACTTTTTCGGCTCGCGAGCTACTTTAAAATTCGCCAAGGCCAGGAGATCTACCAACCAACCAAGTAGACAATGAGCGCAACTAAGGAACTTTTGCTATGCAGCATGGCTGCACCTAGCGTGTGCAAGTTGTTTTTCAATATACGCTGCTAGAGCAGCACAGTTTGAGCCCCAATTGAGCCCTATATCACCTGCATTACAAGTGATATAGTATGCGTCATCTACTGGATGAATATCATATCCTGATATAGATAGATAGATAGATAGATAGATAGATAGATAGATAGATATGTGTATGTACGTTCAATGGCCACTATGGATGGGACCCCAGGAGAGAAGATAAGAGTGGAGCTGCTTTGAGGGACACAGAGGCTGCTAGGGGCTAGAGGAAGCCCCAGATATGTAAATCTGCAGACATTTAGTTTAGCTCATGTATCAGTGATCAACAGATAAAACCTGCTCTTAACTTACTTGCATAACAATAGGCCAGCATTTAGGACCCTGCAGCATGACTTCTGTCAGTCCGGATCCTTATCACTTCACTACTGTTGCTGGGAGTGGAGGGGGCAGGGTGACGGCTAATCAACATTCTCTTCAAAGTAGTGTCACTTCTTCCCTGCTGGATCTCGCCACAGACAGCCCGTTAGGAGGGAGGGGGAGGCGGGCTGTACATTACACAGGAGCTGTTATCTCCTGCTCTCCGGTCAGAGCACAGCTGCAGCACGTGTCTGCGAAAGCCTGAGAGAGACACTCGGGGATGGGAGGGAGCAGCCTTTCCAGGAGCAGGCCAGGCAGGCACCATTCTTCTCTTGTAAATCCAGCCCTGGGCGGAAGTGTTGCTTCCCGCTCTGCCTCCAGCCATGATACTACGTCATGGCAGAGCCGCCCCTGGCCTCTCAGCCGAGCCTCTCTCCTCCCCTGATTGGCGAGAACAGCGGCCAGCAGCAGAATCTGATAGGACGCGGCCAATTGGCCGCGTTCTACAGCTGCCAGCCACAAAATTCAATGGGACGCGGCCATGAGGCCGCGATCTACCAAACAGGCGGTCGCGATCTACCGGTAGATCGCGATCGACGTATTGGGCAGCCCTGATCTATACGGAAGAGCGGGAAGGATCATCTTCGCATACCAGAGGGAAGGGGGATTGGGTCATCAGGATACCTATACTGGAGGCAAGGGGGATCATCAGGGTATCTAAACTGGGAAGGGGGGGCATACTGGGGGAGGGGGTCAACTGGCTACCTATACTGGGGGGGGGGGGGGGGTCATCTGGCTATCAGTACTGAAGGGGGCGGCTGCTGGCAGTGGCCTTGGGAAGTAAAGAGTATAAATCCGGCCCTGGGTTGAGGTGAAATTGAAAAAGGAATGTTTATCTGACCACTGATTTCATGACTAATGACCTTCCTAAGGCCATTCAGTACCTGCAATACTTCGCAAATAGTAATGTTGTGACACCTTTTTCTCCCAGTCAATCTAACAGTCAAAAGTGTTTGAGCCTGAGGTCTTCATTAAAATTATTCTGTTTATGCAACTCTCTCCTCCTTTTCAGCAAACAGTGGAAACAGAAAGACGCTCTCCTGAAGTCAATAATCAAACAGATTGTGAAATGTCACCACAAGAAAGAGAATCTCACAGACCCCCTGCAGCTCCCACAAGCCGACTGCGTCACCTCGGTTTTGATGCTGGACAACATCAGTACAGATGAGGATAACTACATGAGTAACCTCAGGAAGATTCGGAAGTTTGTGAAACCTGGAGGACACCTGCTGCTAGTGGGGGCTTTAGAGGGGACATATTATATGGTGGGGAATCAGCAAATGCATCTGTTTAAAGAGGAACTCCAGTGAACATTTTACTGTTGGCAGGTGATGTAGCTGCTGCATGGTTTTTGGCAGTTGGAAACAGCTGTAAACAACTGCCAAAAAAAGTTCAAACTTTTCTTGTGGGAGGGGTTTCTTGTGGGAGGGGGTTCACCACAATATCAGTCATACAGCGCCCCCTGATGGTCTGTTTGTAAAAAGAAATAGATATCTCATCTAAAAGGGGTTATACCGTAAGCTACTGATTGGGATAAAGTTCAATTTTTGGTCTGAGTTTCTCTTTAAGTATGATGAGAATTTTGTGAAGAATGCCCTTGCCAAGGGGGGATTTACTGTCACGCATTGCAAAGTAAGCCAAAGAAGTGCAGTGAGTGAGCTATGGGATTATAAAGGGATATTGTTTGCTGCCGCACGCAAAGATAAGTAGCTTGCAGCACTCAGCAAGGACACGCCTACAACGGTTCTGATGTTACCACAGCCCAAACTCCTCCCATGTGCTACTGCAGCAATTTCCTGCTCTCCATAAGTGGTCTCAGCTGTTGTTATATCAAGTGTAGATCTGTACAGAAGCAATTGTTGGCTATTATTTTGTGTTAGGAAGGAATTTGAGGGATGGTTCACACTTGTCGTTGTGGAAAAAGCACACAATTTTTCACATGCATAATTTAGCCTTTGCAATTTTTCCAATAATTTTTGTGTGCGATTTAGCGACTATAAAATGCTTTTTTATGCAAAACAAAAAAAAATGGCAACGCTAAATACATCAGAGGGCAATATAATAGCTTGGCGGATGAGCTTTTTGTCCCTAGGCCTTCTCAAAGGACTAGAGAACATGATCTGCGCATGGAGGAAAAACGTTTTAGCCATTTATTTAGGAAAGGGTTCTTTACAGTAAGAGTGATTAAGATGTGGAATGCATTGCCACAGGAAGTAGTTATGGCAAACTCTATACCTGCATTTAAAGGGGGCTTAGATGCTTTCCTTGCTTTGAAAGACATCCATGGCTACAATTACTAGGTTATGCCTAATGATGTTGATCCAGGGATTTTATCTGATTGCCATCTGGGGTTGGGGAAGTATTTTTTCCCTTTTGGGGCTAATTGGACCATGCCTTGTAAGGGTTTTTTCGCCTTCCTCTGGATCAACAGGGGTATGTGAGGGAGCAGGCTGGGGTTGTACTTTGTTATCTGGTCGAACTCGATGGACGTATGTCTTTTTCAACCAAAATAAATATGTAACTATGTAACTATGTAATTCTGCATGAATACCAGTGAAGCTAATTTACATGAAAAATACGTCAAATTAACTTCCACATCGCATGCGATTTTTCATGCAAAACATAATGTTTCTGTATTCCCACTGACATGTATTTAAGCACAAAAGAAAATAAGCAGAGCTCCCATCCAAACTATGAAAAATCGCAAACGCAAATTTGGAAACGATCCCCAATAGAATGCAATGCTATTTACAAGTATTGTAGGAAGTGAATTCCGCACAATGTCGGTAGAGTCGAAATCGCTTTATGGTTGCAATTTTCCTGTTTGCCTGTTGTTTTCATATAACTCTATGTTTAACGTTAGAATTTCATGAAGATTTCTATATTCATTGCTGTGTAATGGTGCACCGTGTTTAATCGTATGCTTTTACATTTTTACTTTTGTATCATGTTTTTATGTACTTGATTACACTGATTAGGGGTTGTTATCCTTCCCCAATTGTTTTATATGCACTCCCCTTTGTGGGTGGGGTTTCTGAGCATGTGTTATCGGGTGTGGCTCCATCCTATATATGGGTCACCCCTTTTCACTTGCGCCTATGCTATGATTAAGGGCATGCAACGCCCGAAACATGTCAGCATGTAGTGTTTGATTTTAGCCTGTCATGTGTATTAATTAAATAAAGCGATTTCAAATCTACCGACATTGTGCGGAATTCACTTTCTACAATACTGGATTAGAGGTCTAAGCAGCTCGTTTTTCCTGCACTGTCGGTGGATGGAGTTTGCGAGCGGAGTTTCACCTGCATTACTATTTACAAGTACAGTGACTGCATGTTCTGAAGTAGCAATTTGGCCAAGATTTTTGATGGTGTAAATCCTGTCTGAAGAAAGTTGGGTTGACTTATTGGTTTAGAGAACTCTTAAAGCAGAGTTAAAGAAAACTTGAAGCAAAAAAACACTTATGATATAAGTGAATAGATAATGAATAGAACATTAGTAGCAAAGAAAAGAGTCTCATATTCTTATTTTCAGGTATATAGCTTTTTTTATTTTTATATATAGCATTGCATCATTCTGTCATAATTGCAGTTTAGAAACCATAATCTGTCTTTTAAGATATAAAACAAAGCAGAAATAATGACCCTTTGCACTCTCCTGCAGTAATATATTATCACAAGCTGTCTCTCACTTTTTCTTGGCTGTTTAACAACTTTTGGACCGCCGTAGTTGAAATCTATGCCCTGTTTTGATGCTGATCTGGCTGACAGGGTGTAGATTTCAACTCACCACCGCTGTGCGCATCTGCCGTTTTCGTCGCTCCCAACGGTCTCGCCGATGTCTCCCCGATGTCTCCTGTCACAGCTCACTTGCTCTGCCTATCTCTATAACGGCAGAGCCCTGTGAGCCGGTCAGGAGCTGATTTCATTGGCTCCTGTCCCTGTCTATCAACGTAAGCAGCTCCCATTGGCTTACATTGAAAGACACGGTCAGGAGCCAATGAAAAAAGCTCCTGACCGGCTCACAGGAAATCTGCCGTCATAGGGACGGCAGAGTGGGTGGCCCAGGTTCCCGACGTGCGGCGGTGACGGCGATTGCGGTGGGTATGTGCGGCGATTCGTCGGGATTCTGCCGTTTCTGTACCAGCGGTCTCTGGTCCTTAAAGGGGAACTGTCGCAAAAATCTTAAAATTTAAAACATACAAATAAGGAGTACATTTCTTCCAGCGTAAAATGAGCCATAAATTACTTTTTTCCTATGTTGCTGTTATTTTCAGTAGGTAGTAGAAATGTGACATTACCGTTACCGACAGGTTTTGGGTTAGTCCATCTCTTCATGGGGGATTCTCAGCATGGCCTTTATTCTTTATAAAGACATTCCCTGAAAAAAAATTATACAAAGATGCTGCCCAGCCTCCCTGCTCGCTACAGACTATTTTGGCAGTTGGATTGAGCAACTGCCATTCACTAAGTGCTTTTAGAAATTAAGAAAACCCTGAGAACCCTCCATGAGAAGATGGGCTAGTCCAAAATCTGTCTGTAATGTCAGATTTTTACTGCTTACTGTAAGTGACAGCAACATAGGAGAAAAGTAATTTATGGCTCATTTTACTCTGGAAGAAATGTACTTCCTATTTGTATGTGTTTATATGTATTTTTAATTTTAAGATTTTCACGACAGAGATCCTTTAAAGAGGACCCGAGGTGGGTTTTACAAATCCTAATTGCACACAGAGGCTGGGTCTGCATATAATGTCCAGCCTCTGTTGCTATATTGTTCTCCCCCAGACCCCCCCCCACCCCCCGCTCTGCTTGCCCCCATAAATGAAATCGCCATGCTAGCTGTTTACATGGCTGCTGTCACTCATAGCGCTCCCCCGCCTCCTCCATATCGCTGCTCCCCACCTGCGTCCCTTCCCTCCCCGCTGATTGGAGGGAAGGGACACAGGCGGGGAGCGGCGTCATAGAGGAGGCAGGCATAATGTACTGGAGTGGTATTGTGCATGCAACTTAATGTGGCAATAGCAGTAGTGTGCACACAGCTCTGGGTGTTAGTGGGCTGTGGAGTGTCACACACAGAAAACAAAACAAACAGGAGACCCGATGTGCTAGCCCTCAAAAGGGCTGTTTGGTGTGCTTTCAAAGCAAGTGAGGAACAAGGACAAAGTCAGTCCACCAGGGAGTCAAGCAGTCCACACCCGGATCCTCCAAGGGTATGTAAGAGCAAAAAATTATTTATGCAATTAATTATGCATATGTTTTGCATCTGCTTGATTGCTGAGTGTGTATTTGAGCTATATAAGCGGTGCACATGAGGTGGATAAGTCATTCAGATGCAGCCCATGTGGTGAGCGCTGGCTCTATCCTCTGCTCTCTATATTGAATGTAAGTTACACATTTTTTGCTTAGCTGCTCCCAGGGTAAGGACATATGCTTTTAACTTAGGTTAGATAGTGTAGGATTAACTTAGGTTAGATAGTGTAGGACATCTGCTACGGAGAATTACCTCAACACTGGTGCAGATGTCTAGTAGATTGTATTTTGCATGCAAACTATAATGGAAGCTAAACTTTCTCCATAAAGCAGTATTGCAATGTTTGGATACGGGGCGGGCAATTTTAGTCCAGGGTGTACGCCACAGCGATTAACCATTCAACTGTAGTATTAGGTCAGGGATGCGCAGCCTTCTACCTGTATTTGTTTCCATAATTTTGTAACTACCAGGCTAGCAGCTCCCATTGTGCTCTTCCTGTTTGCATGGTAAATATTTAATTATGCATATGTTTTGCATCTGCTTGATTGCTGAGTGTGTATTTGAGCTATATAAGCGGTGCACATGAGGTGGATAAGTCGTTCAGATGCAGCCCATGTGGTGAGCGCTGGCTCTATCCTCTGCTCTCTGCAGTGGCGTAGCTAAGGAGCTGTGGGCCCCGATGCAGGTTTTACAATGGGGCCCCCCAAGCACTCTATACATAACAATTGATACAGTGCACCAAAACGTGCCATTAGCAACTACAGTGTCAGAGGTGCTAGAAGGGATTGGGGAGCAGCTTGTTAATGATTACCACTATTCATAGTATCTATAGAAGTGATTATTATGAGCACAGGACCAATAGAGAGCTAATACTGTAGTTGAGGGATTGCCCTTCAGGGCCCCTCTGGCCCAAGGACCCCGATGCGGTGGCTACCTCTGCACCCCCTATTGCTACGCCCCTGGCTCTCTGTATGTAAGAGCAAAGTCCAAATAAAAGAAAGACTGGGTTTCTACCTGGATTTATGCAAAATTCGCAAATGTATTAACCTCCCTGGCTGTTAATTTCTGTCTTGATTTATGGGTCTAAAGAGGTACATTTTTGCAAGACTTTAAGGCCTCCAATTCTTAAGTCTTAACTCACTAAAATATATCAGAATAAAGCCTGGTAGACATCCTGCGTATTATTAAAAGACTGGAACACAAAATTGTTGAAATAATTACATTTATAAATAAACTTAAAAAATAGTGAAACTGAACAAATAAGGAACCAGACTATACAGCTTGTATATATATATCTAATACACCTCCCACGTGTGGTATATTTTGAAAGAGAATTGCACAGAGGGCCACATCACAATCGGGATAGTAGAAGAGTGATTCCTTTTTGCTTGTCTTAGGCGGCAGGCAGAGAGTAGTCAAAATCCAAGCAGAGGTCGGTACAGGCGGCCGGCAGAAAGTAGTCAAAATCCAGGCAGAGGTTGGTGCAGGTAGCAGACAGAGAGTAGTCAAAATCCAGGCAGAGGTCGGTGCAGGTGGCAGGCAGAGAGTAGTCAAAATCCAGGCAGAGGTCGGTACAGGCGGCCGGCAGAAAGTAGTCAAAATCCAGGCAGAGGTTGGTGCAGGTAGCAGACAGAGAGTAGTCAAAATCCAGGCAGAGGTCGGTACAGGCGGCCGGCAGAGAGTAGTCAAAATCCAGGCAGAGGTTGGTGCAGGCGGCAGACAGAGAGTAGTCAAAATCCAGGCAGAGGTCGGTGCAGGCGGCCGGCAATGCTACACCTTACAGTGAGGTTTGTTTAAAAAATGAGATTAAAGGTGTTACGTTTACTTTAATGCTGCTGAGAGCTGCTTTTTTCTTTTCTTTTTTTTTTGCTTTCAAAGATTTTATTGAGGCAATAAAAAAGCATTCCGGAACAGTGGAGCACAACTTAAAGATTACATCAAAGCATGAAACACATTTATCTTCAAATCTTGAAATTTCTAGAGAAATAGAAAAAAGGTTTCTTATACCACATGGAAAATAAGAAGAAAAAACAAAATACTAGGACTAGAGGTAATGAGGTTAAACACTAAGTAGCGGCTTGTTCACACTAGAAGAGCTTTTCTAAGTGTTTTGAGACTTTAAAAGCTCTTGCTTATGTTATTCTATGTGTGTGTTCTCACTGGAGCGATGTGATTTTGTAAAAATCCCCCATAGCCTTGCATTAGCAAGAGCTTTTCAAAATCACTAGCGCTTAACAAGCTCTTATAGATAGTGTGAACAAGCCTTAAGTAAGCATTAGGAAACACGAGCATCATAAAACTTCAGAGTCAAAAGAGAGCAATTAAGTAACCTACTCTAGTGTTGGGCGAACATCTAGATGTTCGGGTTCGGGCCGAACAGGCCGAACATGGCCGCGATGTTCGGGTGTTCGACCCGAACTCCGAACATAATGGAAGTCAATGGGGACCCGAACTTTTGTGCTTTGTAAAGCCTCCTTACATGCTACATACCCTAAATTTACAGGGTATGTGCACCTTGGGAGTGGGTACAAGAGGAAAAAAAAATTAGCAAAAAGAGCTTATAGTTTTTGAGAAAATCGATTTTAAAGTTTCAAAGGGAAAACTGTCTTTTAAATGCGGGAAATGTCTGTTTTCTTTGCACAGGTAACATGTTTTTTGTCGGCATGCAGTCATAAATGTAATACATATAAGAGGTTCCAGGAAAAGGGACCGGTAACGCTAACCCAGCAGCAGCACACGTGATGGAACAGGAGGAGGCGCAGGAGATGAAGGCCACGCTTTGTGAGACACAACAACCCCGGCCTTGCATGAGGGCAAGAAGCGTGCGGATAGCATGCTTTGTACCACCATGCAGTCATAAATGTAATAAAGATAAGAGGTTCCATAAACAGGGACCGGCAACGCTAACCCAGCAGCAGCAGCAGCAGCACACGTGATGGAACAGGAGGAGGCGCAGGAGGAGAAGGCCACGCTTTGTGAGACACAACAACCCAGGCCTTGCATGAGGACAAAAAGCGTGCGGATAGCATGCTTTTTACCGCCATGCAGTCATAAATGTAATAAAGATAAGTGGTTCAATAAACAGGGACCACGCGGCAACGCTAACCCAGCAGCAGCAGACGTGATGGAACAGGAGGAGGCGCAGGAGGAGAAGGCCACGCTTTGTGAGACACAACAACCCAGGCCTTGCATGAGGGCAAGAAGCGTGCGGATAGCATGCTTTGTACCGCCATGCAGTCATAAATGTAATAAAGATAAGTGGTTCAATAAACAGGGACCACACGGCAACGCTAACCCAGCAGCAGCAGACGTGATGGAACAGGAGGAGGCGCAGGAGGAGAAGGCCACGCTTTGTGAGACACAACAACCCAGGCCTTGCATGAGGGCAAGAAGCGTGCGGATAGCATGCTTTGTACCGCCATGCAGTCATAAATGTAATAAAGATAAGTGGTTCAATAAACAGGGACCACGCGGCAACGCTAACCCAGCAGCAGCAGACGTGATGGAACAGGAGGAGGCGCAGGAGGAGAAGGCCACGCTTTGTGAGACACAACAACCCAGGCCTTGCATGAGGGCAAGAAGCGTGCGGATAGCATGCTTTGTACCGCCATGCAGTCATAAATGTAATAAAGATAAGTGGTTCAATAAACAGGGACCACGCGGCAACGCTAACCCAGCAGCAGCAGACGTGATGGAACAGGAGGAGGCGCAGGAGGAGAAGGCCACGCTTTGTGAGACACAACAACCCAGGCCTTGCATGAGGGCAAGAAGCGTGCGGATAGCATGCTTTGTACCGCCATGCAGTCATAAATGTAATAAAGATAAGTGGTTCAATAAACAGGGACCACGCGGCAACGCTAACCCAGCAGCAGCAGACGTGATGGAACAGGAGGAGGCGCAGGAGGAGAAGGCCACGCTTTGTGAGACACAACAACCCAGGCCTTGCATGAGGGCAAGAAGCGTGCGGATAGCATGCTTTGTACCGCCATGCAGTCATAAATGTAATAAAGATAAGTGGTTCAATAAACAGGGACCACGCGGCAACGCTAACCCAGCAGCAGCAGACGTGATGGAACAGGAGCAGGCGCAGGAGGAGAAGGCCACGGTTTTTGAGACACAACAACCCAGGCCTTGCATGAGGACAAAAAGCGTGCGGATATAGCAGCAATGCTTTTTGCCGCCATGCAGTCATAAATGTAATACAGATGAGAGGTTCAATAAACAGGGACCGGAAACGCTACACCATCCCAGATGTTCATTGGTCATGTTACTTGGTTGGGGTCCTGGAGTGTTGCGTAGTCATTTCCAATCCAGGATTGATTCATTTTAATTTGAGTCAGACGGTCTGCATTTTCTGTAGAGAGGCGGATACGCCGATCTGTGACGATGCCTCCGGCAGCACTGAAACAGCGTTCCGACATAACGCTGGCTGCCGGGCAAGCCAGCACCTCTATTGCGTACATTGCCAGTTCGTGCCAGGTGTCTAGCTTCGATACCCAATAGTTGAAGGGTGCAGATGGATTGTTCGACACAGCTACGTCATCTGACATGTAGTCCTTGACCATCTTCTCCAGGCGATCGGTGTTGGAGGTGGATCTGCACGCTTGCTGTTCAGTGGGCTGCTGCTGCATGGGTGTCAGAAAATTTTCCCACTCCAAGGACACTGCCGATACCGTTCCCTTTTGGGTACTAGCTGCGGCTTGCGTTGTTTGCTGCCCTCCTGGTCGTCCTGGGTTTGCGGAAGTCAGTCTGTCTGCGTACAACTGGCTAGAGGAGGGGGAGGATGTCAATCTCCTCTCTAAAGTCTCCACAAGGGCCTGCTGGTATTCTTCCATTTTGACCTGTCTGACTCTTTCTTCAAGCAGTTTTGGAACATTGTGTTTGTACCGTGGATCCAGAAGGGTATAAACCCAGTAATTGGTGTTGTCCAGAATGCGCACAATGCGTGGGTCACGTTCAATGCAGTCTAGCATGAATTGAGCCATGTGTGCCAGAGTCCTACCAGAATCCTCATCATCCTCTTGTGAGCGTTGTGATAGTTGTTGTGATGCATCATAGTCGTCACCTTCCTCCTGGTCTGCTTCTGCTGACCATTCGCGTTGAATTGTGGAAGTCCAACGTGCACCGCTCTGGCCCTCGTCAGTGGTGGCATGAAATTCCTGCTCCAACTCCAGCTGTTCCTCCTCCTCTTCTTCGTCATAGCTGCTGGGGCCAGCGTTCCCTGAGGCGGATGGCCTGATGTTGGTACCATCACGCTGATCGTTTTCTCCTTCAGATTCCCCCAGTTGCATCATGACAGCTGTTTCCTTGATTTTTAACATCGACCTCTTCAGTAAACACAGCAGTGGTATGGTAATGCTGACTGAAGAGTTGTCACTGCTCACAAGCAACGTGGATTGCTCAAAATTTTGGAGGACTTGGCAGAGGTCCAACATGTTGGCCCAATCGGATGCACAGAAGCTTGGCAGCTGGCCGGATGCGCCTCGGTACTGCGCCGTCATGTACTGGACCACTGCACTCTTCTGCTCGCAAAAGCGGGCTAGCATGTGCAGCGTAGAATTCCAGCGCGTAGGGACATCACACAGCAAGCGATGGTGGGGGAGATTGAAGCGCTCCTGCATCTTGGCGAGTGCCCCCGAAGCAGTACTGGAATTTCTACAATGTTTGGCCACTCGACGCACCTTCAACAGAAGATCGGCCACGCCTGGGTATGTCCTCAGGAACCGCTGAACTACTAGGTTCATCACGTGCGCCAGGCAAGGGATGTGTGTCAGCTTAGCCAACCTTAAAGCGCGAATGAGATTACTCCCATTATCACACACAACCATGCCCGGTTTCAGGTCCAGCGGTGCCAGCCACAAATCCGTCTGTTCCTTCCCCTCCAAATTTCCTCCCCTGTGTGCTGCTTATCCCCAAGGCAGATTAGCTTCAGCAACGCTTGCTGACGCATGCCAACAGCTGTGCTGCACTGCTTCCACTATCCTACTGCTGCTGGGTTAGCGTTTCCGGATGAGGTACAGCTTTGAGATGCGTTGGAGGAGAAGGAGTCAGAGAGGTAGGTGCTGCTGTTGTTATCCAGTGGGAGGGACGGCGGTGTTTGTGGCGTGGGCAACACCCGTGCCGTAGCAGGTGAGGAATCGCTGCCAGGCTCCACAAGGTTCACCCAGTGCGCGGTAAGGGAGATGTATCGACCCTGGCCGAACGCACTCGTCCAGGTGTCAGTGGTGAGGTGAACCTTGCAGGCAACGGCATTCTTCAAGCTTCGGGTTATTTTGCTGACCACGTGCTCATGCAACTCAGGCACTGCAGAGCGCGCAAAGTGGTAGCGGCTGGGAACCACGTAACGTGGGATGGCCACTGACATCATGCCCTTGAAGCTGTTTGTCTCCACCACTCGATATGGCAGCATTTCGCAGGCCAGAAGCTTGGCTATGCTGGCTGTTACTGCCACGGCCCGGGGGTCATTTGCTGGCAATTTCCTCTTGCGCTCAAACATCTCCGACACAGACAACTGAACCGTAGCGCTGCACACGGAAGGGCTGTTGGTTGTTGTGTTTGATGAACACTGGGAGACCTCAAGAGCACTACTCCGGAAAGTGACAGTGTCAGCGTCGTCTGATGTTTGTTAATGTTGTAAACCACGCAATGGCTGGGCTACTGCTGCTGCTGAGGCGGGTCTGGTGGTGAGTCTGGTGAACCCAAGGGAGGCAGTGTTGTTGCTGGTACCCTGTCCTGACGCGTTTGCCCACAGAGTGGGATGTTTGGATAGCATGTGACGGCTCATGCTGGTGGTGGAGAGGTTGTTAATACTTTTCCCCCTGCTCAGGCGGGTCTTGCACACCTTGCAAATCGCCATGGTAACATCCTCAGTGCAGTCTTCAAAGAAAGCCCAGACTTTGGAGCACCTGCCTCCTTGCTGGCGATTTCTGTTTGCTCCTCTTTTGCCTCTCACTTGAACTTCCACGCTTGTGGTGCCTGAAATTGCGCGCCGCCTACCTTGTGGCACAAGGCGAACTCGTGCAGCAGTGGGTTCTTCAACAGACTCATCTGTGCTGCTGCTACGACGGCGATGTTCTCGTTCACAAACAAAATCTGGGTCTCTGTCCACATTGTCCATACCCTCCTCTTCCATCTCCTCAAACTCGTCATATGTCATTGTGGGCCGCCGCCGTGGAGTAGAGCTCCCCACAACAACCTCTGCGCAGCACACTCCAACGTCGTCTTCCAGATCTTGTCGGCCGACCTCCTGCAATTGCAACCCCTCCTGCCCAAATTGCTCTGGGATTTGGGTTTCCGAGTCCTCCTCGGACTCGCCTTGTATTTCAGTGCGCGGTGCATTTCCCACAGTTAACGGTTGTGAATCCAGGCACAACATTTCTGGCTGTTCCTCCATTGACCTTTGAAAGGTGGAAGTTTGTTGGGCTGGGAATAGCTCCTGCGAATACCCCATTGTGTCCTGAGGTAATTCATCGGACTGGTTATCTGGCAGTTGTGTGCGTGGTGTCGCTGCCGGTTGTGTCAGCTTTGTGCCCACTGGCTCCTTGTAACTGGCTGAGGACTCGGACCTCGTGCGTGATGTGCTGGTGCTGCTTAACCCACTGCTGGACGCTTGAGAGGTCATCCAAGTAATTATCTGGTCCTGTTCTTTTGGATTTGTGAGGGTTGTTGTCCTGGACAACATGGGCGGTATTGAGTGGGTTTTCTTGGGTGCTCCCCTGTGGCCTGTACGTGAACCGTCAGGGGAAACACCTCTTCCCTTGCCCCTCCCTCTTTCACCGGATTTCTTCCTCATTTCACTTATCCTTACAGTACACGCTGACTGGCAGCAGTACAGTGGCAGTACAGAAATGCTATACAGTACCACTATTCCCAGCAGCGACACAGAGCACAATGTTATACAGTGACGGGTGAGCGGTGTACCACTATTCCCAGCAGCGACACAGAGCACAATGCTATACAGTGGCGGGTGAGCGGTGTACTACTATTCCCAGCAGAGACAGAACAGTAAACAGAATGCTATATAGTGTGGCTGAGCGAGCGGTGTACCACTATTCCCAGCAGACACAGAACAGTAAACAGAATGCTATATAGTGTGGCTGAGCGAGCGGTGTACCACTATTCCCAGCAGACACAGAACAGTAAACAGAATGCTATATAGTGTGGCTGAGCGAGCGGTGTACCACTATTCCCAGCAGACACAGAACAGTGAACAGAATGCTATATAATGTGGCTGAGCGAGGTACACAGAGTGGCAGTAAACAGAATGCTATATAGTGTGGCTGAGCGAGCGGTGTACCACTATTCCCAGCAGACACAGAACAGTAAACAGAATGCTATATAGTGTGGCTGAGCGAGCGGTGTACCACTATTCCCAGCAGACACAGAACAGTGAACAGAATGCTATATAATGTGGCTGAGCGAGGTACACAGAGTGGCAGTAAACAGAATGCTATATAGTGTGGCTGAGCGAGCGGTGTACTACTATTCCCAGCAGACACAGAACAGTAAACAGAATGCTATATAGTGTGGCTGAGCGAGCGGTGTACCACTATTCCCAGCAGACACAGAACAGTAAACAGAATGCTATATAGTGTGGCTGAGCGAGCGGTGTACCACTATTCCCAGCAGACACAGAACAGTAAACAGAATGCTATATAGTGTGGCTGAGCGAGCGGTGTACCACTATTCCCAGCAGACACAGAACAGTGAACAGAATGCTATATAATGTGGCTGAGCGAGGTACACAGAGTGGCAGTAAACAGAATGCTATATAGTGTGGCTGAGCGAGTGGTGTACCACTATTCCCAGCAGACACAGAACAGTAAACAGAATGCTATATAGTGTGGCTGAGCGAGCGGTGTACCACTATTCCCAGCAGACACAGAACAGTGAACAGAATGCTATATAATGTGGCTGAGCGAGGTACACAGAGTGGCAGTACACAGAATGCTATATAGTGTGGCTGAGCGAGCGGTGTACTACTATTCCCAGCAGACACAGAACAGTAAACAGAATGCTATATAGTGTGGCTGAGCGAGCGGTGTACCACTATTCCCAGCAGACACAGAACAGTAAACAGAATGCTATATAGTGTGGCTGAGCGAGCGGTGTACCACTATTCCCAGCAGACACAGAACAGTAAACAGAATGCTATATAGTGTGGCTGAGCGAGCGGTGTACCACTATTCCCAGCAGACACAGAACAGTAAACAGAATGCTATATAGTGTGGCTGAGCGAGCGGTGTACCACTATTCCCAGCAGACACAGAACAGTAAACAGAATGCTATATAGTGTGGCTGAGCGAGCGGTGTACCACTATTCCCAGCAGACACAGAACAGTAAACAGAATGCTATATAGTGTGGCTGAGCGAGCGGTGTACCACTATTCCCAGCAGACACAGAACAGTGAACAGAATGCTATATAATGTGGCTGAGCGAGGTACACAGAGTGGCAGTAAACAGAATGCTATATAGTGTGGCTGAGCGAGCGGTGTACTACTGTTCCCAGCAGCGACACAATGACAGGGGGGACCCTGGCTAGCGTGGCTGGAGCGCGAACTACCCTGCCTGCCTACCCAAAGCTAAACCCACAGACAAATGGCGGAGATATGACGTGGTTCGGGTATTTATTTACCCGAACCACGTGACAGTTCGGCCAATCAGAGCGCGTTCGGGTCCGAACCACGTGACCCGTTCGGCCAATCACAGCGCTAGCCGAACGTTCGGGGAACGTTCGGCCATGCGCTCTTAGTTCGGCCATGTGGCCGAACGGTTTGGCCGAGCACCGTCAGGTGTTCGGCCGAACTCGAACATCACCCGAACAGGGTGATGTTCTGCAGAACCCGAACAGTGGCGAACACTGTTCGCCCAACACTAACCTACTCCAATTTGGCATGTTCACACCACAAGAACTTTTTAAGCGCTAGTGATTTAAAAAGTTCTTGCTAAGGCAATGCTATGGAGTATTTTCACAAAATCACATCACTTCAGTGTGAACACACACAGAGGGCCCATTCACACTATGAATTGCAAAACGGTAGTTCTTAGCACTACTGTTTTGCACAGATAATTTTACTGCGATTAGCGCAGTGAAATCACTGCTCACACTTCTGCAATTCAGAGCGATCGTGGTCAGTGCTTTATAAGTATTGTACCGCGATCGCTTCAGAATCGCGGCAAAATGCTGCATGTAATGCGTTTTGCAATTAGCGCTAATCGCAAACCGCCCACGATTGGCGCCAATCGCGGCAGTGAGATCACTGCCATAAGGTAAAATAACACGAGCGCTTTGGTGATTAGTGGGAATAACCCGCTTATCGCCGTAGTATGAGTTGGAACCCAGGGGGGAATTTAACCAGAAAAACCACATATCCCTAAAGGTGTCAATGTCATCTAGAAGATAACTAGTCAAATATTTGTTTAGGCATATATGGTTTACTTTTGAGACAATAAAATTCCAATCAATAACAACCAATAACCATTTGGCTGCTATGGAAATTCTGGTGGCAGAGGGAAACTTTCAAAGTAATTTATTCTCTAGAGAGCCGCTTTTATTAATGCCCAAAGACAGAGGCTCAGCAGAGGGTGGCCATCTTGGCCCACAGTGTTTCCCACTATCAGCGCACACCAGAGGGCTTTTTCGGCGTTTTAACGCCACGGCCGAAGTTGGCGTTTTCCCAGGTAAAAGAAAGTCCATAGACTTTCATTTTACCATTCACACTAAGCGCTGCGTTTTGGAGCGTTGCGTTTCAACGCTCCCAGGCGCTTTTTCTGGGCCTACCGCTGCGTTTCTCATTACAATTGATTGTAATGTATAGGCGTTAAAACGCCTTCAAAACGCCTTGAAAACGCCTGCAGCCAAAACGCAGCGTTTTAGCCTTTCACCGCTGCCTGTAGTGTGAAAGAGCCCTCAGAGTTTATTTTCCTTCCCTCCTAACAGGATCTGTTCCTTAATGATGCATCCTGGAGTCAGGTCACGTTTATTGATTTAATAACCAGTCATGTCAGTCTGAAAAATAACTTAAAATGTTCTGTGTGACACAATCACTTCAGTTCCTATGACAAGCACATGCTCCTGGACTGATGATGGATCACTAGCTGGGCTGGCACGCAAGCAGCTCTACATATATATACAGTATATATAAATATAGAAGCCTTCAACAACCCAGAGTACAGCATAGCTGACGACTTGAGCACCATCCGGCTTTTTAGAAGATGGATCCCTCCCAAACCAAAATATACAACAAACATGGGTTTAACTCAAAAGTGTTCCTTGAAACCTATTTTTCTGAAAAGTCAACCTCGGGGTTCAGGGAAGAGTTACTGAAGTTTCCTATGGAAAAATGTCATCAAGCATGCGTCTCTGGTACGTATAATGTTTCTAGAAGTAGCTCCAACGACATGTATTGCATTTACTTACTTATTGTTTTTTAGCACGTGGAAAGATCTGAACTGTGGTTGAGTTTTAACTGTGATCTGTGTTCCTATTGGAGAGATTTTTCCTCACTTCCAGCTTGAGAGGCAAGGCCCCTGTGCAGTTCACTTTTTCTCCTTAGTTTTCTCCAAATTGATATTTCCATACCTTGTCAATTTAATGCCCCTTAAACTCCCAGCAAGCAGGGGCGTAACAATAGACCTTGCAAAGGATGCAGCCGCAGGGGGACGCAGAAGCTGCAGGTGGCCCCGTGGGGAGAGAAGTTTATTTTCCCTGTCCTGAGAGACTGACAACTAAGGACACAGAGAGAAAAAAAACTTCCTGCTCTCTGCACAATTGTTCTAATGACTGCATCTGCTCAGCCACTGATAAGGAATCATACAAAGCTTTGCAGACAAACATTTGTAGACTGTCCTTATACAGTGTTCAGTGTGCAGAAAGCATGGGGGAGGGGGCCCCATCCAAAGTTTCGCAGGGGGGGGCAGTCATTTTTAGTTACGCTCCTGCCTGCAAGCATGAAAATACACAAAATCATTTTGATAGTACTTTTTCTAATACTTCTGGTACCTTTTTAATTGTGAAATCCTGAAATGTTATTTTAAAGGACTTACGAGGCCAAAATAGGGGAAAACAGTTAATTACCTGCACAGCCTTTTACGGCACGGAGGACGCCGTCCGCGCCCTCCGTGCCGATCCGCCGGGTCCCCCCGCTCGTTAGCCCCGGGTCGGGCTCCCCTGCCTCTCCAAAAATGGCCGCTTGCTATGCCCGCGGCTGCGCAGTCCGCGTAGCAGCGAGTGCGGCTGCGCAGCTCTAGGGCCGACCTCCCCGATCCACGCTACGTAGCGTGGATCGGGGAGGTTGGCCCTAGAGCTGCGCAGCCGCGGGCATAGCAAGCGGCCATTTTGGGAGAGGCAGGGGAGCCCGACCCGGGCCGAGAGGTCGGGAGCCGGCCCGGGGGGCTAACGAGCGGGGGGACCCGGCGGATCGGCACGGAGGGCGCGGACGGCGTCCTCCGTGCCGTAAAAGGCTGTGCAGGTAATTAACTGTTTTCCCCTATTTTGGCCTCGTAAGTCCTTTAAAAAGAAGATGAAAAATTGTCACCTAGGAGACAACTTAGGAGCCCATATGCAATTAACTTTTTCACCTGGGTTATCTCCTAGGAGATAATTTTCATCTTCTCTTTAAACTAACTTTTCAGCATTATACAATTGAAAAAGTAGCCAAACATTGTTGAAAACGTACTATCAAATGTATTTTGAGTATTCTCTTGCTTGCTGTTGGCGTAAAATGTATTGTGATAATATCACCTAGGGGAAAAAGGGAATTGCATAAAATGGGCCATGTGAGAAAACAAGCTCTCCAAAGTGAGGGTGACACTCCTGACCATGGTCATTGGAATAACTGAAGACTCCATTATTCTCCCTCCTGTACAAGGGATTAAAGGAGCACTATTTTGAAAAATGTAAAAATGTAAAATGCATGTGCAGAAAATGTGTATTTGTTCCAGAGCAAAAATGCACTATACATTGTCTTTTTCCTACATTGTTGTCACTTACAGCAGGTTGTAAGAATATGACAGATCTGACAGGCTTTGGACTAGTCCATCTCCTGGGGGGACTCCAAGGGCTTTCTTTATTTTAAAAGCCCTTACTGAACGGTTGCTGGATCCAACTGCCAAAAACAGTGTGCAAACAAGTAGGAAGGCTGGTTTCTTTTGTAAAGATCCTTTCCAGTGAGTGCTTTTGTAAAGAATAAAGGAAATATTGAGAATCCTTCATGAGGAGATGGACTAGGCCAACATAGGAAAAAAGTAATTTATGGTTCATTTTACTCTGGGGGAAACACACTTCTTATAAGTATATGTGCACATGTATTTTACATTTTAAAATTATTCAAAATAGTCCTCTAAAGGTCACGGTGGTGAAAAATATTGTATTTTAAAAATCTAATCACACACATATACACAATGTACATGTTCCACTTAATGCAGATTAATGCGGATTAGCGGTGGGAGGGTGGCAGCTACAGGACCGCCTAACGCTGATTGGCGTCAGGTCCTGTAGGCTGAGATTAGTGGGGATCGCGTGCGCCGATGTGCGCGCATCCCCGCTGAGCCTGCCAGCTGCGATCGGAGTTTTTTCATTTGTACAGCACTGCGATCTAGCGCAGCGCTATACTGGGAACAGCTCTGTCACTTTGCTGTCCCCTGGAGTGGCTCACAACACAATTCCTCTCATAGGCTGATGATCCAGTTATTGGATCTTGGGGGGAGGTATAATTTAAAAAAAAAGCCATTTTTATAAGAAAAAAAAATTAATAAAATTAATTAAAAAAAAAAAAAATCACAGCAGCAACTGGATGCCACCAACAGAAAGCTCTGTTGGTGGCAAGAAAAGGAGGCAAGATTAATTTTTGTGCTAAATTGTATGGCCGTGGAGCAAACTGTTAAAGCTGCAGTATGCTGAATTGTAAAAAATGGCCTGGTCCCTAGGGGGGTGTAAGCCTGTGGTCCTCAACTGGTTAAAGTGACAATATGCATTAAAACACACATTGAAAAAAATGGACAGCATGGACCCCTCTCAAGTACAAATAATATCTTTGCTACTAATGCACACTGGCGTAACAATAGGGGATGTGACCCCTGCCATTGTGGGGGGCCCGGGGCCTCCCTAGGGCCCGCTCAGGGACTTTTGGGGGCAGTAGGGGTCGCAGCATAAGAGG
Organism: Hyperolius riggenbachi; assembly: GCF_040937935.1. Classification (NCBI taxonomy): domain Eukaryota; kingdom Metazoa; phylum Chordata; class Amphibia; order Anura; family Hyperoliidae; genus Hyperolius; species Hyperolius riggenbachi. The sequence goes on along the minus strand of NC_090648.1, from coordinate 86,393,493 downwards.
AGAGTGTGGCAGATCGGTGGGGAAGGGGGAAATTTCCCCCCCCCTCCCTCACCTCGGGCTCTCCTCTCAGCGCTCCCCCTCCTGCAATCACTGGTGGCAGCGGCAGCAGCAGCGGCGGCGGCGGCAGGCTAAAGCTGAACACATTACCTCCTTCTCGCTGGAGGTCTTCCGATCTCTAAGAGCAACTTCCTGTGTAAACACCGATCTGCCACACTCTCCTCTCATGCTGCGACCCCTCCTGCCCCCTAAAAGTCCCTGAGCGGGCCCTGGGGGCTCGGATTTTTTTTTTGCAGGGGGGCCCGGGCATTTCTAGGTACGCCTCTGCCCATGCAAACTGGTGTTCTCCAGGGAATTTGGAGCAATACCAATCCACATAAGTCTAAATTCACTAAGGAAAGTTTGGTAAAACAATTTAGGTCCGTAAAATACCGCATTTGGTATTTTACACTTTTTTTCCAAATTCACCAAGATGTTGTTCAATTTGATCAATGTTACTACATGGTGAGTTACCGGCTGGTCAGAGCTGGAGATAAATACCGAACACTTTTGACCAAATGTTTTAATCTTTGTGATTTGGGCTTTCTTGACATTTCTTGAGGTAGTTACCTCACTAGTTGGTAATTTTACTTTTCAGTGCGGTGATAGATTTTGTGACATGGAATTTGGCAAGGTGATCGGTAACATCAGCTGTTCTCTGCATTACCAAATTAGATAATGCTTAGTGAATTGAGGCCAATGTCTATAATATTGGGGATAGACTGCTGAGGGGGTGGACACGGTATCCAAAGCACTTTCGTCTAAGGTTATGGGACATTCGTTATGATAGAACCAGGAAACCTCCTTTTTGATCAAGGGGACACCAGAGTTCTATCCCACCCATGGGTTAAAAATAATTAAAAAAAAAGTCGTTGATAATAAACGTTTCTGTAATTAATGACCCCAGTCCAATATCCTCAAGACCTTGAAAGAAAAGCCTCACAACCGTCCGTACATGTTACTTACTCAGTGCACTATGGTGAGACATTCCCAGACCGAGAAGTTTATAAGTTATTACATCAAGTCCTGCAGCAAAGCTATTGAAATCCCACAACAGGGAATTTATCTTCTATAGCAAGCCCTGCACTTACTATAGCCAATAATCTCCATGCTATGAGAGCTTATGAGCTTGCTGCAGAGCTTGCTAGCATAGCTGAAAAACTCTCTGGTATGGGAGTTTGTCAGAATAATGTGGTGCTGGCATGTATATGTAGAGGATACTGGTGTGGGTACAGTGGGTACAGTTATTAAAGGCAAGTATTTATTGGTAACTTAGAATTATAAAAACGTTTCTCAACAGTGTTTTTTTTTTTACTTGCAAGCCTTTGTTGGAATGGATCAAGGGTACTAAGGTACTTATATACTCATTTCACCTGTATAACAACAATAGGTAGAGTAGGGACCCTTACCATAACAGAGAAACCTCATGGCTGGTAAAAGGGTGTTGTATGCAATGCTATTGCATGCAATCCATTTTGGAAGCTAATGTCCACTTTCTTCAACCACATAATTTTGCAACCTACTGTATATACTCGAGTATAAGTCTAGAAATGTTGTCCTGATTCACTTCATGAAAGTATAGGGGTCGACTTATACATGAGTCACGGGCAACCCTGAGCACACTGAGTAATGTGTGTACTAACAGTGACATTCCTATTTGCAGCAATTTACCCAGTGCTAAGTGACACTTTCTTGATAAAGAAATGCCAAGAAAACCCAGGTCTGAAAGTCCTGGCCACAACAATTAACAAGGAAAGGGGTAAGGGGGTAATACTGCGCTGCATAAAAGGGAGTGAATAATTGCTGCACTTGGGGGTCTGGAGGAGGTTTTGGCTGCACTTGCGGGACAGGAGGGATGAATGGCTGCAATACTCTATGCAGTGCAGTCATTAACCCCTCCTAAGCCCCAAGTGCAGCCATTAACTTTGCTTGGTAGACTTATACTTGAGTCAATAAAAAATTCCAGCTTAAGAGGGTTGAATATTGGTTTTAAATTATACACGAAGTCCACTTGCATTCGTGTACGTACAGTAGTTGTTTTTAATGCTGCTTGTGTTTCAGCTTTATGTGTCATTAGTGCAGAGAGGTAATGATTGTTTGTAAGTAAACTGAAAACTCCCCCCAGCATCTGCTTTTGTATTTAAAATCATGGACCATAATCAGCTGACTGAATTTTAAAGGGCAATGATATCATTTGATCAATGAGCTACACAAGACTAGGCAAACACTTGAGACCTTATACATGAATAGCTCTGAAGTTAATGAGGGACCTGTTTTGACAGCCATTGTGAACTCTTTAGAGAGCTTTTAATCTGGTGGTACTTTCCTCACTTTTTCATTTATTTTTCTTCTGTAGGTGATATTAAAGGAGATCTCCTCATAGACATCAGTATTGGTCCGGTAGTCCACCACCTCTACCCGATGTGCGGCCTCTTCAAAGACATCCTATTGTTTCGTTTCATGGAGCGGTGCATAATTGAGCTGAGGAAATGGCGCAATGCACACGATGAAGCTTTTGATTGGACGCACATCTCACCTACAATGACAGAATTGCTGGGAGACAGGTAAATATATTTATATGAGTGAATGTTTTCCTTAGTGGATCATATACTAAGAAGGGGCTATATTCACTAATCCACATAGTCTGCGCACCAAAAATTGCTGGGTAGTGATGAGCACAAATTTCGCATAGTTGTAATTTTGCACCAAAATTTCCAACTACAATGCAATATCGTAATGGGAAATTTCGGGAACAATCATAATTATGTCATCTGTAATTGTAATCAGGAACCAGAATTTTGCATTTTCGTGTAAATTTCACACAATATTGTGACGACTTTAGTGATTAATAGCACAGCCCCAATACATGCTGTTGTCAACAAAATTGCTACATATGTTGAGGAGAATATAAAAGTCCCCAAAATGATTTCCAAAAAAACTTTTCATTTTTGAGAAAATCAATTTTAAAAATGCAAAGAAAAAATGTTTTTTTTTTTCTTTTATTAACTTTTACCCACCATTCTCCTTAAAGTCGACCTGAACTCTTGCACAGGACAGAAGAAAAACAGAGAAATGCACCCTGTATGTATTTAGAGAGTTTAGCCTGTCTAATTCCCCCTCATCTGTGTCTAATCACAAGTTGTAATTTGATCTCTCCCCTGCGTCACCTGACTGTCAAGGCAGATAAGGCATATAAGCCCAGTTTATAGTACAGGATGTTAACAATATCTCTGCTTCCATGAAAGCATGAAGTAGAAACACTGAGGGCCCGTTTCCACTATCGTGAATCTGCCTGCGTTTCCTGCATGCAGATTCGCACAACCAATACAAGTGGATGGGCCTGTTTCCACTTGTCAGTTTTCCTGAGCGTTTTTCTGTGCAGGATTTTTCTGCACGGCAGAGCCCTCAGAATTCGCCTGCGTGTGGAATGCATGCGAATCGCCGCTAATGTATTTAATAGGGAAATCGCCTGCGGCTTTGGTATGCGAATTTTCACGCGAATTCGCATGCACATTCGCATGGAAAGCAATGGAAATGCACACCGGCACTGCCATGGTTAAATTCGCATACAGCGTCATTCATGCGAATTTTCATGCGAATTTTTACCGCACCGCACAAGTGGAAACGGGCCCTGAATATTTATTTTTTTAAGATTAGTAACAGCTGTAACAAATAAATGTTTTTTTTAAAGGTTATTATGCTGTTGAGTATCTTTTAGAGCAGGGAGGACGTTCCTAGTTCAGGTCCGCTTTAACATATGTAGCAATTTTGGTGACAACAGCATGTATGGGGGCTGTGCTGTTAAGCGTTAAAATCAGCATGTAATTAACGCAAAAATTACACAAAATAATGAATGAATTACACAAAATCAATTAAATTTATAAATCTACGTATGGGTGTAATAGTGAAAATGTACGCAGAATTTTGCATAATCGCAATTAGCGGATTGCAGTCCTCACTATTGATGGGTTTGTCTCTTTTAAAGGAGAACTGTAACCTCCTGAAAAAAAAAACTCAGAGGAAGGAAAGTTTTCAATCCTTTAAAGCGGATCTGAGATGAAAAACTAACTATAACAAGTAACTTGTCTATATATCTTATCTAAAATTTAGATAGTTTACACAGCAAATATAGCTGCAAACAGCTTTAATATAAAATGATTATTCCTTCCTGCAGGGACGGATCTAGACCAAGTTGCGCCTGGGGCAAGGTCAGGTTTTGGCGCCTAAAGGTCAGGTTTTGGCGCCTAAACTGCCATTCCCCATTCAGTTTTGGCGCCTAAAGGTCAGGTTTTGGCACCTAAACTGCCATTCCCCATCCAGTTTTGGCGCCTAATGGTTAGGTTTTTGTGCCTAAAGATCAGGTTTTGGCGCCTAAACTGCCATTCCCCATCCAAATGTTGCTGCCTTTTTAAGAATTCAACAAACTGTGCCTGGGGCAAGAGGCCCGTCTGCCCCCCCCCCCCCCCCCCCCCTAGATCCGTCACTGCCTTCCTGTGCTACAATGACAGCAGCTATGTTGTTTGTAAACATTAAACAGAGGTAGGCTTATCTGTATCTTGATCACTAAGCCTGTGAAAAAAACCTAATCCCCCTCTTCCCTCCTCCCCTCTGCCTCTGAAATCAATGGCTAGTAACACCTCCTCCTCCTCCTGCCCAGACTGAGCTCCCACGAGCCCTTGCTACTGTCAAGGCTCTCTGAAAACCTGTAGGCGTGGTTTTTTTAGTTTATAGGGAATTAAGAGTATTAAAACAAAAACAAAAAAGTATTTGGCATGAGGAATGCCCTATAAACAATAGGAAAGGAACACAATTATGCAATGAGTAAAAGTTCACCTCGGATCCACTTTAATGTCTTCCCGTTCCTCTCTGCGTCACCTCATTCCAGTGTTGGGACGAGTAATAGACTTGCAACACCCCAGCCTATACTGAACTCATCCCCAACTCTTCTCGCTCCTCATGATATAATGAATTGGTTGTGTAGAACAGATAATTAATAGAACATTAGAAGCAAAGAAAATTGTGTCATATTTTTATGTTCAGGTGTATAGCTTTTTTTATAACATTGCATCATTCTCTAATAATTGCAGTTTCCACAATACACTCAGCATTTTAATTGATTCCACAGAGCAGGCTAGCGACCCTCTGAACTTTCCTCGGCATAAAAATCATAAACAAAGAAGAACATTGAGAGACGGTTGAGATAAGTGCTTCAAAAGACAGTGCTGTCCATGACTTTATAAAGTCGCAGAGCTCAAAGAAGCTCTTTTGCATAGATAACAACTGAAGTTTCGTAACTCTTACTGTACAGGAAGCAATATAAGACTCATATCTGTGGTAATAATGTTTTATTTCTTAGCTGTACTATACATACAAATCATTATATCATACGTTTATTTTCACTTCAGATCCCTTTAAAGAAGAACTATGGAGAAAAAATTGTAAAATACATACATCGAAATATGCCTTTCTCCCGGAGTAAAGTGCAGTATAAATTACTTTTTTTCCTATGTCACTGTCACTAGAGAAATTCTCACAGATCTGTCAGATTTTAGACTAGACAAAAAGTAAATTATAGTGCATTTTACTCTGAGGGTAGTGTACATTTTATATGTACGTATTTTACATTTTACAGGTTTGTTTGCGATAGTGGTCTTTTAACCACTTGCCGACCAGGGGAATTTTCACTGATCGGTGCTGCGTGGGCTCTACAGCCCGCAGCACCGATCAGCAGTGCAGCAGGGCGATCAGACTACCCCCCTTTTTTCCCCACTAGGGGGATGTCCTGCTGGGGGGGTCTGATCGCCGCCGGCCATTAGTGGGTAGCGGGGGGGGCTCCTCAAAGCCCCCCTCCGCAGCGTTTTGTGCGCTCCCTCCCTCCCCTTACCTCCCTCTCCCTTGCTGGGCTGCGCAGGACGGATAACCGTCCTGCGCATTGTGGGATAGGCTTCAGCCTATCATATGGCGGCGATCCCCGGCCAATCAGAGGCCGGAGATCGCCGATCTGACTTACGGCGCTGCTGCGCAGCAGCGCCGTATGATGTAAACAGCGGGGATTTCTTCCCCGCCTGTTTACATTTTGCCGGCGAGCCGCTATCGGCGGCTCTCCGGCTGTTCACGGAGACACCCTCCGTGAACTGACATGGAAAGGCCGCTCGATCGAGCGGCCGTTTCCATGGTAACCCGCAGACGACCAGTTTACGCCAATCGGCGTTAGCTGGTCGTCAAGAGGTTAAACAGAGAATTCCAATCAAATGTTTAACACTAACTGACAAAAGTCTCTTCTTTCTGCATTGTATAGCCTCTCTAGTCTCCAGATACCATCCCAATTGCAACCTTTGCTTTACACGCAACCTTCCTCTTTCCTCCCCTCAAATCACCACCTCCTTCTTTGTGCATAAATAATTTCTCACAAGCCTCTCCCCTCCTCTGGAATTCCCTTTCATAACACATCTGTCACTCTCCACACAAGACTAATTCACAGGCGTCATTTGCTTTGCAGACTAATTCTGAATGTCAACTCAATGCTCATACAGTTCTCTGGGGCTGTTCACAGTACTAAGATTTTAATTGATGTTGTTATTCTCGGTGGTGTAATAATAGGGGATGCAGAGGTTGCGACCGCGCCGGGCCCTTGGTGCAGAGGGGCCCACTAGGCAGTATTAGCTCTTTATCGGTCCTGTGCGGGTAATGATCACTTCTATAGATTTTTTTTATTGTAGTTATCATTAACAAGCTGTTCCCCATACCCTCCTTGCAACGCTTAGGGCTCTTTCACACTAGAGGCTGCGGTAGAAAAGGCTGAAAGTCAGCCTTTTGCTTAACGCCAATACATAGCGTTTTCAAAGCGTTTTCAAAGCGTTTTGAAAGAGTTTTACAGCTCATATGAAAACGTCCTTTTTTTTTCTTCTATAAAAATAAGTGAACAAGTCAGCTGTAAAACGCTTTGAAAAGGCTTTGAAAACGCTGAAGTTGGCGTTTTCCATTGACTATCATTGAAACGTCAACAGACAGCTTCGGCTGTAAACAGCCCTGAAAAAGCTCCTGGGAGCGTTGAAACGCAACGCTCCAAAACGCCGAGTTAGATGTGAAAGGTAAAATGAAAGTCTATGGACTTTCTTTTACCTAGCAAAACGCCAACTTCGGCCGTGGCGTTAAAACGCCGAAAAATCCCTCTGGTGTGAAAGGGCCCTTACTGTGGATCTCCTTGGCAGGTTTTGGTACAACGTATCAATTGTTATATATGGAGTGCTGGGGGGTGGTGAATGTAAAACTTGCACTGAGGCATATAGCTTCTTATCTACGCCACAGATTATTCCAGTGATGGCGAACCTTTTAGAGGCTGAGTGCCCAAACTGCGACCCAAAATCGACTTTTATATCACTGAGTGCCAATGGGGGTGGGGGTGGGGGGGTGGGGTAGGGGGTTGCGGGGCGCCAAAAATGGGCGTGGTCATGACATTGTATGGGCGGAGCTAATGTAATGATGCAACAGCGAGGCATAAGAAAGCAGTGTTTCCGCCATGATGTGGTGAAACAAGGATTCGCATCATGGGTGTGCAAAAACTGTGTGATGCTATTTATTAGTATACCCGCCGTAACCCCAAAGCAGCAAATATAGCCAACTATGACCAATAAATAATAAATGCAGCAACAGTTACCCCAGACACCAGAAAATAAACACAATGTGGGCAGCATTTCACCAGAAAATAACGCAATGTGGGCAACATGTCAACAGTGGGCGTGGCCTACTCGCTAGACACGAGGATCTCCTTAGCGTCCATACGGGGGGATGCTTGCCTCACAGTAAGCAGCAGAGTTCGAAAATGCAACCCGTTACAGGTACCTGTATACTGCGGGACGCCGCGGTGTGGACCAAGATGCCCAGCTCTTCAAGCAAGAAGGAGGTAACACCTTGTCACTGAGTTTGGGAACCTGAACTGAGTAAAATTATTTAAAATAAACACATGATGTAGCTGCAAATGAATATTCCATACTTACCTTGCCATCAGTTCCTCTCTAGAGGCTCACCATTTTCTTCTTACGGTGATCCCTTCCAGTTCTGACAAGATTTTGTCAAAACTGAAATATACCGTACTAGTTGCTGTCAGTTATATATCAGCTGCTGTCAGTTACAACTGAATGTGCAAGGTAATGTCCATGTTTACCTATGGCTCAGATGGGTGATATTACAGTTTAATAGTGTGCTGACCTAGAAGCTGTTATGGGGTAATGGCCATTTTCAAAATTGAGGATAGAGAATTCCATCGATCACAGTGGACAAACAGGACGCAGGAGAGGAGAAAAAAAATAGATGAGCAGACTACATGGGAGGTAAGTATGCCCGTGTATGGTTATTTTGACCTTTTATTTTCAATTCAGGTTCTCTTTAAAGTAAATCTGAAGGCAATTTAAAAAAAAAAGATACCTAAGGAGAGGGAAGGCTCTGGTCCTAATGAGCCTTCCCGTTCCTCTCACAGTCCATGCGTTTCAGCCCAAGTTCAAATCCCCCACTGCTAAGGCTTCGGAAGTCTTTGGGAGCCCGAGTGCTCCATACTGCGCATGCACGAGCATGAGAGACAGCGTGCTCGCACATGCGCAGTACAGGATGGCCCGTCTTTGGGAGCACTCAGGCTCCCGAAGACTTTCGAAGCCTCAGCAGCATCAGAGAGCAGCTTCCGACCGGGTGGTCAAAAGACTGCTAATTGGAGGAGCCAGCGCAGGAACGACGGGACCAGGAGAGGAACGAGGAGGCTCTATAGAACCCAGAGCCTTCCCCCTCTTTAGGTGAGTATCTGTTTTTATTATTTTTATGGCTCCAGACAACCAAAGCATTTCTCTGTGACATCTATTCCTTTTGGAAACCATATACTGTACATTAAGAATTGACTCCAATCACCCAATCATTCACATCATTGAGTTTTGTATTTATCTATTTACCTATCCCAACCCTTTTAGGAGATATTGCCAGATGCCCATTTGAGATTGGTATTTGGATCTGCGTGCATATTGTACAATTAAGTTGCATATATAATTGAATTTAATTAAAAAGTAGCAGGAAAAGAGGGCACCGTCTGAGGGTGGGTTTTAGGAGCTTGCAACGTTATAGTTTTTGTCATATTATTTCGCTTGTATGTACAGATTTTACGTTATCAAAAATATTCTCATTTCAATGTGTAAAAGAGTGTTTCTGCAGAGGGAGTGGTTAGGGTTAGGCAACACCAGGGGGAGTGGTTCGGGTTAGGCACCAACCGGGCGGCAGTTAGTTTTAGGCAACTCCGGAGGTGTTGGTTAAGATTAGGCACCACCAGGGGGGTGGTTAAGGTTAGGAAAGACCGGGGGAGGGGGGTTAGGGTTAGGCACTATCGGGGGGGGGGGGTGGTTAGGGTTAAGCACAACCGGGGAGGGGTGGTTAGGGTTAGGTGCTGTCACGGAACAACCGTGAGAAACGCAGGTGAATCTGGAGAATTCACAGTCGATTTCCTGATCGCTCCCTGTCGGATCTGTGCAGTCGTGCAATCGATCAGAAAACGACTTCTTTGTGTTTTTAAAACCAGAGATCTGTTCCCCTGTGAGCAAAGCATTCCCCTCCCCCCTCAGGAATGCCTCCCCCCTCAGGAATGTCACACTGGCCACATTCCCTGCAGGGACCAGCTCATTCCCCCTACAGCCAGATGTCTCCATGAAAAGGGCTAGGAAGCTGGCTCCCCAGGGGGGCCCTGAGGAAGCCAGACTCTCCAACACCGACCAGGGCAGACCTGAAGGCATGTGATGTATGGTTTCTTGTCGATTATATGGCGACTGTACATCGCACAGCTATAAAATTCATATAGTCTTATTCGGTAAAATCTGGCCATCGTGCTGATATGGAATTCATTGCGATAGCCCATCCAGTTATTGAGGTATGACCCTTCTCAAGAACTGGGTCCGCTGCACTAGCCATGTCTGATGTCATGTTAATCTGTATTTTCCGACAAGTATGAATCTGTTAGCCACCTAAATATGACTTGTATCGTTTGTAAGTTACGGCATTTTATAAGTTTAAACCTAAAATCTCTCAGAGGGAATGAACCGTCATTGGTGGGTAATTCAGAGGGGGCCGGCATTGCCACACCCCCAAACCAGCTTCATCAAAAGTATCTGCGAGGGGCTCTTCCCTCAGTCCTCCAAATTCCATCAATTTTTATTTGTAGATCTAGGCTCAGCCAGTTAGTGAGTTCCTCTGTCTCAGGAAACAGAGGTGGTGGCAGTTATACCCTGAAATAGTGTGTAAAGTTAAAATTACCGTACCTCACCGGCTCCCTTCTGGTCGGGCTGCTGCCCAAATTTCCGTCGGTTTCTGCGCAAAGATCACGCCGGTTTCTGCGCAAAGATCACGCCCACAGCTTGCATGGTCTGTGTGCTGAAACCGATTGGAAGGCAATTTGCGGTCTGACCACTAGGGCTCCTGTGACAGTGTTTGGCAGTGGTTGGGATCTGTGTTGTGCTGAAAGTATCTAAGATAGCGCTAGCGCTATCAAGAAACAAACTAATTCGTTGGTGTAGCTGAATGCAATATATTTTTTAATATATAGAGAGAGACTGTGTAGCCAGTACCCCTCCCCAAAAGTTTTATTTTATTTGGCATGGAAATGTCCGGGAACTACCAGAACATGGGCCTAGCAGACCTGAAACATCTTTGCGAAGAGAGGGGCATTGTCATCCTCCGCAAGAAAAAACAGGACCTGATAGCAGACTTGTCCAGATGGGATACCCAGCAACCGCGGGAGTCGGGAGTGTCCACTGAAGTGGATACCAGCCCATCTGACTCACTTCGAGGGCAACCAGAGACTGAAGAACCTGAGCATACAGAGGTTGAGCAACCTGCGGGCAATGCGGCAACAGTTACACAGGAGACTGTCAGTGTGGTCCCCAATCTCAGAGCTTCTGAAAGTACTCGCCCGGAACCGGCCAGTACTGAACTGTCCGCTAATGTAGCAGGCATTACGAAAGCTGATGGACACAGACCTGGAAAAGTACATGCAGTACATGGCGGAGCAAAAGCGAGAGGAGGGCCAGGCTGCAGAAGCACGTGAGGCGCGCCAATCTGCAGAGGCGCGAGAGGAACGGGAGCTGCGAGCGGCTGCTACAGAACGGGAGCTCCAACGACAGCATGAGCTAAACATGGTAAAAGTTCACCAGGCCAGTCGGAGTTCTCCACCCAGCCTCCCTGCTGAAGGAGCTGCATCACCCGTAAGTGCAAAATTTAAATTTGCTAATATTGAAAAAGACAGTGACATTGACTTGTTTTTGCGGTCTTTTGAAAAAGCATGCCGTCAGTATCGTCTGTCCCAAGACCAGTGGGCCAGACATCTGCCACCTCTGCTGCGTTACAAAGCGCTTGATGCTTTTGCAGAGTTACCTGCGGAAAAAGATAATGATTATGCTGCTATAAAAGACGCTATCTTTACCAAATACCAGCTGACGCCAGAAGCCTATCGCAAAAAGTTCAGGTCCTGGCAGAAAAAGTCTTCTGATTCGTACTAAGATGTGGTCAGCAGCTTGCTCACCACAATCCGCCAGTGGACTCTAGGCCTCACCAAAGGGTCTTATGGTGTCCTGGAGGACTTGATAGTCCTAGAACAATTTCTGAACATTTGCCCTGCTGAATCTGATGCACGACAGTTTGTGCTGGAGCGCAGGCCTGCGTCAGCAACTGTCGCTGCAGACCTTGCTGAAACTTTTGCAACTACCCGGGTGCCTGACACACGCAGAATTGCACCATCCAGCTGGAGAGGAGGTCAGCCCAATACTCTGACAGACCCTCCTGCCCCTGTGAGCCGTCAGCCATAGAGGGCCCCCAGCGCAGCTGCTGCGCCCAGGCCTGCAGTGCCTGAGGGAGTCATCTGTCACTACTGCCGCCAGCCCGGACACATGAAATTCGACTGTCCAGAGCAGAGACAGACACCTGCAGCACCTGTATCACCTGTACCTCACCCACAGCAGAGGCAACCCGCCAGCGAACCACCGCCTGGATCACCAGATTTTGTTCTGTTTGCCCGCAGAAATGAAATCCGCGACCGAACCGACCAGCAGCAGCCTGTTAGAGTGAATGACAAGGTCGTCACTGGATTTCGAGACACCGGAGCTGACATCACGTTAGTTCACTCACACCTTGTGCCAGAGGAGAGCATCAGCTCCAGCCGATCCCTTGCCCTTACTGGAGTAGAGGGCACCCTTTTACACATAGCCCAGGCGAGAGTGAAGATCGACTGGGGGGTGGGGGTCCAAGAAAGGGTTGTTGGGGTGGTGAAGGATCTCCCAGTCCCTGTGTTGCTGGGGACTGATTTGGGCAAGCTTGTGTCCTACTACGAACCTGCCACGACCGCCTTGTCGCTCACGGAAGGAGACGGACTCTCCACCCACCACCAGGTACTTTATACACTTGGGGGAGCACCAGGGGGAGGTGGGTTGAATGTGCCCAGTTAAAGGGTACCAGGTTCAATAGTGCCTGCTTCAAAGGCACCTGAGTTTGATGCACGAACTGTCTGTCGTGATGATGTAACTGTACCTGAGTTTAATGTACAACCTGTCTGTAAGGAAAATATGTCTATACCTGTCAATGTCATTAATGCATGTGTCAATGTTGTGAAGAATGTTGATTATTGTAATGACAATGACGTGCCTGTACCAGCAGTCACCCAGGGTGCTGCCAGAAATGTGGGCTCAGCACTGAACTCGTTCAGTACCGACCCCAGCGAAGAGACCTTTCAGCTGCTGACTTCATGTGTCATGGGCCAGCTGGTTGAAAGTGACAGTGCTGTACTCACAAAAGCACTACAAAGTGACCCAAGTCTGGAGGCACTCAGGCAGCAAGCCTCTGAGTCCCTCGCAGACGGGGCCGCTTTCAAGGTGTACTGGGTGAGTCTGTACAGCACCCTACAGGGAAACCGCAGGCGAATACCAAATGGCTTGTGGTCCCGAGTGCGTTCAGGGGACATGTGCTGAAATCCGCACATGCTAATCCTCTGACAGGGCACTCAGGTGTCCGCAAGACACTTGCCTGTATTCGGAAACAGTTTTATTGGCCCAGGATGAACAGGGATGTAGCAAACTACTGCAAAGCATGTGCCGTCTGTCAGGAGCTGGGGAGGTCCAGGGATTCCCGCGGGGTTCCCTTAGGTCCACAGCCACTTAGCAGGGAAACCCTGCGTGGGCTGGCTGTCAACCTACCCAACTCACTGCTCAGCAGTCCTGGTAGGCGCCACGTCCGAACGCAGTGGCGCAAACGCCCTGTCCAGAACGGTCCAGGTTGGGTCAAACCTGAGGGGAGCGGACAGCGACCTGTCCATGGGGAACCGAGCTGCAGGCTCCAATGGGTTTTCCCGCCGTGCCGGCAGCTTGAGACCCGTCAGCCAGGTTAGCCAATACCGGAACGCTGGTGGGCTGTCCCGGTGTCAGGGGGACCTAGACCCAACCGCGCCAATGGCTGCTATGGTGGATGTCTTGATGACAACCCCCTACACAGCATCAGGAAGGGGAGGTGTCATGGAACAGCCGTGAGAAACGCAGGTGAATCTGGAGAATTCACAGTCGATTTCCTGATCGCTCCCTGTCGGATCTGTTCAGTTGTGCAAGCGATCAGAAAACGACTTCTTTGTGTTTTTAAAACCAGAGATCTGTTCCCCTGTGAGCAAAGCATTCCCCTCCCCCCTCAGGAATGCCTCCCCCTCAGGAATGTCACACTGGCCACATTCCCTGCAGGGACCAGCTCATTCCCCCTACAGCTAGATGTCTCTATGAAAAAGGCTAGGAAGCTGGCTCCCCAGGGGGGCCCTGAGGAAGCCAGACTCTCCGGCACCGACCAGGGCAGACCTGAAGGCATGTGATGTATGGTTTCTTGTCAATTATATGGCGACTGTACATCGCACAGCTATAAAATTCATATAGTCTTATTCGGTAAAATCTGGCCATCGTGCTTATATGAAATTCATTGCGATAGCCCATCCGGTTATTGAGGTATGACCCTTCTCAAGAACTGGGTCCGCTGCACTAGCCATGTCTGATGTCATGTTAATCTGTATTTTCCGACAAGTATGAATCTGTTATCCACCTAAATATGACTTGTATCATTTGTAAGTTACGGCATTTTATAAGTTTAAACCTAAAATCTCTCAGAGGGAATGAACCGTCATTGGTGGGTAATTCAGAGGGGGCCGGCATTGCCACACCCCCAAACCAGCTTCATCAAAAGTATCTGCGAGGGGCTCTTCCCTCAGTCCTCCAAATTCCATCTGTATGAGAACGGTCTGCTGCCAGCCAGAGGACACATGGTTGGCGGCCATCTTGCTGAACTTTGAATTTTGCTCTGAAACCAAGAACTTTGCGGAACTTGAAACCAAGGACTTGATGATTTTCCCACAAAAGGACATTTTCCATGAAACTAAGTATTTTTTCTCCCTTTCTTTTATTTTTTATACTGCGCTAATAATGTTTCAATAATTGTTAATTTTAATGATTGTCTGTATATATTAATTATTTATATTGCCCGTGAATAAAGACTTTGTCAAAGTCATTCACTGTTCCGCTACCCTGCTATTCAGCCGCACAAACTGAACCCTGACTTCTGAAGAGACGCTACTATTGTATTGTTTCTAGCTGGACAGAATAGAGTGTGTTTAACCATTTTTATTTGTAGATCTAGGCTCAGCCAGTTAGTGAGTTCCTCTGTCTCAGGAAACAGAGGTGGTGGCCGTTATACCCTGAAATAGTGTGTAAAGTTGTAATTACTGTACCTCACAGGCTCCCTTCTGGTCGGGCTGCTGCCCAAATTTCCGTCGGTTTCTGCGCAAAGATCACGCCCACAGCTTGCATGGTCTGTGTGCTGAAACCGATTGGAAGGCAATTTGCGGTCTGACCACTAGGGCTCCTGTGATGGTGCCACCAGGGCAGTGGTAGTTTTAGGCACCACCAGGGGAGGGTTCTGTGTGAGAGTAGGGTTTGGTTAAGCTGTATTGTTGAATTATGATTTTTAACGTTAATATATCCTTTCGTTATTATTTCCCGTCTGTTTTTACAACAGTATTTATCGCTAACCAAGTTTGACAACGATGTTTATCGTTATCAGATTTCGTTATCCAGCGGCGCCATTTCATTATCCAGCCAGGCCCTTTTTTCATGCCGCCCTTTTTTCATGCATGCAATTAAAAGTCTGTTGAATTAGAAGTCTCTAGATAAATCTCATTTAATGTACTATTGAATATATAGTATATACTGTTTATATGCACTTTTTCACATACAGTATGCCAGCATATTGTGGAGTTTATTGACCCTTTTTACTTTTAATATTTATTATTGCATTAAAAAAAAAATAATTAATTAAAACTCAACTTGATTATGCTAAACATTTTAAAACAATTGAAACTGTTCTATTTATGCAACATTTTCCTCATTTTCAGCAAACAGTGGGAGTTGAAAGATGCCCTTCTGAAGTCAAAGATCAAGCAAGTTGTGAAATGTCACACTGAGAAGGAAAATCTCACGGACCCCCTGCAGCTTCCACAAGCCGACTGCATGACCACTGCTTGGATCCTGGACACCATCAGCACAGATAAAGACACCTACATGAGCAACCTGAGGAAGATTGTGAAGTTTGTGAAACCCGGAGGACACCTGCTGCTAGTTGGGGCTTTAGAGGGGACATATTATATGGTGGGGAATCAGCGGATGCATCTGTTTAAGTACAATGAGAATTTTGTGAAAAATGCCCTTGCTAAGGAGGGATTCACTGTCACCCAGTGTGAAGTGCTCCCAAGCAAAGTAGGGACGGATCTAACTGATTATAAGGGAAAAGTGTTTGTTGCCGCACGCAAAGATAAGTAGCTTACATCAGTTAGCAAAGACACGCCTCCACAGGTCTTGGTGTTACTCCGACCCCAAACTCCTCCCATCTGCTCACCATAAGTGGTCTCAGCTATTGTTAGATCAGGTGTAGATAATTTAATATTACCAATATTTTCGTATTGACTTACCCAGTCCTCTATTTTAACACTACCCCCTCCTAATGCCTAACAGTAACCCCCCTCTTAATGCCTAACCCTAACCTCCCCTCCTAATGCCTAACACTAACCCCCTTCCTAATGCCTAACACTAACCTTCCCTCCTAATGCCTAAAACTAACCGCTCTCCCAATGCCTAACACTAGCCTCCCCTCTTAATGCCTCACACTAACCTTCCCTCCTAATTCCTAAAACTAACCCCCCTCCTAATGCCTAACACTAACCCTCCCTCTAAATGCCTAACACTAACGCTCCTTCTAATACCTAACACTAACCCTCCCTCCTAATGCCTAATAACAACCTCTCCCCCCTAATGCCTAAAAACTAACCTCCCCTCTTAATGCGTAACACTAACCCCCCTCCTTATGCCTGACACTAACCTCCCCACTTAATGCCTAACACTAACCCCTTTCTAATGCCTAACACTAAACCCCCTCTTAATGCATAACACTAATCCTCCCTCCTAATGCCTAACACTAACCCCTCTCCTAATGCCTAACACTAACCCTCCTCAAATGCCTTACACCAACCTAATCCCAACACATTGCATTACATTAGCAAGAGCTTTTAGGACTCTTTCTGACTTAGACGTTGCGTTGCAGGGGACGTTAAGGTTGCATAACGTCCCCTAACGCAACACTTGCTGGTGGCAAAGGTGGACGCTATATAAAGACGCGTTATGCGGCTCTCGGTGCGCCGTTAAAATGACTGTGGAGACCACGTGATCGGAACACTCCGCATCACGTGGTCTAGCCAGCCAATCAGCGCACAAAGCGGCCGCTCCAGGAATAAAACAGTTACGTCAGCAGTGCAGTGCATATTAATTAGCCATGTGGCTAATCACTGCGCATGTGCAAGCAGTCTAACGCGGCTAAAACGGCATATAACACACAGCATGCTGCACTTTCTTTCAATGGCTAGCGTTACACTGTAACGCAACGTGGGCACTGTGAACAGTCCATTGATTTTTCATTACTGTGAGTTGGGCTGCGTTACAGGCTGTTGTAACAACAGCCTGTAACGTCCCAATGTGAAAGCAGCCTAATATATATATATAAAAAACAATGGCAATCAGCAATAAAACAATAGGAGAAACTGCCATAGAGTACTATGAGACATAAAATAGTTCAAGGATTGGACAAATAAGTCTATTAACAATAAGGGACATAGGGACCATCTTTAGTTATACTAGAATCGTACACTAAATTGAACAACCAAATAAATTGAAAAAGTGCTACAATTTATGTAGATAATGTAGTATAATACATAATACAACATTCATCCAGAAAGTAACAGCCATTTACTTTTATCTGCCATCAAGGTATTCATTCTGTGTAACTTCACATGCATCTGCCAGGTTAACTTCTTCTACTTTCCAGATGACCCTCATATAATATAATAAAGAACACAAGGTAAAGAATCACTAATACAACTTGTAAAGTGACCAGTGCATTTAAAGAGAACCCGAGGTGGCTTCCTAAGAATGAAATCCGCACACAGAGGCTGGGTCTGCCTATACTGCCCAGCCTCTGTTGCTATCTCAATCCCCCCTAAGTTCCCCCTGCGCTCTGCTATGCCCCATAAATCACAGTGTCGACACGCAACGGGCTGTGTTTACCTCTGCAGTGTCACTCTCGCCGCCCCCTCGCCTCCTGCATAGCTCCGGTCCCCGCCCGCGTCCCTTCACTCCAATCAGCAGGGAGGGAAGGGACACGGGCGGGGACCGGAGCTAAGCAGGAGGCGGGGGGAGCACGCAGAGTGACACTACAGAGGTAGTGTGTCGACAGCGCAGCAGTGATTTATGGGGCATAGCAGAGCGCAGGGGGAACTTAGGGGGGATTGAGATAGCAACAGAGGCTGGGCAGTATAGGCAGACCCAGCCTCTGTGTGCGGATTTCATTCTTAGGAAGCCACCTCGGGTTCTCTTTAATCAATAAGAATGACCAAAATAAAGTCCAAAAGGACAAGTGAATAAAGGAATATGCACTCTGTATGCATGGAACATGTGTCAATACACAATTCACAAGGTGAGAACAAGGATGAACATGAGGATGACCAGTGAGTGGTCAGGCAGGAAAAGATTAGCAAAAAATTTGAGAAACTCCCCCTGCTGCATAGATATCTTTGAGAAAATTCCACAATGCACAGCCTGCCCCGGCAACCAATTGTGAGAAATTTGATCACTGGGAACAAATCTACTGGGAATCAACATCCCAAAAATGTAATCAATTGATTATGGTCTAAAATCAATTGGAAGAATTGATCCGGCCAGATGGAAGATTTTGGTTGCTTGAGGCAGGAGTAGTGATTGATCGGCGGTGTATTGGTTTGCAGTGCAAGAAACAGTGCAACACTGCAGTTCAATAAGTCTTTAAAGAGACACTGAAGCGAGACTAAATCTCGCTTCAGGTCTTATATATAGCAGGGGCACGTGTGCCCCTGCTAAAACGCCGCTATCCCGCGGCTTAACGGGGGTCCCTTCACCCCGAACCCACCCCCCGCAAACCTGGGTCGGAAAAAGGTCGCTGGAGCTGAGCTTCCTGGAGGCAGGGCTAACGGCTGCAGCCCTGCCTCCAGTCGCGTCTATCAGACGCGCATCGCCGCCTCTCCCCCGCCCCTCTCAGTGAAGGAAGACTGAGAGGGGCGGGGGAGAGGCGGAGGTACGCGTCTGACAGACGCGCATGGGGCAGGGCTGCGGCGGTTAGCCCTGCCCCAACCAGGAAGCGATCCCCCGCTGCTCGGAGGGGGTTTGGGGGGACAGGGACCCCCGTTAAGCCGCGCTATAGCGGCGTTTTAGCAGGGGCACGCATGCCCCTGCTAGCTATGAGGTCTGAAGCGAGATCTATTCTCGCTTCAGACTCTCTTTAAATAGATTCCCTGCTTGAATCTGAAGTTTATCATAAACAGCTAGTAACTTGAGTGTGTCAGACTTTTATCTGTGGGGGACACAGCTGTCAAAAAGTTCTGAGTCAATAACATTGTGTCGCTGTGCCTGCTAGAAATGCAAAAATAAAACAAAGGAAAAACATTTCCATTGAAAAAAATGGGAGTTTGGGCTTTATTTGCTCTTTTATGCTGTTGCTCAAATATGTCTCGATTTCTGTAATTACTGTTTATTGATATGCTTGGTACTATCTACTTCTCCTTTTCTTTATCCTGAAATTGTCATAATCTCCTGCTTAGTCAATTATTGCAAGCAATTGTTCATTTGACTTTAATGTTCACTAAACATATTTTTGTGAATTCAAGAATAAAAAACATTTTTTCTTTTTTTTCAGACATGTGACAGTTTACAATCTTGCTAGCTTTTCATCGCTAAGTTTACCTATAACAATCTATCTGCTATAGTTTCAGAATATTGAAAATACATTTTGTATGCATACAGGACCTAAATATTATCTCATACTGCTAGTAACTTGAGTGTGTTAGGTCTCTTTCACATTAGCAAACATGTGCACAAACTGATTTCCTGCAAGCAGGCCCAGATTTACCTCACTGGAGCCTATAGGCACAGATCTGCTGGCACCCAAGACTTTGCCTTCCATAAACCTACAACCCCCCGCTGAATCGTGCCATAAGTGTACTGGCTGGCCCAGCTGTCACTTCTCCCTTACCCATCATAGGTAGCTACAGCTGCCCCTTAGTATTATGTATCCAGAAGTACCCTCAGTTACAGTATTAAGTAGCTAGTGGTGACCGCGAATGAAGGAGGGAAGCGCTTGAGGAGGGAAGTGAGCCGCCTTTTTATCATCAGGTGCCGCGCCTGTAGGCTAATGCCTACAGTGCCTTATGGTAAATCCAGCCCTGTGTGCAAGCATTAACCTCCCTAGCGTTCTGGACGAGCTGAGCTCGTCCAGAGACGCTGGAGGTTACCGCTTAGGCCCTGCTGGGCCGATTTGAATAATGTTTTTTTTTCAAACACGCAGCTAGCACTTTGCTAGCTGCGTGTTTTATTCGATCGCCGCCGCTCGCCGCCGATCCAGCACTACCCCGCGTGAAAGAGGCTCCCCCCCAGAACCCCTGCGCAGCCTGGCCAATCAGTGCCAGGCAGTGCTGAAGGGTGGATCAGGAGTCCCTGTGACGTCACGACGTCGATAACGTCACTCCGTTCGTCGCCATGATGACGGGGAAGCCCTAAAGGAAATCCCGTTCAGAACGGGATTTCCGGATGGGACTTCACGCCGGCGGCGATCGGAGATGCTGGAGGGACGCTGCAGGGAACAGCCGAAAAAAAAATGGGCGAAAAAAACTCTCCCGCGTCTGTATGGCCGCGGGAATCAGAACGCCCAGCAGGTTAATGACCTGCAGCGTGATGTCGGGAAGTTGCGGTGCAATGCTGATTAGTGGTGGTAGTACCAATTTACCCAACGGTAAACCTTACAAAGCTCCCAGAAGCATCACAATGTAACGCTATGGAACTCTTCGTCTAATGTGAAAGTTAACATAAAAGTCAAATAGACTTTCAAGTTACCTTTCTAAACGCATCCTAGGAGTAGTGTTGGGCGAACAGTGTTCGCCACTGTTCGGGTTCTGCAGAACATCACCCTGTTCGGGTGATGTTCGAGTTCGGCCGAACACCTGATGGTGTTCGGCCTTTTAAGTTCAGGTTCGCCCCGAACTACTGAATGGCCGCCGAACAGGGCCCCTGTTCGGCTGAACAGGGCCCTGTTCGCCCGAACATGCCGCAATACGGCCCCCCTATGGGGTCGCAGGCATAAGGGGGGAGCATGCCCCGATCGCGGGGGGGGGGGGGTCGGAAATTCCCCCCACCCCCTCCGCTAGCGCTCCCCCCTCTGCCCGCTTCCCCATACAAAAGTTTAAGGCAAGTTAAATAGTACTTGGTGGCTGGCCTGGCACTGGCAGTGGAGTGAGGAGGAGGAGGAGTCCGAGTAGCAGAGTGACGCGTTGAGGCCGGGCAGCGGGCGGTTCAGCGGTAGTACCCTTGTGGTACTTCCGCCCTTTCTCTGACCTCACGTCCTCTGCATACGAGGGTACGCATCACGCGTACCCTCGTATGCGTCATCACGTAGAGGACGTGAGGTCAGAGAAAGGGCGGAAGTACCACAAGGGTACTACCGCTGAACCGCCCGCTGCCCGGCCTCAACGCGTCACTCTGCTACTCGGACTCCTCCTCCTCCTCACTCCACTGCCAGTGCCAGCCACCAAGTACTATTTAACTTGCCTTAAACTTTTTTTTATGGGGAAGCGGGCAGAGGGGGGAGCGCTAGCGGAGGGGGTGGGGGGAATTTCCGACCCCCCCCCCCCGTGATCGGGGCATGCTCCCCCCTTATGCCTGCGACCCCATAGGGCCCCCAAAATGGGCATGTTCGGGGGTCCCATTGACTTCCATTGAGTTCGGCGTTCTGGCCGAACATGCCGAACATCTGGCCCATGTTCGGCCTGTTCGGCCCGAACCCGAACATCCAGGTGTTCGCCCAACACTACCTAGGAGCGATCTATCAAAATGCAGGGATCAGCTCCTAGTGTGAAAAAGCTGATCTTAGTCAGTCATCTGTGCGTGACACAGCTATAAAAAGAAAATTGGGTCATCTCAGACATTGGCTTCAATTCATGAAGCGTTACCGCATTCGGTAATGCTGAAAACAGCTGACTTTACAGAGCACTTAGGAAAATGTCAATTCATCAAAGCTGTTTACTGCATGAAAAGCTGAAATTCCCGAGCAGTGAGATAAATTATCGACTTGTACTCAGTAAGACTTGTATGTCAGTAAATGTCAATTCATCAATGTTACAGCATTCGGTAATACATTTGGTGATTTCCTCCAGCTCTCCTGTGTCGGTAACCAGCTCTGAATGCCTTCTGTGTGGATGTCCCCATGATTAACAGGAACAGGCAGCCAATAGAACAGCCCCTGTCTCCTGCAAGTGCCACTGATAGGTTGGGCTGACTTCCCCCATGGAACAAGCTTTTAGACCCCCCAGGCAGTGAGCAGAGAGAGCGGAACAAAAGATGTATTCCTGTATTCCTGGCACCCTTCGGTGGTGTAACCCTGTGAGTCCCTGTTTGAAAATGCAAAGATGCTAGTGGTGAAATCACCCAGCTGGGCATTTGTAATGTCTCCAGGAAGTTCATCTAAGTTGTGGCAATTAAATAAGTGAAAATTGTATACTTACCTAACGGTAATTTTCCTTTCCCCATGCATCCATGGCAACACATCGGGTATTGGTTCCCGCCCCCAATACCCCACAGGACATGATTAGTATAAGTGTTTTGATTACAGCCCCGCCCGCTGTCCAGTAACTAGTACATCACCGAACAGTGGGAGGGACCGCTGTGTTGCCATGGATGCATGGGGAAAGGAAAATTACCGTTAGGTAAGTATACAATTTTCACTTTTCCCCCTGCCTCCATGGCAACACATCGGGATCTAACTATAAGAAAACAACGGGAGGGAGACTGTGGCAGGTGCAAATCACGGCAAAACATTTATTCTACAAACTACAGAGATGCAGATGCACACATTATGACCGCCCTTCCGAATTCTATGGGAGTCGCGGTTGACGTATCAACTTTGTAATGGTTAACAAAAGTATTTATATTAGTCCAGTTTGCCGCTTGGCAAATTTTTTCAGGCATAACTCTAGCCTGAGATGCCCAGGACGTGGCTACACTGCGAGTCGAGTGTGCCCTGATTTCTTTCGGTGGGTTTATCCCCCGTGCCTTGTATGCGTTTTGTATTAGTCGGACTAACCACGATGCAATTGTCCTGCTCGAGGCTGCCTGTCCTTTCCTGTAACCTGATTGTATGATGAACAATCTTTCGGATTTCCGGATTTCCTTTGTAGCCTGAACATAGGTTCTTAGAGCCCTGGATACGTCTAAGGAGTGTAGGGTGGATGAACCTTCCTGCGTGAAGTTCGGTAGTGACCACTCCTGATTTAGATGATGACTGGAAGAAACTTTTGGAAGAAACCCCTGAATTGGCCTAAGTTGCACCCTATCAGGATAGAAGACTAAATACGGCTCTCGATAGCTCAATGCTTGTAATTCCGAGACCCTACGAGCCGAAGAGATGGCAACTAGAAAGATTGTCTTCAGAGTCAAGTCCCATAACGAACATTGTTCGATAGGCTCAAAGGGTGGTCTAGTAAGATATTCTAGAACTAACGGTAAGTCCCATGAAGCAAAGACTGGTTTTATGGGAGGGCGTAGTTTGGTCACAGCCAACACAAATTGCTTAATTAGCGGATTGTCTGCCCATTTCTTACTGGTCAAGGCTGAGATAGCAGAAATTTGCACTTTAATAGAGTGTACACTTAGTCCCTTCTCCACTCCTGTCTGCAGAAAAGCTAGAATGTCGCTCACCGATGGATTGAGGGGACTGAAGCTCTGAGATCTTGAGAATTCCAAAAAAACCTTCCAGATTCTTTGATAGGTTGTGTTCGTGGAGAGCTTCCGAGCCTTCTGTAAGGTCTCTATTACTGTTTCTGAACATCCTAGGTTCCTTAACTTCCCCCTCTCAATTTCCAGGCCATCAATTTCAATCGGGTCGGATCTGGATGATATATCGGTCCCTGAGATAGTAATTCCCTGTTGCATGGCAGCTGGAGGGGCTGGGTCATCGCCATCTGAAGAGCTGTAGGGAACCAAGGCCTTCTGGGCCAGTGTGGGAGGATTGCTATTAACGTCACAGCTTCCGACCTGAGTCTTCTCAAGAGATGCATAATTAGGGGTACTGGAGGAAACACGTAAGCTAATTGGAAGCTCCAAGGGGCTGTCAACGCATCCAATTCCTCCGCCCCCGGCTCCCGGTATCGACTGTAGAATCTCTTGCATTTGCTGTTCTTCCTCGTGGCCATTAAGTCCAGTTCTGGAGTCCCCATCTGTGAACAGATCCACTGGAATACTGTATCTTGCAGTTCCCACTCGTTGTTGGATAGCTGCGTACGACTGAGGTAATCCGGTACTATGTTCAGAGTCCCCGGAATATGCGTCGCTGAAATTGAGACTAGATGACTGACTGCATACTCGAATATTAACCTTGCCTCCTGCAAAAGAGAGTGGCTCCGAGTGCCACCCTGATTTCTGACGTATGCCACAGCTGTCATATTGTCCATCCTGAGAGTCACTACTCTGCCCTTGACTATGTGGTGAAAGGCTCTCAGGGCACAAAAGGCTGCTCTCAATTCTAGCCTGTTTGCTGGCCAACTGCTCATGAATCGAGGCCACACTCCCTGTGCTATAGTTCCTGCGCAGGATGCTCCCCATCCCTTTGTGCTTGCGTCTGTTTGCACAATAATCGGTCTCTCTTGCTTCAGTTGGACTCTCCTCAGAAGATTGCTGTCTGTTAGCCACCAACTTAAATCTGTTTTCATGAAAGTTGTTAACAATATGGTCTGCGTCAGATTCAGACCATCCCATTGCTGGAGAAAGCCTTGTTGGAAATTTCTCAGGTGCCAATGTGCCCATGGCACCATTGGTATGGTAGATGACATTGTCCCTATGACTTTTAGACATACCCTTGCCTGTGCATGCTGTGCCAGTAATACCTGTAAGACTCTCTGCTTCACTGTCAGTAACTTCTCCTGTGGTAACCCCACTGCATTCTCCTCTGTGATAAATCTCGCTCCCAGATATATCAAATCTTTTGTTGGAGCCAGATGACTTTTGTGATAATTGATTAACCAGCCGAATCTTACAAGGGTTTGGATTAGTAACTGCTTGTGGAGTTCTATCTGCCCTTCTGAATCTGCCAGTAGAAGAATGTCGTCTAAATAATGGTGACAACGTAGCCCTTTTAGTCTCAGGAGAGCAATCACTTCTATCAGAACCTTGGTAAAAGTCCTTGGGGCTGTACAGATCCCGAACGGGAGGCATACAAATTGAAAGTGTTGATTTCCTACCGCGAACCGGAGAAACTTTTGGAATGATTCCTGTATTGGTATATGCAAGTAAGCATCTTCCAGATCGATGGACAACAGGAAATCGTCCGGTCTTACAGCTGCTATTATTGTGTTCAATGATTCCATTTTGAATTTTTCTAGACGTATATATGAATTGAGCAGTTTGAGGTCGAGCACGGGTCGCCAGTCCCCCGACTTTTTCTGAACGAAAAATAGGCTCGAGTAGAATCCTTGCTTTTCTTGCTGCTGTGGAACCGGTATTATTGCCTTTTTCTGAATCAATTCTTGCAGATAGGTGTCCAGTATCTCCCTTTTGTCCGTTGTAACTGGTAACTTTGTTCGTCTGAAATGATTTGCTGGTGGTGTACTTGCGAAGGTCCAGAAATGCCCCGTGGTCACTGTTCTTACTACCCAAGGGGCATGTATGTGAGATTTCCATATCTGAGCGTAGTTCATTAACCTCGCCCCAACCGGGCATTCCTGGCCTTGATAGTTGTCAAAAGGACTTTTTGGGGGTTGGTGCTGAATTAGCTTTCTGTTTGTTAGCTCTCCCATAGTTAGTTTGGCCCATTTGCCAATTTTTTCTATAGCTCCTGCCGGGCTTGTAGTTTCTTGCGTTCCTGTATCTGGACGACTGTTGCTGTCCTTGTGACGGTGCGAATTGCCTCATAGGTCGTCGATCTTGAGGTATAAGACCCGACTTACCCCCAGTCACTCGGGTGATGGCAGTATCCATTTTGTCTCCAAATAAAGATTTTCCATCATATGGAATCTTACACCATAGCAACCGGGAAGCCGGGTCCGCCACCCAAGATCTTAACCATAAGGCTCTTTTGGCTGTTACAGATACTAACATAGACCTAGCTGAGGAGCGGATGATGTCTATAGCCGCTTCGCCCACGAAGTCCCCGGTAATCTTTAGGTCCTCTAATGCTGTAATTAGATCTTCCTTTCCAGCATCATCTCTAATCTTCTGTTCTAAGTTGTCTGTCCATGCTCTGATGGCTTGACCTACAGAGGTAAGAGCGATTGCTGGTTTACAAGCTCCGCCACAGCCCACATAAATTTTCTTTAAGTCTAAGTCCAGCTTTCTGTCAAGCGGATCCTTAAACGCGATAGAATCTTCTATTGGAAGAGTAACGTGTTTCGCCAGGCGAACCACTGAGGCATCTACTGATGGTGCATTCTCCAAAGAACTTACTCCGTCTTCTGGCAATGGATATAACTTTGACAGCCTGTTAGCAATAGGAGTCTTCTTTTCTATTTTTTGCCATTCCTGATCTATTAGATCTTGAATTTCATCCATAATCGGGAAAGTAGTTCTAGACTTAGATAAATGTGCGTAATATTTCTTCGGTTTCTTTGATGTTTCCTGCGGTTCTTGAACTGGGTCCTCCCACCCAATCGCTTCTCTCACCGCCCTTACATACGGCTCTACAAGAGCAAAATCGAAACCGATCTCCAAATCGTTTTCCTGCGCCTCCATCGCTGATGTCGACGGCTGATCCGGCATATGCAGTTGTTGCTGCTGTGACATCTGTAGTGGAATCTTAGACATATAATCCTGCACTGATTCCTGTACAGCCTTTTGAACAATTTCTGTAACATCTATAGGTTCTTCGTTTGTCTGTTTCCCCATTTCTCGAAAACAGTCCGCGCAGACCGTCTTCCCTGGAACTGCCGGCTGAGAACAAGCCCAACAAAGTTTGTCCTGATTCCGATAATCCGGGGACCTTGACCTTGATTTATCCCTTTTGTGAGACTTTGTATGCTTCGATTTTCTTCTCCTTGATCTGTCCGCCGAACTCGATCTGCGTCTTGCCCTGTTGCGAGGAGGCGACCTTGAAGCACGTCTTTTGTTACGTGATCTGGAACTGCAAAAGAGAATGCAGTAATGAGCACTCCATTCTGTCCTTGTTCTTACTAACTTACCTTGTACCCCCCTTACCTTTGATAGTATTGCTGGTCTGTGTGAGGCCTATAGGCATCCATAGTTAGGCAGCAAAGTCAGCTGCAAAGAGGAAACAGAATGACAGTATAAGGATCAAAGTGGAAAACAAGAGAAAGCATCCCTAAACTATAGAGCATAGGGATATAAAAAAACTTCAATCCATTTAAGTAAAAAAACCCACCTGGTGTTCTGCAGGAAAATATATATATTATATATATACATGCGTCCGGGTTGCGCTGCATCCAACTGTCCGCAATAGCCAGCGGCGTTTTCCCCCTGCGCGCACAGCCTCCAGACACATTGTAGCCAGTGTCAGCTGTTTAAATAGACTGTGCGCGCTACCAGACGCATTACTACCGGGTCGGAGGCCACGCCATGCATCCAGCCAATCCAAAGCGGCGGAAATGACGCGATCCCGGCGTCTTCCGGATCTCGTCCTTGCGTTTCATTTGGCCACTCCGCCAGGTACAAGACGGTGGAGCGCACGCTACCCTGCGATGAATACTCCCATATGCAGAACCCGACAGGCCGAAAAGAGGAAATGGATGCCGGCCGAAACCACCCATTTAGAGCGGCAGAAAGTAAGTTGCTCCAGCCCCTCATCCACCAGGCACTGTTAGGGCCTCTATATCCAGAGCGAGCGAGCGGACATGACCCCCAAGACCAGCAGAACGGGGTCCCCCATGTTTAGGCCCATTTAGAGCCTGTGTAATGGGTAGCAACAGGGGAGGCAGCCTGTGCGAGGGTCCCATAATGAGACCGGCAAGGGGGTAAAAATAAAAATGTTTTGCAGGACAAAAGCCTGCCGTCCTGTGAGGTGATGGACCAGGAAAAAAAGACAGCGGGCGGGGCTGTAATCAAAACACTTATACTAATCATGTCCTGTGGGGTATTGGGGGCGGGAACCAATACCCGATGTGTTGCCATGGAGGCAGGGGGAAAAAATGTTAAGAAAGACTAATGGACAGATTCAGACTCAGTAGCAGAGGCAGTATAACAAACAGTAAATATAACAAATGTGTACATCTAAAGGGATGTCGGGATGCCTCTATTGTAATTACCTCACAGCAGCTTGTAACAACACAGAGACACTCCAAGCTGCTCTGCACTGCTCTGCTGTTATCAAACAGCCTTTGATGAATTGAAACCTTAGTAGTTCGGTAACTTAACGATCATCTACTGCACATGTGAAAATATTGACGAATTAGCACAATCAAGTGTAAAACACTGAATGCGGTATTTTAACTTCTTTGATTTTGTTATCGAACAGCCTTTGATGAATTGAAGCCAGTGTATAATATTTCTAATCTTGCTAACTTTTCATCACTAAGGCTGCTTTCACAGTGGGACGTTACAGGCACACGTTAGAGCAGCCTGTAACGCACCCCCACCGCACAGCAATGAAAAATCAATGGGCTGTTCACAGTGCCCACGTTGCGTTACATTGTAACGCTGCATGTTCAATGAAAGTGCAGCATGCTGTGCGTTATACGCGGTTTTAGCCGCGTTAGACTGTTTGCACATGCTCAGTAATGTTGGAGGAGGAGGGGAGAGTCCGCTATTGTGCCTAGCCACATGGCTAATTAATATTCACCGCACTGTGTGACGTCACGTGTTTACTTCCTGGAGCGGCCACTTTGTGCCACGATTGGCTGGCGGGACCACGTGATGCGGAGTGTTCCAATCACGTGGTCTCCACAGTCTTTTGACGCATGCGCCGTTTTCATTCCAACAGTATCAAGCGAAAACGGCGCACCAAGAGGAGCATAACGCGTCTCTATGTAGCGTATAACTTTATCACCACCATGGTTTGCGTTAAGGGCACGTTATGCAACCTTAACCTTCCCTAAAACGCAACGTCTTGGTGTGAAAGAACCCTCAGTGTTCCTACACTACCCACCTGTTATAGTTTCAGGGTATTCTATCGGGGATGAGTGAGTGAAATTTTTAAGTTTATTCTCATGGTGAATCTTCCCTAATCCCGCTTATGGTGCCCATACATAGTACAATTTTTTTCGATTAGATAATTTCATTCTACTATTCCAGTAGATCAAATATAAAGATTTTTCCAACATGTCCGATTAGATTTTTATTGAAAAAACTAAATAATCATTCATTTTTCTTGATCGAAAAAAAGAGTCTTTTTGATCATTTTGGTCTAATAAACTGGAAAATAAAATGTTTTTATTGTACTGTGTGTGGGCACCATTACTGCGATTCTCATGAGATCACCATGAAGCCACACTAAGCAAGGTCAAGTATTTTTCATAAAAAAATTGTAAATAGAATTAAAAATGTTATTACAACCTTTCAATCAATTTTAGCCCTTGCTTGCTGGTGTTGACTTAGATCTTTATGTGACCAGAACTCCTAGGAGTGTGTAAGGGGGCTACAAAGGACCAAAAAGCCCTCTTACTAACATGGTATGCAAAACAAAAGTGTTCCTTATTAAAACAGAACGTATTAGAGCCACATTAATCCATGCCATGTACTGATGAGGATCAACTAATCTGAAACAGTCTGTATGCATGTCGGATTATTGTGGTTCTGTATAGTTAACAAGCTGACACAACATTGCATTTCAGCAGTTCTGGAGGTGTGGTTAGCTTACAAGGAGAACAATGGATGATTTGCATATTCAGCAGTGATGCATCATGGGAGACATCATATGCTCACTCCAGCCTGAATTGTCACTTTTCTAATCTTAACACACAAACACTCAATGACCAAGTTTGTGAGCTTTGGCATCAATAATTTGTATATTCCCATAGAAATTAAAGAGAACCCGAGGTGGGTTTGAAGAATATTATCTGCATACAGAGGCTGGATCTGCCTATACAGCCCAGCCTCTATTGCTATCCCAAACCCCCCTAAGGTCCCCCTGCACTCTGCAATCCCTCATAAATCACAGCCACGCTGCTGACAAACAGCTTGTCAGAGCTGGCTGTGTTTATCTCTATAGTGTCAGTCTGCTGCTCTCCCCGCCTCCTGCAGAACTCCAGTCCCCGCCTGCATCCCTTCCCTCCCTGCTGATTGGAGGGAAGGGACGGGGGCAGGGACCGGAGCTATGCAGGAGGCGGGGGAGCAGCTGAGACTGACACTACAGATGTAAACACAGCCTCACAGCATGGCTGTGATTTATGAGGGATTGCAGAGTGCAGGGGGACCTTAGTGGGGTTTGGGATAGCAACAGAGGCTGGGCTGTATAGGCAGATCCAGCCTCTGTATGCAGATAACATTCTTTAAACACACCTCGGGTTCTCTTTAAACAAATCTATTCTACAAGGACTGAATCTTATAATATACGAGAACTTTGTTCTCTGGTTTACCTACAAGGATTGTATGAAGCTCTGTTCTCCCAAACCTCCACGTTTATCTTTTATAGGCCATCCTGAGTTTCCACCTGCATTCAAGGATCATTCTCAATTTGAATGGTGGACAACTAACTCAATGACTACCTCCAACCGTTTTTGGTTGGCAGATAAATTTATCTCCTTCCAGACTTTACAATTTGGTAGGGATTTACCTACGCATGAGTACTTTGGATACAGACAATTACGTCATTTTTTTTTTAAGCACTCCAGCCCTTACGGTCTTCTAAATTGCGCTTTCTACGAAAGTATATACCTTTCTTCCGCCCCTACAACTGGACTGATTTCTAGAATTTATTCGCACATAAATACTCTTTCACATTCAAATAAAACTAAAAGTATGAGAGATTGGGAGGCAGAGCTTCAGATAAATCTTTCTTTAGAAGAGTGGCACAAGATTGGTGACAACATGATGTCAATTACTAAAACTCTGATGATCAGAGACACTGCCTTAAAATTAGCTACGAGGTGGTATAGAACCCCAATGAAATTGCATAGAATTTTTCCTAATGTCTCCTCACTATGTTTTAGGGGATGTAATCATGAAGGCACTTATCTGCACCTATTTTGGGAATGTCCAATTGTGAGCACTATTTGGGATAAATTCAGAAATAATTTATCTAGAGCCTCTTCAGCTATAATCAAATTGGATCCCCGACATGTTTTATTACTCAAACATAATGAAAGTGTCCCTAAAAAATGGAAAAGAGTTTATTACGTAATTATATGCGCTATACTATGGGCAGTGGCCAGAAATTGGAAATCAGCTGCTATTCCCATGTTACAGATACT
Source organism: Hyperolius riggenbachi (assembly GCF_040937935.1). Lineage (NCBI taxonomy): Eukaryota > Metazoa > Chordata > Amphibia > Anura > Hyperoliidae > Hyperolius > Hyperolius riggenbachi. The sequence continues at coordinate 86,362,445 of NC_090648.1, read as the reverse complement.
TCAGAGAGTTGAAGATATTCGCCTAGTGGATTATTTATATCATATTTTACACGATACTTACCCAATCTTCTTACACAACTGGGAACTTTGGTCTCAAAAAGTGTTTCTCAATAGTTACATTTGCTTGACCCGGGAGATATATCTCCTTATATTTTCTGTGAATAATAACTATCTTAATCTCTGTTTTATATCCCTAAGCACACCAACAGGAGTGGAATTTTGTTTATTGTTAATTTGTGACTTTTATATTAAGAGACTAAAGTTTTAAGGCTAACATTTCTTAAACATATTGTACAACTCAGATGCACCTTTTTATGCACTCTTTTACAAATTTTGACCTTTTATTGTCAGTTTATTACTGTCGATTCTGTTATGATCTCTATCTTGACAATAAAAATCAGTGAAAAGAAATTAAACAAATCAGATTGGCGCTTTGTGACTCCGCCCCTCTCCAGCATTTGGACCCAAGCCACCCAATGAGTAACTGTAGCAGGTTTGAGGCATCTGCTATTAACAGTGTAAAATTGGCAGCAATTTAAATATTCCCCTTGAAAATCAACAGGCGAATTTTGATTGGCTCCACCCACTTCTCTGAATCTTAATCTCAATCACCCAGTGACCATCTGGGCAAAGTTTGAGACCCCTGCCATTAACAGTGTAAGAAGGCCTGCAGTTTATATTGTCCCAGTGAAATTTGCTTTTGGCTCTGCCCACTTTTTGTAACCTGGACACGCAGTCACTCAGTGATCAAGTTTGTGAGCTTTCAGGTTCCTTGGCATCAATAAAAACAAATCTGAATTGCTGTTTGTGGCTCCGCCCCTTTTCTGAATTTTAATCACAGTGACCCAATGACCAACAGTACCAGGTGTGAGGCTTGTGCCATTAACAGTGCAAGAATGGCAGCAATTTTAATATTCACCTTGAAAATCAACAGGTTAATATTGATTTGCTTTTTTAGGCTCCACCAACTTTTCTGAATTTTAATCCCAGTCACTCAGTAACCAACAGTGCAAAGTTTGAGACCCCTGCCATTATCACTGAAGAAGGGCTGCAGTTTACATTTTCCCAGGGAAATCTGTTTTTGACTCCACCCAGTTTTTGTAACCTTGACACACAGTCAATCAATGACCAAATTTGTGAGGTTTCAGGCTCCTGGCATCAAAATTGTGTGAATGGAAGCAGTTTATGCAGCAAAGAAATCTGATTGGCTGTTTGTGGCTCCACCCCTTTAGTGAATTTGAACCCCAGTCACTTAATGACTGACTGTAGCAGGTTTGAGGCCTCTGCCATTAACAGTGTAAGAATGGCAGCAGTTTCAATATTCCCCTTGAAAATCAATAGGTGAATATTGATTTGCTGTTGTAGGCTCCACCCACTTTTCTGAATATTAATCCCAGTCACCCAGTGACCAACTGTGTCAAGTTTGAGAACACTGCCAATAACAGTGTAAGAATGGCTGCAGTTTATATTTTCCCATGTAAAAAGTTATTTGTTTTTGGGTCCGCCCACTGTTTCTAACCTTGACATACAGTCACTCAATGACCAATGAGCTTTGGGGTCTTTAGCATCAATAAGTTGCATTTTTCCATTGACATTAAACAAAGCTGATTGGCTGTTTGTAGCCCGCCCCCTTTTCAGAAATCCCAGTCTCTCAGTGACTGTACCAGATTTGAGGCCTCTGCCATTAAGAGTGTAAGAATGGCAGCAATGTAAATATTCCCCTTTAAAATCAATAGGTGAATTTCATTGGCTGTTTTAGGCTCCACCCACTTTCCTGAATATTAATCCCAGTCACCCAGTGACCAACTGTGCAAAGTTTGAGAACCCTGCCATTAACAGTGTAAGAATAGCTATAGTTTATTTTTGTCCAGTGAAATTTGTTTTTGACTCCGCCCACTTTTTGTATCCTTGATGCACAGTCACTCGATGACCAAGTTTGCGAGCTTTCAGGTTCCTGGCATCAAAATTGTGTAAATGGAAGCAGTTTATCCAGCAAGGAAATCTGATTGGCTGTTTGAGGCCCCCGCCTCTTTAGTGAATTTGGACCCCAGTCACCCAATGACCGACTGTAGCAAGTTTGAAGCCTCTGCCATAAACTGTAAAAGATTGGCAGCAGTTTAAAAATTCTTCTTGAAAATTAATAGGTGAATTTTGATTGGCTGTTGTAGGCTTCACCCACTTTCCTGAATCTTAATCTCATTCACCCAGTGACCAAGTGTGGCAAGTTTAAGAACCCTGCGAGTAACAGTCTAAATCTTCATACACACACCTGATTTTTACAAACTAGGGGTTGTCAGACCCACCCACGGGGCGGTCGTTGTGACGACAGTGTGTGTACAGTCTGTTGTCAGGCTGATAGGGCTGGTTTTCACTGATCCGCAGAGCAGTTTGTAAAAATCAAACATGTGTACATAGCTTAAGAATGGCTGCAGTTTACATTTTCCCATTAAAAATGAATGGCTGAAATTTGATTGGCTGTTTTATGCTCCGCCCACTTTTCTTGGATTTGTAACCTCGGTCACCAAGTGACCAACTGTGCCAAGTGTGGGGACTCTGGCTTGATTACTGTGAGAATGGCAGATTATACATGTTTTCCATTGACATAAATGGGTGAAATCTGATTTGCTGTTTGTAGCTCCGCCCAGGTGTGTAGGGGGGACGCGAGACCCCCAGAACATATCATGCCAGGTAGTAAGGGATCTGTATACCAAGTTTCGCTCAAATCGGTCAATGCGTTTTCAAGTGATCGCGGCACATACATACATATACACACGCCTACACACGCACATACATACGATTTTATATATTTAGATTCTATCAGGTTTTACTACCTTTATTGATTTCTTGATAGGTGCAATTTAAATGTCTAAAGTAGCAAAACTACAAACTTATTTTATGGTACCATCTTCCCTACCGTGCTCAGTAAAATAGTCCACTTTAAAAAAAACTGGGTGCCATTTATGTACACTTCACTTCCTCCTTCTCCTACTCCTCACCTTCATACAACTTGTCTTTTTCATGGTAAATTTTTCTAACAGCAGCGATAAAAATATATCCATATATTTGGCTTGCTGAATTTTGTTCTTCACCTCTAAATGGGATTCCAGACCTCTGAACTACAAGCACACCCCATCCCCCTTTCCCTTAATTATCCAGTTACTCCCTGTCTTTCTCCTTAGAGCTTAATAGCTGAGGCTTCCAAGAGCATGCTCAGTAGGCCACCCTGATACATCAGGAAATCTTGTCCAATGACTCCTTACTGGTTAAGTACATAACACAAATGGAGATAGGTCCCATGAAATAGTTAATACTCTACTTCCAGAAACAGTCACAGAAGTAAAAAAAAAGTATACTACCTGACCTGGGAGGGTGGCTGGATGGATGGATAATGGTGCCCATTACCGCCTCTCCCCGCCGATCCTATCTACTGTTTTCTTGTGGTTTCGCTTCTGTGACCCCCTGGTGGTCATGATGCTGTAAGTGCGACATAGTGATTTCCACTGAGAGCACAGAACCAGGGCCGGCGCTACCATTAAGGCAAAGGAGGCAGCTGCCCCAGGGCCCCAGAGCTTGTAGGGGCCCCCAGTGGCTACAAGAGGAAAAAAAAATTCAAATCGACCTTATAGTTCCTGAGAAAATCGATTTTAAAGTTTCAAAGGAAAAAAAATACACATTTAAAAACCAGCCGACTTTAATGGTTAATAGCAAATGCACCTTAAATTCTAGAAACCCTAAATTTGCAGGATATGTTAAGGAGATCATTGGGAATAAGAGGAAAAAACAATTTTTCAAAATGACCTTACAGTTTCAGAAAAAAATCGATTTTAAAGTTTCGAAGGAAAAAAGCATAATTTTAAATGCGGTAAATGTCACTTTTAGTACCTAACGGTAGTGTAATTTTACATGTGTCAAAAGAAAGAGCAATACATTTCCTGACGGGGTTTCCAGGGGGTCTATACGCAGCCGCAGTGGTTTGGCCAGGGATCGCTATACAGCCGCAATATGGCTGTATGAAGATCCCTGCCATTTTTTTCCTATTTTCCCAATTTTTTTTTTATGTTTAGAGTGTTTAAATTATGTGGGGTTCCCCCTCCTGAAACTTTTTAACCCCTTGTCCCCAATGCAGGCTGGGGTAGCCAGAATGTGGAGCTCCGACCGATTGGGGCTTCAAACCCTGACTATACCAGCTGCAAAAAAGGTCCCTTACTACCAATTTTTGCTCCGGGGTATCTGTTGGGGGGGCCCCCCAGGTTTATTTTGCCCTGGGGCCCCATTGTTGCTTAAACCGGCCCTGCACAGAACCCTGATGGACATGCAAGGGGCAGGGAAGAGGTGGGGAACATTCAGAGAAGAGCCAATGAGAAGGCTGTTAGAGGCAGGAAAGGGGCGTTATGTAGGAGTTCCTCTACTGCAAGGGATCCACCTTCCCCATTAGTCTCCTGACAAGCTGCTTGTCACCAGACTGGGGGGTGAGGCTAGTGCAGCACAGGGGGCTGACATTGGTGCGGAGGGCACACAGAGGCATGTCCTTCAGTTGGGAACATGCCTCTGTGTCCCTTTTTTATATTACAAAAAACTTTGGGTATACTCTAAAGCAGAAGTCTTTTCCTTCCTGAACCCCTAAACCCTCTATGAAGGGAAACTGGACTTATCGGCCTGCATGAGTGATGCTACATCCCTTTACATGGTAGTGGGTAGATGACCATGTAATGCATTTCCTCTTCATTTCACCTTACCTGGTTAGTTCATTGCTGTGTCATTATCCAACTCCTTCTGGTCAGGGCCAGATTTCTGGACACGTCACACAGGCTTGGAACTAGGGCAGCACATGCCTAACGAGGTGGATGGATATGGAAGATGGATTGCTGTACAATAAGGAGGAGTATGCACAAAGAGAAGGGAGGCTGCAAGTGGTGAGCAACACTATGGAGAGGGAAACTGCTGCCTAAGGGAGCAGTACATGAAAGAGAGGGGCGGAATGACTGTAACACATGGAAGAGGGGTCTACACATCGAAGTAGAGGTCAGTGTTGCATGCAAATTTTCCCCAAAGTCATTTTTGCATTGAAAATTATTATTATAATTATTATTATTATTGATTTCTAAAGTGCCAGCATATTACACGGCACTGTTTAACTATCTGCTGATCGCCCCGCGCGAATGGGCGCGGCCGCAGCGGCAGCCCCAGGACCGCCTAACGCCAATTGGCGTCAAGTCCCGGGTCTCTGTTTTGCAGGAGATTGCGCGTGCATCTCCTGCTCAGGGGGCGGAGCTTTCAGTCTCTAAGCCGCGGTTGCCGCTCGGGAGTCTCTGAGACAGCGAAACCGCCGTCTTTACATATAGTACAGCGCTGCGATCAGCAGCAGCACTGTACTGGGGACAGCCGTGCGACACGGCTGTCTCCCTGGGGGACAAGAGAGCGATCGACTCTCATAGGCAGAACCCTATGACAGCCGATCGCCGTGACTGGTCAGCTGCGAGGAGGGAGGGGAAATAAATAATTTAAAAAACAGTATTTTCTATTAAAAAATAAACAACAATAATATTTGTTAAAAAAAAAAAATAAACACAAAGGACCCCACCAATTGAGAGCTCTGTTGGTGGGAAGGAGGGGGGGAATCACTCGTGTGCTGTGTTGTGTGGCCCTGCAGCTTGGCTTTAAAGCTGCAGTGACCATTTCAGCAAAAAAAGGCCTTGTCTTTAGGGGGGTTTAACACTGCAGTCCTCAAGAGGTTAAAGTAAGAATACAAACAAGGGGTACATAATGATAAAGACAATGACATACTGTACATCAAATATGGACACTGGAACAAAATACAGAACTGGTGGTTACAATGACAGATGTAGCATGATGAATAAAATGTATAACAGAGTGCAAGCTATGAAATGAACAATACAATTCAAGATGCAAAAGGGTGAGAGAGCCCTGCCCTTGCGAGCTTACAATCTAAAGGAATGGGAGGAAACAAGAAGTGGGGAGGTATGCAGTATACATACAAACAGTGTGTGTTTAGGGTATCTAGTAGGAGTAAAACTTGAGAGGTCGAAGGGGGAATGGCCTAAGTTAGAGAATGTGTTTGTCGGGAAAAATTGAGCTTTGAGGGAGTGTTTAAAGATTTCATAGGTTGGAGTGTGATGGATGTGCTGTGGAAGAAGATTCCAGAGGAGGGGTGAGGCATGTGAGAAGTCTTGTGTAAGTGAATGTTAGGAGGTAATTCTAGAGGGGGATAAAAGAAGCTCATGTGCAGATCTGAGATTGCAGTTGGGTTGGTATCTGGAAACCAGTGAGGAGATGTACAAGGAGAGAGATTGTGGAGAGCTGTGTAGGTTAGGGTTAAGAGTTTAAAATGGGTCCTCTCTGTAGTTGGCAGCCAGTGAAGAGCTTGGCAGAGAGGAGCAGCAGAAGAAGAGCTAGAAGAGAGGTGGATGAGACGAGCAGCCGAGTTCAGTAAAGATTGGAGGGGTGCCAGTTGGTTCGTTGGTAGTCCACCAAGCAATATATTACAATAAGCCAAGTAAGATATAATTGAAAGTGGCATATTTGATTTTGAGACAATCTTTTGCATTATAGCAAAAATTCGTGAAAATATAAAAAAATCATTTTTACTGCAGAAACGCCCCCAAAAATCTTTATTTTTACTGCAAAAACATGAAACATCTTTTATTTTCTATAAACTTGGTCACTCCCAAAGGGCACCTCAAAAAAACCTTTGGAGACAGAGCTTTCTGTCATGCTGCCCCTACTCTTTGGAACTCCCGAGTCCCTACCATACCCAGTAAAGACAGCCCCATCCCTGGAGTTATTCAAATCCAGACTGAAAAGCCACCTGTTTAGCCTGGCATTTCCAGACTTATAGAATTCTTCCTCTGCTCCACGACTTACCAATCAACCAATTATTGGTCTGAGCCATGTTTACACGCTTTGAGTGCTACGAGAGAAAGGCACTTTACAAATGCTATTTGTTGATGTTGTTGTTATTTTAGCGAAAATAGAGAAAAATCACAAACTTATTACATAATGATTTTCAATAGCATTTTCGCTCGAAAATCGAATTAAACATTTTCACGAAAATGAATGCGAAAAAAATATTGGCATTTTTGCTCATCACTGGTAGAGATGGTTTGGTGTATTTGGAAGAATACCCACAAGTTGGCCTACGGGTGGAAAAAATGGAAGCAGGAAAAAAGGGTGCATATGGCTAACGGACAATAGGTTGCAATGCAAAATATCAGCTATTGGGCGCCCGACAGGAAATTGTATGTATGCTCCTAGTCCTAAAAATGACTTTTTAAGATATCCCATGGTTTTACTTTATATTTATGCGTGTGGGAGAGCTGGCAGGCACTCGGAGCAAAAACAGCTGATATCAGATGAATATTAACCACTTCAGGATCACAGGTTTTCTTCCCTTAAAACCAAAACAACTTTTACATTTCAGCGCTCCTCCCATTCATTCACTGATAACTTTATTGCTACTCATCACATGTGAATGATCTATAGCTTGTTTTTTTCGCCACAAATTAGGCTTTTCAAGGGTGATATTTTACTTTAGTAATAATGGTATTCTCTATGCATTTTAAAGAGAAATAAGAGAAAAAAATGAAAAGATACACTATTTCTATATTTCCAACCACTGTAGTTTTAAAATAGACAAAGATACCATAGATAAAACCAACACATTTCATCCGCCCACTTGTCCCGGTTATCACAACATTTAAATAATGTTCCTAGTACAATGTATGGCGACAATATATTATTTGGAAATAAAGGCACATTTTTTCAGTTTTCTGTTTTCTGTTTTTTCATTGTACTCTATCAGTAATTAAAAGCCCTTATCTGTAAAAGTAACAGTAATATACCATCATGGCATACATATTTAAAAAGCTGAGTGACTAAGGTAGCTATTTATGTATTGTATTTTCAATTATGTCACTTGTGGTTTTTTTTACAAGCGTTTTATTTTGGTGCCGAGTATATGAAAATAACAATTTTATTGCTTTTCATTCAGTTTCTTGCTAAAGAAAATTCACATGACATAGGTTTCAGTTGTCAAATATCCCAAATTATATTCTCTCGCTTGTCACGGTTAAAATGATACCCTATATACATCATCAGATAGCTTCTTGGGCACACCGCACACTGATAACCACAAGTAGCACCATTGGATTTTTCAAGGCCATTTTTTGCAACAAAAGTAATACAGTCATTCTTTCTTGGCAAAGCCCCTGGTGTCTCAGAACATTCAGTACAGGTCATAAACCAAACCATTCTGAAAACTAGAGACCTAGGCCTACTCAGATAAACATATTTTGTAACATTTGGATTCATGCCTTTTTTGCTGAAATTGTACCAGAAGTTTGAAAATAGCATTTTTTAACAGTTTTCTCAAGTTTGGCGAGAAAAAAAAATCACATGACATAGACTTCAACAATACTACATCCCAAATTATATTCTCTCGCTTGTCACGGTTAAAATGATACCCTATATACATCATCAGATAGCTTCTTGGGCACACCGCACACTGATAACCACAAGTAGCACCATTGGATTTTTCAAGGCCATTTTTTGCAACAAAAGTAATACAGTCATTCTTTCTTGGCAAAGCCCCTGGTGTCTCAGAACATTCAGTACAGGTCATAAACCAAACCATTCTGAAAACTAGAGACCTAGGCCTACTCAGATAAACATATTTTGTAACATTTGGATTCATGCCTTTTTTGCTGAAATTGTACCAGAAGTTTGAAAATAGCATTTTTTTACAGTTTTCTTCAGTTTGGCGAGAAAAAAAAATCACATGACATAGACTTCAACAATACTACATCCCAAATTATATTCTCTCGCTTGTCACGGTTAAAATGATACCCTATATACATCATCAGATAGCTTCTTGGGCACACCGCACACTGATAACCACAAGTAGCACCATTGGATTTTTCAAGGCCATTTTTTGCAACAAAAGTAATACAGTCATTCTTTCTTGGCAAAGCCCCTGGTGTCTCAGAACATTCAGTACAGGTCATAAACCAAACCATTCTGAAAACTAGAGACCTAGGCCTACTCAGATAAACATATTTTGTAACATTTGGATTCATGCCTTTTTGCTGAAATTGTACCAGAAGTTTGAAAATAGCATTTTTTTTACAGTTTTCTTCAGTTTGGCGAGAAAAAAAAATCACATGACATAGACTTCAACAATACTACATCCCAAATTATATTCTCTCGCTTGTCACGGTTAAAATGATACCCTATATACATCATCAGATAGCTTCTTGGGCATACCGCACACTGATAACCACAAGTAGCACCAACAGCTTTTTCAAGGCCAATTTTCTCCCAAAAGTGTCATTCTTTTTTTAAGTCCAGTACACACTTTCAATTAAGATTGGCCAATCACTGACCAATTGTACCACCTTACCATGTAGTATGAGAGTCAACAAATATTGAATAGTATGAGCAGATTGTGTAGGTAAACGCTCATAGGGTTTACCTACACAATCTGCTCATATTATTCAAGATTCAATAGTAAAATTGATCAGTGATTGGCCAATCATACTTGAAAGTGTGTACAAGGCTTTAGCAAAGTATACTGAGGGCTTCACAATGTCTCTAAACATACACAAATTGGTACTCACCATTGTAGAAGCTGTAGAAAGGTGGAAGTCAGGAGGTCCGAAGGTGTCCGGCAGCCATGCCAAGGGTCAGAGTTTGGTAGATCAGCCATGCCAGAGGTCAGAGGGTAATTCGGCAGCCATGCCAGAGTTCAGAGGGTGGTCGTTAGTTATGCCAGGGGTCGAATTCCATAGAGTGGTTGTCAGCCATGCCAGAGGTCAGATCCTGAGAGTCAAATACAGTTCAATTATACCATAAAAAAAAAGGGCAGTGAAAGGGTAAAAAAAATAATAAAAAAAAAATAATAAAAACTAATAATGAAGGACTGTATGATAGGTCTCAAAGCAGGGATTAAGGCATAGTGCTGCTTTGGACGGACATTTCGGACAATGATATCGTGTGTCCCTTCGAACGTGATTTTTCCTGCAAACTCTGCACCTCTTTTGGGGGTATGGTTTTGATGCAGTTTGAGGGAGTGGGGCAGGAAAATGATTTCCCTCAAATCTGGCAACATTTTCTGCACGAAGTTGGTCTGGGTTTGGGGCAGGTTGTCCAGATTCAAAAAGGAGACATGTAATTATTGCCAGCTGGAACTTTAAAAAAGAGTCCCTGTTACCTGATTTTTTGTACAGGACAAAGGCGTTTTGGAGGCACATCTGGAAAAAATATAGAGCCACTTTTTTGTACCAGATCTTCCTCTTCCTGTTGAGCCTGTATGGTGCCAAAACCTGGTCGGACAAGTCCACTGCCCCCATGAACTTGGTGTACTCAGCGATGGCCAGTGGTTTTACTACTTCCCGACTACGAGTCCTCACAGTTGTTGTTGCCTCGGAGTGGATGGTGGTGAGGGCTAAGACATTGCGCTTATCTCTAAATTTTAAAGCGAGCAGCTCGTTGCTCCGTTGGCTGCAGGTCTCCCCCCTCTTCAGTTTTTTATGAACGACCTCTGATGGCAGGCCTTTGCGATTTGCCCTGACAGTTCCGCAGGCTGGAGTCTGGACTGAAAATAAATGTTTGAACAGTGGAACACTCGTGTAAAAATTGTCCATGTAAAGGTGGTAACCCTGGTGGAGTAGAGGGTTGAGGAGGTCCAGTACTATCCTCTCTGTTGTACCCATGTAGGGAGGGCATCCAGGAGGCTGTATTAAGCTGTCCTTCCCTTCATAAACTTTTAGTGAATAGATATAGCCACTCCCACTTTCGCACAACTTGTACAGTTTTATCCCATACCGTGACCTTTTGTTGGGTATATATTGTTTGATTGCCAGCCTCCCGTGGAAAGGGATTAAGGACTCATCGATGGCTATTCTTTGCTCTGGCATGTATTTTTCTGCAAAAGTTCTATTTAAATGGTCGATGAAGGGCCTCAATTTAAATAGTCGGTCATGGGCTGGGTCGTCAGGTGGGAGGTGGTCTGCATTATTGCTAAAATGCAAGCAGGTTAGCAGCATTTGGTAGCGGCGTCTGGACATTCTGGACGAATAAATTGGGATGCAGAGGATTGGATTTTTTGTCCAGTACAGTTGCTGTTCAGGTAATGGAGAAAGGGCAATATCGAAAGTCAATCCCAAAAAAACTTTCAAATCACGGGTAGTTGCAGGGGTCCAGTGAGAAGCTAACACACAGGTGGGATGGTCTGCTATGCGTTGCTGGGCATAGATATTGCTCTGATCGCAGACATACTGCAGGAAGCTCTCTGGCAAAAAAAGTTCAAAAAAGTCAATGGGCTGCATGTTGCTGGTGTCCACTAATAGGCCACTCCTGGCTGTGAAGGGAGGGAGGTTAGGGGTCTCCATATTAGATGCTGACCATTGTGGGTGGCTTAGATCATAGGGTAGCGGTTCCCTCTGTGGTACCCTTGCTGGCATGCTCTGCCTTGGCCTGGCAGCCCTCTGACCTCTTGGGATGGCATTGCTGGAGGTAGCTATAGGTGACCCTCCTTCAGAAGCAGTGTCAGTGTCACTAATGCCCCTTGCCTGCTCTGCGCTCCTAGATGGCTGAGCTGTGGATGGCCCAGCAGACTCAGAATCGCTGTCCGTTGAGTTGCTTTCTGACTCGGACGGCAGCCAATCAATATCTGTGGACTCCAAATCATCCTCAAATTCGCTGCTGCTGTGACTGTCACTGTCACGCTCCAGAATGGCGAATGCCTCTTGCAAAGAATACATTCTCTTTGCCATCTTTATAGAAAATGTATATAGGATATACACTATAATTGTATAGAGGCAAATTGTAAAAAAAAAAAAAAAAAAGAAAAAAAAAAGAGTCCACAAAAATACAGCAGAAATAAGTATATTGTATAAAAAAAAAGCAAGGGAGGCTAGGATTAGATCAGGGTTGATCAGGGTTGATCAGGGTTGATCAGGGGTATATAGTCCTGGTATATTTATTTATAAGTCCTGGTATATTTATAAAATCCTCTAGGTGGCAGTCAGAATACAAGAAAAGAAGATCCAGTTACCTTGTAATCCTCTCAGGAGTGATTACAAGGTAACTGTATCTTCTCAAGTGCTGCCAACATTGTTTGTAAACCTCACAAATGAATGAGCACTGCTATTGGCTTATAGCAGTGCTCATTCATGGTTACAGGCATCTGATTGGTGATGGGAGTAATTACTCCCATTCATCAATCCCACCCAGAGATAAATGAAGCTGGTGCACGCGCATGTGCATGCACGGGGGCGCGCACCCGCAGGCGGGAGCGCGCGCGTGCATGCGCGCGATCGTGCCTGCACAGCACAATAGCGGCAGGGGCGTTTATCAACGCCCCTGATCCGCTCATTAAGTCAATAGGGGCGTAGTTATGCGTCTGGGAAATCCGAAAGTGGTTAAACACCCAGGCAACTATGTGCTCAAGACTGGTAAAGGAAAGAATTCTTCAGTATCATAAAGCATGGAAAAATAGTCTGGCACTATAGTGTTTATTGTGCAACAAGTTGACACAAAAATGCAATGTGGAAGGCATCAACAAGGTATGACAGTCATGCCAAAATATGACAAATCAGTAATCATACCAATGACTAGTGTTGGGCGAACACCTAGATGTTCGGGTTCGCGAACGTTCGCCGAACATCGCCGCGATGTTCGGGTGTTCGCGCCGAACTCCGAACATAATGGAAGTCAATGGGGTCCCGAACTTTCGTGCCTTGTAAAGCTTCCTTACATGCTACATACCCCAAATTTGCAGGGTATGTGCACCTTGGGAGTGGGTACAAGAGGAAAAAAAATATTTGAAAAAGAGCTTATAGTTTTTGAGAAAATTGATTGTAAAGTTTCAAAGGAAAAACTGTCTTTTAAATGTGGAAAATGTCATGTTTCTTTGCACAGGTAACATGCTTTTTGTCGCCATGCAGTCATAAATGTAATACAGAGAAGAGGTTCCAGGAAAAGGGACCGGTAACGCTAACCCAGCACAAGCAGCAGAACACGTGATGGAACAGGAGGAGGCGCAGGAGGAGAAGGCCACGCTTTTTGAGACACAGCATCCCAGGCCTTGCATGAGGACAAATAGCGTGCGGATATAGCAATGCTTTTTGCCGCCATGCAGTCATAAATGTAATAAAGATGAGAGGTTCAATAAACAGGGACCGGAAACGCTAACCCAGCAGCAGCAGCAGCAGCACACGTGATGGAACAGGAGGAGGCGCAGGAGGAGAAGGCCACGCTTTTTGAGACACAGCATCCCAGGCCTTGCATGAGGACAAATAGCGTGCGGATATAGCAATGCTTTTTGCCGCCATGCAGTCATAAATGTAATAAAGATGAGAGGTTCAATAAACAGGGACCGGAAACGCTAACCCAGCAGCAGCAGCAGCAGCACACGTGATGGAACAGGAGGAGGCGCAGGAGGAGAAGGCCACGCTTTTTGAGACACAGCATCCCAGGCCTTGCATGAGGACAAATAGCGTGCGGATATAGCAATGCTTTCTGCCGCCATGCAGTCATAAATGTAATAAAGATGAGAGGTTCAATAAACAGGGACCGGAAACGCTAACCCAGCAGCAGCAGCACACGTGATGGAACAGGAGGAGGCGCAGGAGGAGAAGGCCACGCTTTTTGAGACACAGCATCCCAGGCCTTGCATGAGGAAAAATAGCGTGCGGATATAGCAATGCTTTTTGCCGCCATGCAGTCATAAATGTAATAAAGATGAGAGGTTCAATAAACAGGGACCGGAAATGCTAACCCAGCAGCAGCAGCAGCAGCACACGTGATGGAACAGGAGGAGGCGCAGGAGGAGAAGGCCACGCTTTTTGAGACACAACATCCCAGGCCTTGCATGAGGACAAATAGCGTGCGGATATAGCAATGCTTTTTTCCGCCATGCAGTCATAAATGTAATACAGATAAGAGGTTCAATAAACAGGGACCGGAAACGCTAACCCATCACAGATGGTCATTGTTCATGTTACTTGGTTGGGGTCCAGGAGTGTTGCGTAGTCGTTTCCAATCCAGGATTGATTCATTTTAATTTGAGTCAGACGGTCTGCATTTTCTGTGGAGAGGCGGATACGCCGATCTGTGATGATGCCTCCGGCAGCACTGAAACAGCGTTCCGACATAACGCTGGCTGCCGGGCAAGCCAGCACCTCTATTGCGTACATTGCCAGTTCGTGCCAGGTGTCTAGCTTCGATACCCAATAGTTGAAGGGTGCAGATGGATTGTTCAACACAGCTACGCCATCTGACATGTAGTCCTTGACCATCTTCTCCAGGCGATCGGTGTTGGAGGTGGATCTGCACGCTTGCTGTTCTGTGGGCTGCTGCTGCATGGGTGTCATAAAATGTTCCCACTCCAAGGACACTGCCGATACCATTCCCTTTTGGGCACTAGCTGCGGCTTGTGTTGTTTGCTGCCCTCCTGGTCGTCCTGGGTTTGCGGAAGTCAGTCTGTCGGCGTACAACTGGCTAGAGGAGGGGGAGGATGTCAATCTCCTCTCTAAAGTCTCCACAAGGGCCTGCTGGTATTCTTCCATTTTGACCTGTCTGACTCTTTCTTCAAGCAGTTTTGGAACATTGTGTTTGTACGGTGGATCCAGAAGGGTATAAACCCAGTAATTGGTGTTGTCCAGAATGCGCACAATGCGTGGGTCGCGTTCAATGCAGTCTAGCATGAATTGAGCCATGTGTGCCAGAGTCCTGCAAGAATCCTCATCATCCTCTTGTGAGCGTTGTGATAGTTGTTGTGATGCATCATAGTCGTCACCTTCTTCCTGGTCTGCTTCTGCTGACCATTCGCACTGAATTGTGGAAGTCCAACGTGCACCGCTCTGGCCCTCGTCAGTGGTGGCAGGAAATTCCTGCTCCAACTCCAGCTGTTCCTCCTCCTCTTCTTCGTCATAGCTGCTGGGGCCAGCGTTTCCTGATGCGGATGGCCTGTTGTTGGTACCATCACGCTGATCGTTTTCTCCTTCAGATTCCCCCAGTTGCATCATGACAGCTGTTTCCTTGATTTTCAACATTGACCTCTTCAGTAAACACAGCAGTGGTATGGTAATGCTGACTGAAGAGTTGTCACTGCTCACAAGCAATGTGGATTGCTCAAAATTTTGGAGGACTTGGCAGAGGTCCAACATGTTGGCCCAATCGGATCCACAGAAGCTTGGCAGCTGTCCGGATGCGCCTCGGTGCTGCGCCGTCATGTACTGGACCACTGCACTCTTCTGCTCGCAAAAGCGGGCTAGCATGTGCAGCGTAGAATTCCAGCGCGTAGGGACATCACACAGCAAGCGATGGTGGGGGAGATTGAAGCGCTCCTGCATCAGGCAAGGGATGTGTGTCAGCTTAGCCAACCTTAAAGCGCGAATGAGATTACTCCCATTATCACACACAACCATGCCCGGTTTCAGGTCCAGCGGTGCCAGCCACAAATCCGTCTGTTCCTTTATTCCCCTCCAAATTTCCTCCCCTGTGTGCTGCTTATCCCCAAGGCAGATCAGCTTCAGCAACGCTTGCTGACGCATGCCAACAGCTGTGCTGCACTGCTTCCACGATCCTACTGCTGCTGGGTTAGCGTTTCCGGATGAGGTACAGCTTTGAGATGCGTTGGAGGAGAAGGAGTCAGAGAGGTAGGTGCTGCTGTTGTTATCCAGTGGGAGGGACGGCGGTGCAGCTGTTTGCGGCGTGGGCAACCCCCGCGCCGTAGCAGGTGAGGAATTGCTGCCAGGCTCCACAAGGTTCACCCAGTGCGCGGTAAGGTAGATGTATCGACCCTGGCCGAACGCACTCGTCCAGGTGTCAGTGGTGAGGTGAACCTTGCAGGCAACGGCATTCTTCAAGCTTCGAGTTATTTTGCTGACCACGTGCTCATGCAACTCAGGCACTGCAGAGCGCGCAAAGTGGTAGCGGCTGGGAACCACGTAACGTGGGATGGCCACTGACATCATCCCCTTGAAGCTGTTTGTCTCCACCACTCGATATGGCAGCATTTCGCAGGCCAGAAGCTTGGCTATGCTGGCTGTTACTGCCACGGCCCGGGGGTAATTTGCTGGCAATTTCCTCTTGCGATCAAACATCTCCAAGACAGACAACTGAATCGTAGGGCTGCACACTGAAGGGCTGTTGGTTGTTGTGTTTGATGAACACTGGGAGACCTCAAGAGCACTACTCCGGAAAGTGACAGTGTCAGCGTCTGATGTTTGTGAATGTTGTGAACCACGCAATGGCTGGGCTACTGCTGCTGCTGAGGCGGGTCTGGTGGTGAGTCTGGTGACCCCAAGGGAGGCAGTGTTGCTGGTACTCTGTCCTGCCGCGTTTGCCCACAGAGTGGGATGTTTGGATAGCATGTGGCGGCTCATGCTGGTGGTGGAGAGGTTGTTAATACTTTTCCCCCTGCTCAGGCGGGTCTTGCACACCTTGCAAATCGCCATAGTACCATCCTCAGTGCAGTCTTCAAAGAAAGCCCAGACTTTGGAGAACCTGCCTTGCTGGCGATTTCTATTTGCTTTTGCCTCTCACGTGAACTTCTACGCTTGTGGTGCCTGAAATTGCGCGCCGCCTACCTTGTGGCACAAGGCGAACTCGTGCAGCAGTGGGTTCTTCAACAGACTCATCTGTGCTGCTGCTACGACGGCGATGTTCTCGTTCACAAACAAAATCTGGGTCTATGTCCACATTGTCCATACCCTCCTCTTCCATCTCCTGAAACTCGTCATATGTCATTGCGGGGGGCCGCCGCCGTGGAGTAGAGCTCCCCAGAACAACCTCTGCGCAGCTCACTCCAACGTCGTCTTCCAGATCTTGTCGGCCGACCTACTGCAATTGCAACCCCTCCTGCCCAACTTGCTCTGGGATTTGGGTTTCCGAGTCCTCCTCGGACTCGCCTTGTATTTCAGTGCGCGGTGCATTTCCCACAGTTAATGGTTGTGAATCCGGGCACAACATTTCTGGCTGTTCCTCCATTGACCTTTGAAAGGTGGAAGTTTGTTGGGCTGGGAATAGCTCCTGCAAATACCCCATTGTGTCCTGAGGTAATTCATCGGACTGGTTATCTGGCAGTTGTGTGCGTGGTGTCGCTGCCGGTTGTGTCAGCTTTGTGCCCACTGGCTCCTTGTAACTGGCTGAGGACTCGGACCTCGTGCGTGATGTGCTGGTGCTGCTTAACCCACTGCTGGACGCTTGAGAGGTCATCCAAGTAATTATCTGTTCCTGTTCTTTTGGATTTGTGAGGGTTGTTGTCCTGGACAACATGGGCGGTATTGAGTGGGTTTTCTTGGGTGCTCCCCTGTGGCATGTACGTGAACCGTCAGGGGAAACACCTCTTCCCTTGCCCCTCCCTCTTTCACCGGATTTCTTCCTCATTTCACTTATCCTTAAAGTACACGCTGACTGGCAGCAGTACAGTGGCAGTACAGAAATGCTATACAGTGGTGGGTGAGCGGTGTACCACTATTCCCAGCAGCGACACAGAGCACAATGCTATACAGTGGCGGGTGAGCGGTGTACCACTATTCCCAGCAGCGACACAGAGCACAATGCTATACAGTGGCAGGTGAGCGGTGTACTACTGTTCCCAGCAGACACAGAGTGGCAGTAAACACAATGCTATATAGTGTGGCTGAGCAAGGTACACAGAGTGGCACTAAACACAATGCTATATAGTGTGGCTGAGCGAGCGGTGTACTAATATTCCCAGCAGACACAGAGTGGCAGTAAACACAATGCTATATAGTGTGGCTGAGCGAGGTACACAGAGTGGCAGTAAACACAATGCTATATAGTGTGGCTGAGCGAGCGGTGTACAACTATTCCCAGCAGACACAAAGTGGCAGTAAACACAATGCTATATACTGTGGCTGAGCGAGGTACACAGAGTGGCAGTAAACAGAATGCTATATAGTGTGGCTAAACGAGCGGTGTACTACTATTCCCAGCAGACACAGAGTGGCAGTAAACAGAATGCTATATAGTGTGGCTGAGCGAGGTACACAGAGTGGCAGTAAACACAATGCTATATAGTGTGGCTGAGCGAGGTACACAGAGTGGCAGTAAACACAATGCTATATAGTGTGGCTGAGCGAGCGGTGTACTACTATTCCCAGCAGACACAGAGTGGCAGTAAACAGAATGCTATATAGTGTGGCTGAGCGAGGTACACAGAGTGGCAGTAAACACAATGCTATATAGTGTGGCTGAGCGAGCGGTGTACTACTATTCCCAGCAGACACAGAGTGGCAGTAAACAGAATGCTATATAGTGTGGCTGAGCGAGGTACACAGAGTGGCAGTAAACAGAATGCTATATAGTGTGGCTGAGCGAGCAGTGTACTACTATTCCCAGCAGACACAGAGTGGCAGTAAACAGAATGCTATATAGTGTGGCTGAGCGAGGTACACAGAGTGGCAGTAAACAGAATGCTATATAGTGTGGCTGAGCGAGCGGTGTACTACTATTCCCAGCAGACACAGAACAGTAAACAGAATGCTATATAGTGTGGCTGAGCGAGGTACACAGAGTGGCAGTAAACAGAATGCTATATAGTGTGGCTGAGCGAGCGGTGTACTGCTATTCCCAGCAGCGACACAATGACTGGGGGGACCCTGGCTAGCGTGGCTGGAGCGCGAACTACCCTGCCTGCCTACCCAAAGCTAAACCCACAGACAAATGGCGGAGATATGACGTGGTTTGGGTATTTATTTACCCGAACCACGTGACAGTTTGGCCAATCAGAGCGCGTTCGGGTCCGAACCACGTGACCCGTTCGGCCAATCACAGCGCTAGCCGAACGTTCGGGGAACATTCGGCCATGCGCTCTTAGTTCGGCCATGTGGCCGAACGGTTTGGCCGAACACCATCAGGTGTTCGGCTGAACTCGAACATCACCCGAACAGGGTGATGTTCTGCAGAACCCTAACAGTGGCGAACACTGTTCGCCAAACACTACCAATGACCTCTTTGGTGGCGTCTGGGTGTGGAGGGGAGGCAGCGGTGGTGGGTGCCACAAGGTGCACGGCCTAACGACCGTTTCGCGTGGCTTTCGCCAAGCTTTTTACAAAGGTTGCACATTCAACTCAACTATTTTTCCATGTTTTATGATACTTATTTTATATTTACATGTTTACAAACTAGATTGAATGTTTGATTGCCTCTGCTCAGTGACAGCCTAATGCTAGTTACACATGATGCGTTTTCTCAGTTGATTTTCCGTTCGATCGATTTTCAATTTGATTTTTCCGCTCGATTTTCCTCTCCATTCCCTTATCTTTTCTTATCGCTTTCCATTCACTTCTATGAGAAATCGACCAGAAAAACGATCGAAAATAATATCGGACATGATGGAGAATATCAAACCATCGATCCAGCACAAAATTGTATGGTGTGTACCTAGCGTAATATGTGTCCCAAATTTAGAAAAAGGTCAATAGTTCATGTATTTTATCTCTCTCTGCTCTCAGGAGTTGTATTCTGCCAGGAAAACTATTCTGGCTGTAATTTGCTTATCAGTGATGCTTACTATTTCCCCGACAAGGTACCATCAAGACAGAAGCTGTCACTTCCATGTACGGTACAAAACACATTAATAACCTGGCTTGCATTATTTTGATGCCTGAAAGAGTTAAGTCAACACCAGCAAGCAAGGGCTAAAATCAATAGAAACTTTTTTACTTCTATTTACAATTGTTTAATGAAAAATGCCTGTAAAGCATACCTGAGGCAACGTGACATGAAGACATAAACATGTATATGTACAGTGCAATGCATATTAATAACCAGGCTGTTTAGTTACTTTATTTTTCCGCCTGAAGGGTTAATACACATGTTTATCTCCTCATGTCATCTCAGGTACACTTTAAAGGCATTTTACGTATAAGATGTAAAACTATCACCTAGGAGAAAACCCAGGGCCTATAATATGCAATTAACTTTTTCTCCTACATTTAATCCTAGGAGATTATTTTGAATAACTTTTTAGCATTCTGAAAAAGTACCAAAAAGAAGGTGAAAAGGTTCCATCAAATGTATATTCTTACTTGCTGGGGATTTAAAGTAAACCTTAAGTCAAAAATTAAAAATGAGTTTTACTCACCTGGGGCTTCCCTCGGCCCCCTGCAGCTGACCGGTGCCCACGTAGAGTCGCTCTGATGCTCCTGGACCCGCCGGCGGCTACTTCCGGTTTTGCCGGCACCTTTTTTTGACTTAAGGTTCACTTTAAATCGCCAGCAAGTAAGAATATTTTTGTCTTAAGGTTACCTTTAAGGGGCATTTTATTGACAAGTTAGAAAATATCAAAAAAGTTAGTGCATATGGGCCCAGGTGCCGCTATCACTGCACTGGGCTATGCTTAAAGCAAATCTATAGTGAAAAAAAACTTTCTATACAAGATATATACAGGTAATGAATTGGTTGTGTAGTACAGATAATGAATAGAACATTAGCAGCAAAGAAAAGAGTCTCATCATATTTTTTTTTTTACGTTATAGAGCATATATACTGTATATACTGTATACTAAATAATAATAATATATATGTCATTGCATCCTACCATCACAGTTGCAGTTTTTACCAATTCTGTCCTCCCAGGAATGTGCAGGAAGTTAACACTAAGGTTTTTTTTAATGATTTTCATAATTTGCAAAAAAAAGATTTCCCCCGCCCCAAAGGGTAACATGCAGTGGCTTATCTTTAAAAGCAGAGATGACATTCTGAGTTTAGTTCAACTTGAAGAGATAAAGGAAAATCAAATCTTATACTGCAGAGATTTAAAGTGTACCAGAGGCACAGCTCACGAAAAACAAAGAATCCATACTTACCTGGGGCTTCCTCCCATTCCATAAGCACGTATGAGTCCCTTGCCGTCCTCCCGCGGTCTGCTGTTCAGCCACGGTAACTGGCTCAGTCGTGTCAATCCTGGTCTTCTGCGCATGCGTGCAACCTCCACACATGTGCAGAAGACCACAACTGACGTGACTGAGCCAGGTACCGCGGCTGAACGGCAGACCGCGGGAGAACGGCGAGGGACTCATACGTGCTTATGGAATGGGGGGAAGCCCCAGGTAAGTATCGTTTTTTTGTTTTTTTGTGAGCTCTGGTTTCCTTTAAACCTTAAAAAAAAAAAAAAAAAAACAGGTAAAAATAGTTATATTTTGTGGCGATTTTTTTATGGATTGGCGAAAGAATGTACCTTTCTATTTTTAGTCCAATGTTGATCTATTTTTTTTTCAGATGAATGTCTGTTACATACAATTTAATGTCTAGACACAGTGGCGTGATCACGTGGTCTGGTGATTCTCCCATTGCAAGTGCCTTCCCGTTCCTCCTACGGTGCCCGTGTTCCACCGCTGGATTCCCTCTTAGCAGTCTTTGACTGATCGGTCGGAGACTGCTCTGTGCCGCTGCCTGAGGTAAAGAGCCGGACAGAGCTGGGACAAGGTCCTCCAGCACCCTAGGCTGAGATACCGAAGTGCGCTCCTCCATCCCTCCCACCCCAACCGTCATACACTGATTGTTATTAGACTAAGAGGCTCCCCAGGGTCCCCCCCAGCACCATTATCTCTAGTTATCTGGCGTACAGTCACTGCCATGTATCCCCTTTCTTTATTTCTCTCTACTTCAAACACAATAGGGCAATGATAGCCGAGTGAGCTGTGCGCCCCTCCTACACTGCGCCCTGAGGCTGGAGCCCCTCTCGCCTCTGCCTCGGCTCGGCCCTGGAGCCAGGTGAGTTCTGCTATGCGCCACTCACAACTCTGAATTGAGGGGAATCACAAAGAAGAGGGGTAGACTCAGGGAGGGGAGTGAGCTGCCTCTCCACCTTCAGGTGCCTGTAGGTTCAACTCGATGTAATATAATGGGAAGGCTCTTTTTTGGTAAAAAAAAAAGGGCAAAAACACACAGTCCTTAAAGGGAACCAGAGAGGAATGCTTTGGTAAAATAGAAAAAAGATTTTATACATACCTGGGGCTTCTTCCAGCCCCATAAGCCTGGATCGCTCCCACGCCGCCATCCTCCGCTTCCTGCATCCGCCGTTACCGGCCCCGTCACTTCCGGCGGACGCAGCCAATTGTCCGCATCACAGGGGCTCCCTCCATACCCGTACGCATGCGGCTGCGCAGTAAGCAGCCACACGCGTACCTGTATGGAGGGAGCCCCCTGTGATGTGGAGAATTGGCCTCGTCCGCCGGCCGACTGGCCGACTTGTGGCAATGACGGGACCCGGTACCGGCGGATCCAGGCAGCGGAGGACGGCGGCGTGGGAGTGATCCAGGCATATGGGGCTGGAGGAAGCCCCAGGTATGTATAAAAGCTTATCTTCATCCTCTCTGGTTCCCTTTAAAGGACATCTGAGGCAAAAATAAACTGATGAGAAAAACTATTGTATCTAACCTCTATCTCCTAAAAATGACTTTTTTTTAGATATCCCACAATTTTATTTTATATTTAAATCAAGTTGTTGCTTATTCATTGTATCTACTCAATGACTCCTTCATTGAAGTATGCCAGAGCTTAAATCTATGAATTATTGACTATTTTATTTCTTTCCTGCTCTCAGAAGCCATTTACTGACAGGAAAGTATTTTATGGCTAAAATTACTTATTAGTGAGGGTTATGCTACAGTCCAACCCAGTCCGACCTGGTCCCGACCCCAACAGAAACTGTCACTTGCATACCTGATGTTTAACTCTTTCAGGCAGAGAAAGAAAAAAAGGAACACAGCCACTATACATACACATGTCTATCTCATCATGTCACATGTCACCTGGAATGTCCTTTAAGAGGGTGATCCACCACACCCAATCATCACACTTAAGGGGCCCATACACCTAACGATTTTCCCGCCGATATACAGCAGATTCGATCACTGTGATTGAATCTGCTGTGAAATCGTTGTACAAACGCAAATGCAATCAATTGATTTCCGTCCAAAATCAATCGTTCCCGTCGATTCCTGTCGAGCCGTCCGTGCAGAAGATTTTGCTTGATCGCCGGCGGGTCGAGAGTGCGTCGATAGCGACGTTAGAATGCCCGACGACCGACGCAATACAGCGGCAATACATTACCTGTTCCGCCGCCGCGAGTCCCCTGGTCACCGCCAGGGGCGTAACTAGAAATCACTGGGCCCCCCTGCGAATATTTGGATAGGGCCCCCCCCCCCCCATAGGTGCCAAATAATCGTAATGGGGCAGCGTTTCACTGTAAATTAATTGTAAAGTGGGCAGCATTTTACCAGACAATCGTAATGTGGGCCAGAAAATCGTAATGTGGGCAGAGTTCACCAGAAAATCGTAATGTGGGCCTTTAGAAAATCATAATGTGGGCAGAGTTCACCAGAAAATCGTAATGTGGGCACCAGTCACCAGAAAATTGTAACGTGGACAGCATTCACCAGACAATCGTAATGTGGGCAGCGTTCACCAGAAAATCATAATGTGGGCAGAGTTCACCAGAAAATCATAATGTGTGCAGAGTTCACCAGAAAATCGTAACGTGAGCAGCAGTCACCAGAAAATTGTAACGTGGACAGCATTCACCAGACAATCGTAATGTGGGCAGCGTTCACCAGAATATCGTAATGTGGGACAGAAAATCGTAATGTGGGCAGAGTTCACCAGAAAATCGCAATGTGGGCAGCAGTCACCAGAAAATCGCCATGTGGGCAGCAGTCACCAGAAAATCGCAATGTGGGCATCAGTCACCAGAAAATCCTAATGTGGGCAGCAGTCACCAGAAAATCGCAATGTGGGCAGCAGTCACCAGAAAATCCTAATGTGGGCAGCATACACCAGAAAATCGTAATGTGGGCAGCAGACACCAGAAAATCGCAATGTGGGCAGCAGACATCTGAAAATCGTAATGTGGGCAGCAGACACCAGAAAATCGTAATGTGGGCAGCAGACACCTGAAAATCGTAATGTGGGCAGCAGACACCTGAAAATCGTAATGTGGGCAGCAGACACCTGAAAATCGTAATGTGGGCAGCAGACACCTGAAAATCGCAATGTGGGCAGCAGACACCTGAAAATCGTAATGTGGGCAGCAGACACCTGAAAATCGTAATGTGGGCAGCAGACACCTGAAAATCGCAATGTGGGCAGCAGTGACCAGAAAATCGCAATGTGGGCAGCAGTGACCAGAAAATCGTAATGTGGGCAGCAGTCACCAGAAAATCGTAATGTGGGCAGCAGACACCTGAAAATCGTAATGTGGGCAGCAGGCACCTGAAAATCACAATGTGGGCAGCAGACACCTGAAAATCGTAATGTGGGCAGCAGACACCTGAAAATCGTAATGTGGGCAGCAGACACCTGAAAATCGTAATGTGGGCAGCAGACACCTGAAAATCCCCCTCCAGCTAGTCAATGTGTGTGGGCAGCGGGCAGCGGGCAGCAGCGGGATACATACCTTCTTCCTTGCGTTCCATCGCCGTCTTCTCGCTCTAGCGTCTGACGTCACTTCCGCTTCCGGAAGTGACGTCAGCCGCTAGAGCGAGAAGGCGGCGATGGAACGCAAGGAAGAAGGTATGTATCCCGCCGCCGCTGCCCGCTGCCCACACACATTGACTAGCTGGAGGGGAGCGCAGAGGGGAGAGCCCCGAGGTGAGGGAGAGGGGGGAACTTCCCCTCTCCCCGCCGACTGTGGGCAAGGCTTTCCCCTCATGCTGCCACCCCTCCAGCCCCCAAAAAACGGCCCCGAGCGGGCCCCAGGGGGGGGCCGGCCCCCCCCCCGCGGGCGCAGACGCTGCAGGGCCTATTGCTACGCCCCTGGTCACCGCTGCTCCGTCTCCACGCTGGGCTACGAGTCCGGCAGGCTTCATTTCTTCCTGTCCCGGCAGGAAGTTTAAACAGTAGAGCGCCCTCTACTGTTTAAACTTCCCTGGACAGAAAGAAGTGAAGCCAGTCGGAATCCGGAACCCAGCGGAGAAGAAGACAGTGAAGACCGGGGGACTTGCGCCGGTCAGAACAGGTAATGTATGCGGGGGGCGGCGGCGGCGGCAGCTCCACAGATTGTGATCAATTTCATGCTGAAATCGATTCACAATCTGTTTGCAGTAAAGGTAACCATACGATCCCTCTCTGATCAGATTCGATCAGAGAGGGATCTATCTGTTGGTTGAATCTGATGGCAAATCGACCAATGTATGGCCACCTTTATGTGTTATAGAAGGACCAGTAATTAATTTAATGAGGTACCATGACACACTTCTTCTAATGCAAAACTTAACCTCCCTGGCGGTATATTAAAAACCGCCAGGGGGCAGCGCTGCCGTTTTTTTGCTATATTTTTTTTTTAAATCATGTAGCGAGCCGGGGGCTCGCTACATGATAGCCGCTGCTCAGCGGCATCCCCCCAGCCCCTCCGATCGCCTCCGGCGATAGGCGATCAGGAAATCCCGTCCAAAGAACTCAATTTCCTGGAGGGCTTCCCCCATCGCCATGGCGACGGGGCGGGATGACGTCACCGACGTCATGGACGTCGTGACGTCTAAGGGAGTCCCGATCCACCCCTTAGCGCTGCCTGGCGCTGATAGGCCAGGCAGCGCAGGGGTCTAGGGGGGGGGGCTGTACGGCGGCGCGGATAGCGGCAATCGAGCGCGGGGCAGCGGCGATTACGCAAATCGGCCCAGCAGGGCCTGAGAAAACCTCCTGCGCGCCAAGGAGGTTAAGTAGTAGGAAGGATTGGTTAGCACACCATCTTCTCAGCGAGCAAATGATTATTCTTCAATCATGTGTCAAACATCATAAGTTAACAATTGTTTTGGGGTCATGCAGGGTTCCCTTCTTCAGAACAGTGCAGAGAAAAAAAATCCTTTTTTTTGTCTGTACTGTTCTGAAGAAGGGGACCCTGTGTGGCCCAAAACAATTGTTAACTGATGGTGTTTGACACATGATTGAAGAATAATCATTTGCTCGCTGAGAAGATGGTGTACTAACCAATCCTTCCTACTACTTGACTGTGTTGGGACATCACTCAGTGTCCCTGGTTATGTACCCGATCTAAGCAAGAGAGGTGATTTACTTTGACATGTGACCTCCTATCTCTCCAAGTCCTGTGCCCTGCTAATTTTTATTGTCCTAGGCCATGGCCTTTGTGGCCTTCCCAGAAATCCGGCCCTGACCATTCCTATTTCAAGATAAGCATCCCTCTTTCAGTAAACTCCCGGTATAGGTAACTACATGTGCCCCAGTATTAGGTAGCTCCTTAAGTATAGGCAGCAGATGTGCCCCCTCCCTCCAGTACAGGAAGCCAAATGGGCCCCAGTTTGGGTAGCAGTTGTGCTCCCTCAGTATAGATCACCATATGTGCACATAGTAATACATAGTCAGTAGTCACCCTCCCCCCCCCCCAGTATATGTAGCAGATGTGCCTCTCACAGTATGGGAAGCCACATGCTCCCCAAGTATTAGGTGGACCCCCAGTTTAGGTGGCATATATGCCCCCCCCCCCCCATTTCAGTATAGATAGTATAGCCAGACGTGCTCCTAGTATTAAGCGAGCCCCTTCCCCAAGTATGGATAGTAGATCTGCCTCCAGTATAAGGTAATCTCCGCAATATATAGTACATAGTAGATGGCCCCGCCCTCCCCATGCAGAGTCACAAGTGGAGCATAGGAGGAGAAGTTACTCACCAGGCTTTCGGCATTTCACCACTCCCTGGTTTCTTTTTTCAATGCAAAGTCTATTTATGGCTACAGCTGCATGATGCTCCTCATGTGACTTGCTGACGGGTCATATGATGAACAACACACCACTGTAGCCATAGAGATGGGACAATGGATATGCAATTGAAAAGAGATCATGGGCAGTGGTGGAGTGCAGAGAGCCAAGTGAGTTCTCCTCCTATGCTCCGCTCGCAACTCTGCCAGGGGGCGGGTGGAGAGGCGGGGTGGGAAGTGAGTCACCTCTCCACCATCAGGTGCCTGCAGGCTCAAGCTTTAGTGCCTTGATGGTAAATCCGGGCCTTGTGTCTGCCATAGTTTTTGCAGCATTGTACCTTACTTAACTGATTTTGGACGGGCGCCTCTGGTACCTTTAAGGACCAGATGCTTTTTTTCATGTCTTTCCTTACAGTGATGCCTATCACTGTAATTGGCTCACCAGTGATCAGGAGGTCAGGAGCCAATGAAAACGGCTCCTGACCAATAGGAGGAAGTCACACAACAGCCGAGTTTACTTCCTTCAGGAACAGCAATCTGCTCCGGAATCTATGCCGCATCAGAGTTAGAGAACCACAGGTGTGGCGTAGATTGTACTTACCACGGGCCCAAACCTTAAAGCTAACTGAGCACCTGAAATTACATTTCTTTTATGAACCTCCCCATAGAGAGCTGTTGGAGGAGGGAGGGTTGGGGTGAGAATCATTATCTATGGGTTGCTTCTCCTCTGGACTCTTGTTCCTATGGGATCCACCAATTTCTCCATGGACCAATCGCACTGTGCTGAAGTTTACCAGCGAGGCAGGGCCAGATTTACCATAAGGCACGGTAGGAATGTGCTCACAGGCGCCTGATGATGGAAAGGTGGCTTACTCCCCTCCCCAAGCGCCTCTCTTCCTCTTTCCCTTCGCAGAGTCCTGATGAGAGTGTAAATTAGAGGTAACTCACCCAGCTCTTGGTGTTCCACTGACATGATTTACCTTCAGTCGGGGCACAACAACTAGTTACTTAATATTGAGGGTACCTCCGGCTACCTAATGCTAACGGACACCTGTAGCTACCTATGATGGGCAAGGGAAGTAAGGGAGAAGTGACAGCTGGGACAGCCAGCACACTTGCGGTGTAGCTTGGAGGGGGTTTGTAGGTTCATGGAGGGTGAAGTCTAGGATGCCAGGACATCTGTGCCTATAGGCTCCTGTGAAGTAAATTTGGGCCTGCAGCGAAGGAGTGTTTGCCTTCACCGCAATGTATGCCGGTAGCATAAGCACTGATGCTCACCTCAACCCCTTCCGCCCCAACGGCACACTATTATGAAACTCCCTTATGGGAATGTTCATTTTTAAAGTACACATTTATTCTAGGGGCTCAGATCATTTTAATATTGCTGAGCGCCGCTTTTATTAATATGAAAATACAGAGGCTCATCCAGCTTTGCCTGCAGTGTTTCCCACTATCAGCATTGAGTTTTTTAAACTTACCTGCTGACAGGATCTGTTCCTTAATGATACACCCTGAAGTCTGAGGTCATGTTTATTAATATAATTTTGGTATAGCCAACCATGTGAATCTGAAACATAAATCATTTAGGTTCCTATGACAAGCACATGCTCATGGATGTGACTGGTGACTCTCTCTATAAATATATACATACAGTATATATACACACATACACAGAAGCCTTCGCTGTGACCCTGAGTACATCATATAGCTGAAGATTTGATCCTGCTATTTGGAAGATGGATTCTACCGAAACCAAAATGTACAATAAACATGGGTTCAACTCAAAAGAATATCTTGAAACATATTTTTCTGAAAAGTCATCTCCGGTGTTTGGAGATGAGTTGCTAAAGTTTCCTATGGAAAAAATTCATCAAGCTTGTGTTTCTGGTATGTATAATGTAGAACTAAGACATTTATTGCATGTATATACTTATTGTTTTTTAGCATCTGCAAACATCATAACCAGGGATGCTCGGATACCCCTTTTTAAAATCCTAATTTATTCGGATCCGGATACCCAGACACCTTCTCACTGAACTGAACTATTGGAACTTGTAAGGCTACTGTAGGGGGGAAAAGAGTTGAACTTACCCGGGGCTTCTAGTGTCCCCCCGCAGACGTCCTGTGCCTGCGCAGCCACTCACCGATGCTCCAGGCCCCGCCTCCAGTTCACTTCTGGAATTTGTGACGTTAAAGTTGGAAAACCACTGCATCTGCGTGGCCGTGTCCTCGCTCCCGCTGACGTCACCGGGAGCGTACTGCACAGGCTCAGACCATACGGGGCCTGCACAATACACTCCTGGTGACGTCAGCGGGAGCGAAGGCGTGGCTGCGCAGACGCAGTGATTTTCCGACTTTAAAGTCGCAAATTCCGGAAGGCGGGGTCGGGGCATCGGTGAGTGGCTGTGCAGGCGCAGGTTGTCTGTGGGGGGCCATTAGAAGCCAGGGGTAAGTTCAACTTTTTTCCCCTGCCCCCCTACAGTAGTCCTTTAAAGTGGTATAAAACTCAGCATTTAATTGTCTGCTACATAGTTACATAGTTACATAGTTACATAGTTATTTTGGTTGAAAAAAGACATACGTCCATCGAGTTCAACCAGTATAAAGTACAACACCAGCCTGCTCCCTCCCATATCCCTGTTGATCCAGAGGAAGGTGAAAAAACCCTTACAAGGCATGGTCCAATTAGCCCCTAAAGGGAAAAATTCCTTCCCGACTCCAGATGGCAATCAGATAAAATCCCTGGATCAACATCATTAGGCATTACCTAGTAATTGTAGCCATGGATGTCTTTCAACGCAAGGAAAGCATCTAATCCCCCTTTAAATGCAGGTATAGAGTTTGCCATAACGACTTCCTGTGGCAATGCATTCCACATCTTAATCACTCTAACTGTAAAGAACCCTTTCCTAAATAAATGGCTAAAACGTTTTTCCTCCATGCGCAGATCATGTCCTCTAGTCCTTTGAGAAGGCCTAGGGACAAAAAGCTCATCCGCCAAGCTATTATATTGCCCTCTGATGTATTTATACATGTTAATTAGATCCCCTCTAAGGCGTCTTTTCTCTAGACTAAATAAACCCAGTTTATCTAACCTTTTTTTGATAAGTGAGACCTTCCATCCCACGTATCAATTTAGTTGCTCGTCTCTGCACCTGCTCTAAAACTGCAATATCTTTTTTGTAATGTGGTGCCCAGAACTGAATTCCATATTCCAGATGTGGCCTTACTAGAGAGTTAAACAAGGGCAATATTATGCTAGCATCTCGAGTTTTTATTTCCCTTTTAATGCATCCCAAAATTTTGTTAGCTTTAGCTGCAGCTGCTTGGCATTGAGTACAATTATTTAACTTGTTGTCAATGAGTACTCCTAAGTCCTTCTCCAAGTTTGATGTCCCCAACTGTATCCCATTTATTTTGTATGGTGCTAGACCATTAGTACGTCCAAAATGCATGACCTTACATTTGTCAACATTGAATTTCATCTGCCATGTATGTGCCCATATAGCCATCCTATCCAGATCCTGTTGCAATATGACACTATCTTCCTGAGAGTTGATGATTCTGCACAATTTTGTATCATCTGCAAAAATAGCAACATTGCTCACTACTGCATCTACTAGGTCATTAATAAATAAATTGAAGAGCACTGGACCCAGAACAGACCCCTGTGGGACCCCACTGCTAACAGTCTCCCATTTTGAGTACGATCCATTGACCACAACTCTTTGTTTTCTGTCCATTAGCCAGTTCCCTATCCATGAACACAGACTCTTCCCCAGTCCTTGCATCCTCAACTTTTGCACCAGACTTTTGTGGGGAACAGTGTCGAAGGCCTTTGCAAAGTCCAAGTATATCACATCTACAGCATTCCCAATATCCATATTAGCATTCACTACCTCATAAAAGCTGAGCATGTTAGTCAAACAGGACCTGTCTTTAGTAAACCCATGTTGATGCTGAGAAATAAGATTATTTTCTACTATGAAGTCATGTATAGTATCTCTTAGTAACCCCTCAAATAGTTTGCATACAACTGATGTTAAACTTACAGGTCTATAATTTCCTGGATCAGATTTTTTGCCCTTTTTAAATAATGGGAAAACGTGGGCTGTACGCCAATCCACTGGGACTCTGCCAGTTGCAAGAGAGTCACAAAAGATAAGATAAAGGGGTTTATCTATAACTGAACTTAATTCCCTTAGGACCCGAGGATGCATGCCATCCGGGCCAGGTGCCTTGTCTATTTTTAATTTATTTAGTCTTGCCTTCACTTCTTCCTGCGTTAAGTATTTAATATTACAGTTAGAAGATTGAGACTCTTCCGCCTCTGTAGTTTGCAACAGTGCTGTTTCTTTTGTGAAGACAGAAGCAAAGAAAGCATTTAATAACTCTGCCTTACCTTGGTCATCCACCATTGAGTTCCCACCCTCATCCTTTAGGAGTCCTATACAGTCAACCTTTCTTTTTTTAGAGTTAATGTACTTGTAAAACTTTTTTGGGTTAGATTTGATATCCTTAGCGATTTGTTTTTCAGCTTCAATCTTTGCCTGCCTAATTTCTTTTTTACAATTTTTATTGCACTCCTTATAATTGCTTAGTGCAACCTCGGTCCCCTCCTGTTTTAAGACCTTATAGGCATTCTTTTTCCTCTTCATTTTATCTTTAACCTTTCTATTCATCCATAGAGGCCTTTTTTTATTCCTAGACATTTTGTTTCCATATGGGATATACATACTACAGTATTGATTGAGTATAAGTTTAAAAGCTTGCCATTTCCCTTCAGTGTCTTCCCCTTGTAGTACATTATCCCAGTTCACCAAACTTAGTGCCTGCCTAATTTGATTGAGGTTTGCTTTTCTAAAATTCATAGTTTTAGTGGTCCCGCTGCCCCGTGGCCTATCAATTAGTATACATTACAAGCTGTGCTGAAAATTAACTCTCTCAGCTTTAGAAGCAGAGAGCTGAGAGGTGATCACTAGATTTTAATATATAAATACAGCAGCAATGCAATAAAATGCAATGGCAGCTTTTAGAGCAGATAAACTGTACTTTGGGAATCTGTAATTTGTAAACATTCAATATTACTTGTGTACAGAAGCAAATATGATAACTGTATGGGTAATAATAAAGTAGGAAAACACATTTTTATTTAATGTTTTATCAGTTTCATCCCAATATAACCCAACTAAACCACTAAACAAAAACAAAAACCCAGAATATCCCCAATTAGTATGATTTGAAAGAATGCACTCCTTATATTAACATTAGTCTTTGCTTTTTTTTCACTTTGGCAGTATGTCACCCATTACTACATACAGTAACTATGCTGAAAAGTTGATTCCATGCAAAAAAATTGGCATGGCATTGGAAGAAAGGTTGTTTTTCATGCCCTTGTTAAAATTAATCTAGCAGATGTTGAACCAAAAAAATGCTCTCTGTAACTTAGAGATGTCTGCTTTAGGCTGCTTTCACAGTGGGACGTTAGCAGGGCCGGCCCTAGACTTTTTGCCGCCTGAGGCATAATTAGAAAAAATCGCCGACCCCCCTGGCCGTGGGTGGGGTGGGGGGGGGCGGGCGGCGAGCTGGAGGGGTAGCTGACAGAAAGGGGGTATTGGGCCTAGCGGTGGGAAGGGGGGTCGGACCCCCCCCCCTCCCTCGCCTGGGTCCCCCGATCTGCGCTCCTCCTCCAGTGTTAAGTAACCAGCGTGCATACAGATGAAGAGGCAACGGGCGGGGGAATCACTCACCTCTTCCGCGTTCCATCGTGCGCTCCACTGACGTCACTTCCTGCAAGGCCGTCCACTTACAATACAGTGGGCGGCATTGCCGGAAGTGACGTCAGTGGAACACACGATGGAACGCGGAAGAGGTGAGTGATTCCCCCGCCTGTTGCCTCTTCATCTTTATGCACGCTGGATACTTAACGCTCATTCACTCATTACCTACCAACAGTTCATGTTTTGTGGATATCCACAACAGTTGGTTAATCCATATATGTAATACTAGTGCATATGTCACCTGCAAAACATGCACTGTTGGTGGTTGGTGAGGACAGGTTTGGGAAAAACTGGTCTATAAGATTGGAGGTACACTGCAGGGAAGCAGGAAATGTGGGTGCCCACTAGTGGTGGAGGTTCAAAATGTACTTTTTTTGTGGGGTGCTGGAGCGGGGCAGTTAAGGTTAGCCTTGGGGGGGGGGAAAGGGTTAAGGTTAGACATGGGGGGTTAAGGTTAGACACTGTTGCTTACCCAGTTCATTATAGTGAAAAACTCCCAGAGCAAGGAGCTATCAGCTCCAGGCTGCCCATAAGGCGGGTGAGGCAGGCCATGGGTGGGGTCACCGAGCTGGAGAGGGTAGCAGCCAGGAAAGGGGAGCAGTGGGCACAGCGGTGCGGAGGGGGGGGTCTAAGCCCCCCTCACCTGGGGCTCCCCCAACCGCACTCTCCCTCCAGCAATTTTCCCAGCATATAACTAATCAACAAGCAGGCAGAGGAGGCCGATGACTCACCTTCCTTCTCCCACTACAGCGTTGCGTTCCACCGCTTGCATCAATTCCTGCAATGCCGCTCACTGGTCAGTTGGCGGCATTGCAGGAAGTGATACTAGTGGTCCAACCTCCCCTTCCCACAGCTGTGCCCGCTGCTCCCCCTTCCTCGCTGCGACCCCGTCCAGGCTACCTATTAGTGGGGGCAATGTTACAACCTATAGGATGTGGGGGGGGGGGGGCGGTATCCTCACAAGTTTGCCTCAGGGGGCAAAAAGTCTGGAACTGGCCCTGGGAGCTATTGCAGCAAGTCCTGCAGCAACCTATTAAAGCAGTAGGATTAGCCTTTAGCCATACTATGCCAGGGGAAAAAAACACATATATAAGTAGATAAATACTTTATCTACTTACATAACACATGTATTGTACTGTCCACGTTTTGATTTCAGTGAATTTTATATAGCAAATGAAGAGAATTCTGTTTCTGGTGCGAACCATGTTTTTTGCCCACAGCTGAGGCTAAATACTGATGTAATTTCTTCCCTTAACTTTTGTTTTTCTTTTCTCCTCCAATAGCTGAGTCACCTCAGTCTTGCTTTTAAACACAAGTGAGCAGAGGATCATGTTTCAGATAGGCATCTAGGCGGGGAAATAAAGGGAAGAGCAATATATTATAGATAAAAAGAACCCCCAGCATGCAACTGTTTGGCAATGGCACGTAATGGTCCAGAGCTCATAAGGTATATGATAACTCCAAACCATAGCAGCAGAAAAAGTTTTGCAAGTTTTGAATGCAGGATTAGCATCTTTATCACTTAATACACTCAGATCATATGTTGTTGAAATGTGATTTTTATGGTGACAATCCAGCTTAAAATCCCACAGCAGGGAATTTATCAGCTATGGCAAGCTCTGCACTCAGTAAAGCCAATAAATAGAGCTTGCTGCAGAGCTTGCGGCTGTAGCTGATTAGCTCCCCAGTATGGGAGTTTGCCAGTATAATGTGGTGGGTGGTATCAGATGCTACTGCTGACATGCACCGGCGAGTGCTTCAATCAAGATCTTGAGGATACTGGCTTGGGTACATTTATTAATGGTAAATAGGTGTATTTATTGTATTTCCAAGTCTTGTGATTGCCCTGAAATTTCAGATTGTAGGCCAATCACAAGACTCAGAATTCGTAAATACTCGGTAGTATTGGACCATTTAGAGAATGGGGAGGTTTACCACAGAAATCAGAATACCACAAGCATTTTAGATCAAGATTCAATAAAGTTTTGTACTATCCGGGTCTTGTGATTGGTCTACAATTTCTGTGATATTCTGATTTCCGTGGAAAGATTCTGCATCCTATGGTTGGTCCATTGTTTCTGGGCTCTGTGATTGGGCTAACAGAGTTGCAGTACTGCTCATTTCCGCAGAGTACTGATTTCCAAGGCCGATTTCCAATTACTGCTGCGGAAAGACGATTTCCAATTGGAAACTTCAGAAATTGTAATCTCACAGATGTTTTTTGACCATCCCTGTTCACGGGTACTATGGTACTCCTAAACCTATTTCACTTGTGTAGCAACTGACTGAATATAAGAGGGATTTATTTGATATCATCTGGTCAAGGACTAGGAAAACACTTCTGTCTGGAGCAAAACCCTACTATGAATAGCATGGACATTAATGGGGACCTCTTTTGATGGTCATTCGGAACTCTTTATAGGGCTTTCAATGCAAACCCGAGACAAACCTCAGGTAAAAAAAAACACATACTTACCTAAGAAGAGGGAAGTTCCTGGAACTTGTAGAGGCTTCCTGTGTCCTCCTTGCCTCTACCACCACTTGTCAGGACCCTCCGGAAGATCCAGGTGGTGCGCCTCTTCATGCACTAGTACGGCCGTGTTGCACCCACATGAGAATGACTGTGCTTGGGCAGTAGCACAAAGCCCCTTGTGCACCATCGGCTCTGACTTACTGGATGCCCATAATCGTGTGGATGCAGTACAGCCACATGAAGAGGCGTGCAGCATGGATCTTCAAGCCTCTCAAAGATTTGTTTGGGAGGTGTGCTAAAGGCAACGGAGGGCCACAGGATGGCATGGTAAGCTTCTTCAGGATCCACAGGCTGCCCTCTTCTTAGGCAAGTATGTGTTTTTTGACTCAAGGTTTACTTCAGGTACACTTTAACCACTTGCCCTCCCCTGGAACGAGTATCTATGTCCCTGCAAAATCCCTCTTCGCCTCGCAGGGATGTAGGTACTACATCCCTTGCCGCCGTGCACGCCTGCTCGCTCCCGTACTCATTCTCATTGCTGATCATTAGAGTGGAGATCAATGAATGGGAACATAGTCCCCATTCATTGATCTAAGTCCTTGTGTGAATGATTGCCGGCATCAATGAAATGCCACGTCATTCATAAAAGCCAATACTTACACATCCACGCATTACTACCTGTTTGTACGCGCAGGAAAGTCATGCGCAAGGACATCTTGTGGCCAAATAGTGAAACTACACCTATACACACTTTTTAAATAAACAGACCTATATTTACATTGAAAAATAACCCCTTACCTCCCGCACTCCTCGATAGTTACCCAAATATATATATATATATATATATATATATAAATATATATATATACAGTAAAAAAATACATTCATGGTTATCTTAGGGACTGGCCTTTTTAAAATGTATGTCAAGAGGGTATATTACTGCTACTTTTAAAATTATGGGCTTGTAATTAGTGATGAACATAAAACTGAAAAATGCAGCTTAATTTCTAAATAAAATATTGTCACTATACATTGTACTAGGAATATAGTATATATGTACAGACAGTGGCGTCCCTACCATAGGGCGGCAGGGGGCGCCCCGCACCGGGTGTCGGGCGCCCCAGGGGGTGTCATCAAGGCCTCCCACAGAGGCTTGCGCAGGACAGGAGGGGAAGCAGCACGGAAAGGAGGGGTGGCGGGGAAAGCGGCGGGGAGGGGGGCCGGACCCCCCACCTCCCTCACCTGGGTCCCCTCCTTCTGGCGCTTCCTCCTCCTAATTAGTAGCAGCGGGCACGGGCAGCAGCGGGCAAGAGGACTTACTCACCTCCTTCCTGCGTTCCAGGCGATGGCAAATAGCGTCATCGTCACGTGACGCTGGTCTCCGCCTTCTCCACCGCTCACTGTGCTTCCTGATTGGCGGAAGCACAGTGAGTGACAGAGAAGTCGGAGACCAGCGTCGCGTGAGGATGACGCTATGCGCCGCCGCTATCGCCAGGTGCAGGTGAGTGAGTCTTCTTCGCCGCTCCTGCCCGCTGCTGCTAATTAGGAGGGGGAAGCGCCAGAAGGAGGGGGACCCAGGTGAGGGAGGTGGGGGGTCCTGCCCCCCTCCCCGCCACCCCTCCTTCCAGGCTTTCCTCACACTGGGGGCAACTAAACTAGCTATACTGGGGGCAATTATACTAGCTATTCTGGGGGCAACTGTACTGGCTATACTGGGGGCAACTAAACTAGCTATACTGGGGGCAGCTATACTAGCTATACTGGGGGTAGCTATACTGGGGGCAGCTATACTAGCTATACTGGGGGCAGCTATACTGGGGGCAGCTATACTAGCTATACTGGGGGCAGCTATACTAGCTATACTGGGGGCAGCTAT
The DNA here is from genome assembly GCF_040937935.1 of Hyperolius riggenbachi. Classification (NCBI taxonomy): domain Eukaryota; kingdom Metazoa; phylum Chordata; class Amphibia; order Anura; family Hyperoliidae; genus Hyperolius; species Hyperolius riggenbachi. The sequence continues at coordinate 86,325,616 of NC_090648.1, read as the reverse complement.
ACTAGCTATACTGGGGGGCAGCTATACTAGCTATACTGGGGGCAGCTATACTAGCTATACTGGGGGCAGCTATACTAGCTATACTGGGGGGCAGCTATACTGGGGGCAGCTATACTAGCTATACTGGGGGCAACTAAACTAGCTATACTGGGGGCAGCTATACTAGCTATACTGGGGGCAGCTATACTAGCTATACTGGGGGCAGCTATACTGGGGGCAGCTATACTAGCTATACTGGGGGCAGCTATACTGGGGGCAGCTATACTAGCTATACTGGGGGGCAGCTATACTGGGGGGCAGCTATACTGGGGGCAGCTATACTAGCTATACTGGGGGCAGCTATACTAGCTATACTGGGGGCAGCTATACTGGGGGCAGCTATACTAGCTATACTGGGGGCAGCTATACTGGGGGCAGCTATACTAGCTATACTGGGGGCAGCTATACTAGCTATACTGGGGGGCAGCTATACTAGCTATACTGGGGGGCAGCTATACTAGCTATACTGGGGGCAGCTATACTAGCTATACTGGGGGCAGCTATACTAGCTATACTGGGGGCAGCTATACTAGCTATACTGGGGGGCAGCTATACTGGGGGCAGCTATACTAGCTATACTGGGGGCAGCTATACTGGGGGCAACTAAACTAGCTATACTGGGGGCAGCTATACTAGCTATACTGGGGGCAGCTATACTAGCTATACTGGGGGCAGCTATACTGGGGGCAGCTATACTAGCTATACTGGGGGCAGCTATACTGGGGGCAGCTATACTAGCTATACTGGGGGGCAGCTATACTAGCTATACTGGGGGCAGCTATACTAGCTATACTGGGGGCAGCTATACTAGCTATACTGGGGGCAGCTATACTAGCTATACTGGGGGGCAGCTATACTGGGGGCAGCTATACTAGCTATACTGGGGGCAGCTATACTGGGGGCAGCTATACTAGCTATACTGGGGGCAGCTATACTGGGGGCAGCTATACTAGCTATACTGGGGGGCAGCTATACTGGGGGGGGGGCAACTATACTGGGGGCAGCTATACTGGGGGCAGCTATACTAGCTATACTGGGGGCAGCTAAACTAGCTATACTGGAGGCAACTAAACTAGCTATACTTGGGGCAGCTATACTAGCTATACTGGGGGCAGCTATACTGGGGGCAACTATACTAGCTATACTGGGGGCAACTATACTAGCTATACTGGGGGCAGCTATACTGGGGGCAGCTATACTAGCTATATTGGGGGCAGCTATACTAGCTATATTGGGGGCAGCTATACTAGCTATACTGGGGGCAGCTATACTAGCTATACTGGGGGCAGCTATACTAGCTATACTGGGGGCAGCTATACTGGGGGCAGCTATACTAGCTATACTGGGGGCAGCTATACTGGGGGCAGCTATACTAGCTATACTGGGGGCAGCTATACTAGCTATACTGGGGGGCAGCTATACTAGCTATACTGGGGGCATCTATACTAGCTATACTGGGGGCAGCTATACTAGCTATACTGGGGGGCAGCTATACTGGGGGCAGCTATACTAGCTATACTGGGGGCAACTAAACTAGCTATACTGGGGGCAACTAAACTAGCTATACTTGGGGCAGCTATACTAGCTATACTGGGGGCAACTAAACTAGCTATACTTGGGGCAGCTATACTAGCTATACTGGGGGCAGCTATACTGGGGGCAGCTATACTAACTATACTGGGGGCAGCTATACTAGCTATACTGGGGGCAGCTATACCAGCTATACTGGGGGCAGCTATACTGGGGGCAGCTATACTAGCTATACTGGGGGCAGCTATACTGGGGGCAGCTATACTAGCTACACTGGGGGCAAATATACTAGCTACACTGGGGGCAAATATACTAGCTACACTGGGGGCAAACATACTAGCTATACTGGGGGCAACTAAACTAGTTATACTGGGGGCAACTATACTAGCTCCACTGGGGGCAGCTATACTGGGGGCAACTATACTAGCTAATACTTTAAAATACAGTTAGCACCGCCCTCATATGGTCATGACCACGCCCATTGTTTTGCTGCGAAGCACGCCGCAGGTTGTGGCCACGCCCATTTTTAGGGGGGGGGTGTCTTTTAATACCCAGCACCGGGTGCCAAATGCCCTAGGTACGCCACTGTGTACAGATCATTTCAGTGTGATAAATATTGTTAAAGTTATTGGCAGATGAATGGACACAGCGCTGAAAGGTGAAAATTGCTCTGGCTTTTAATTACTTGCCCCACTGGGACGTCAGCCTCATGTCCGCAGCAGCAGCTTCTACAGCCGCAGGGATGCGCTAGTCACATCCCTGCAGTTTGGGGGAGTTTGCACACAATCGTGCAGGCAGATACTCGCAATTACGATGTTGCTGGTAGCAGGGGCGATTGGCACAGTTCAAAAACAGTGTTTATATTAAATAGAGCCGCCACGCTTCCTTCCGCCGACGCTTTATGCCGCTTAACACCGCCGATCGTTAGATTTCTGAATGGGAAAAAAGTTCCCATTCATTAATCTACCCACAGGCCACCGTGATCGCTGTCTGCGTCACTCCCCTAGTTACAATGTAGCAATACATTGTTTCCTATGCAGAGTACTTATTGTACGCTAATAGGATTTGCTCAGCGGGGACATCTTGGGCCAAATAGTAAATATACACCTACTGACTTTAAGGAATAATAAAAAAAATTAATACGTATGTCAAGAGGGCATATTATTATTAAATTATGGGCTAAAAATTAGTGATGGATGTAAAACTGAAAACATGTACCTTTATTTCCAAATAAAATATTGCCACCATACATTATACTAGAGATATAATTTTAACGTTGAAATAACTGGGACAAATGGCCAAATAAAATGTGTGGATTTTAATTATGGTAGCATGAATTATTTTAAAACTATAATGGCTGAAAACTGAGAAATAATGAATTTTTTCCCTTTTTTTCTTATTATTCCCATTATAATTAAAATTCTCAGAATAAAGTACCACCCAAAGAAAGACTAATTGGTGGCAGAAAAAAACAAGGTATAGTTAATTTTGTTGTGATAAGTAGCGATAACGTTATTAGGGAATGAAAGGGAGGAGCACTGAAATGTGAAAATTCCTCTTGTCCATAAGATGAAAAATACCCGCTGGCTGAAATGGTTAAGGGGAAAAATCCTTGGAGGCGAAGTGGTTAATCCTGTGGTTCTTCCCTCAATTTTTAATTTGATTCTTTTTTTTTCTTCTGTAGGTGATATTAAAGGAGATATTCTTATAGACATCAGTGTTGGTCCGATAGTCCACCACCTCTACCCGATGTGCGGCCTCTTTAAAGACATCCTATTATTCCGGTTCAATGAGCGGTGCATAATAGAGTTGCGTAAATGGCGCAATGCACATGATGGAGCTTTTGACTGGACGCACATCTCACCTACAATGGCAGAATTGCTGAGAGACAGGTAAGTATATTTGGATGGGTGAAGGTTTCCCTTCCCTGGAAACCTTACATATGCTAAATAGGAGCTATAATCCCTAAACCACATTTTCTGTCCCCAACAAAATCACAGGTGTTTACACAGGTAGTGTAGCATGCATTGTGCACAAAGCCAGGGCCGGATTTGTACTTTTTGCCGCCCAAGGCCCACTATCACAAGCCGACCTCCTGACCAATAGCATCCTAACCACCATTATCCCCTCTTATTCCATCCCCCTAAGTAGAGTATATGTAGATGACACCTGCTCTCCCCATGTACATTATAGTTAGCCAGCTGACCCCCCCCCCCTCCCCAGTACAGTATAGGTAGCCAGAGCCCTCCCCCCCCCCCCCCAGTGCGGTACAGGTGGCCATATGCACCCACCACAATATATGTAACCAGATGACCTCCCCCATTACAGTAGAGAAAGCCAGCTTGTGACAACCCCCTAGAATCCCAAGCACAGTATAGGTAGCTAGAGCACCCCCAGTATAGTATAGGTGATCAAAGTACACCTCCACTACAGTATAGATGGCCACATGAACCCCTAGCACAGTATAGATAGCTAGAGCCCCCACCCCAGTACAACATGGGTGACAAGATTACACCCCACCCTCCAGAATAGTATAGGTGGCCATGTTAACCCCCAGCACAGTACAAGTAGCTAGAGCACTCCACCCCAGTACAGCATAAGTGACCAGATTAAAGCCCCAGTACAGTATAGGCGACCATATTAAACCCCACAACCCAGTATAGTATAGGTGGCCATGCAAACCCCCTGTGCAGTACAAGTAGCTAAAGCTCCCCACCCTAGTACAGTATAGGTGACCTGATTACACCTCCACTACAGTACAGGTGACCAGGTGACACTCCCACCCCCCAGAACAGTATAGGTGGCCAGGTTACACCCCCCCCCCCCCCAGAACAATATAGGTGGCCAGGTTACACCCACCCCCCAGAACGGTATAGGTGGACAGGTTACATCCCCCCCCAGAACAGTTAAGGTGGTCAGGTTTAGAGATGTAGCGAACGGTTTGCCGGCGAACGGTTCCAGGCGAACTTTGGGGGTTCCCGTTCGCCTGGACCAAGCAAACTTTTGCGGAAGTTCAATTCGCCCCATAATGCACTATGAGGGTCAACTTTGACCCTCTGCATCACAGTCAGCAGGCACATTGTAGCCATTCAGGCTACACTAAGCCCTGGAGCCCCCCCCCCCCCCCCTTATATAAGGCAGGCTCACTGGCCATGACACTCACTCGTGTGCCTGCTAGAGACAGACTAGGGACAGCTGCTGCAGATTTTTTCTTCTAGGGAAAGATTAGTTAGGCTCTTGGCTTGCTCCTGGCTGATTGTTATTGCTAAAATAGCACCCCTCAACAGCTCTTTTGAGAGCTAATGTTCTCCTGATGTGTTTTTTTTGTGTGTGTTGCTCACTGACACTGACATTATACAGCCCTATCTGTTGCAGCTGAACCTTGGTAATTGTTATTACTGTGCCAGCCAGGCCCTGCCTAACTATCTATACTGGGACACCTACCTATGCCTACCTAACTACTGGGGCACCTACTTACCTATATGGGGACACCTACCTACCTATACTAGGGGACCTACCTATGCCTACCTACCTATACTGGGACTCCTACCTATGCCTACCTACCTATACTGGGTCTCCTACCTATGCCTAGCTAACTACTGAGGCACCTACCTATGCCTACCTACCTATACTGGGACTCCTACCTATGCCTATCTACCTATACTGGGACTCCTACCTATGCCTAGCTAACTACTGAGGCACCTACCTATGCCTACCTACCTATACTGGGTGTCCTACCTATGCCTACCTACCTATACTGGGTCTCCTACCTATGCCTAGCTAACTACTGAGGCACCTACCTATGCCTACCTACCTATACTGGGTCTCCTACCTATGCCTACCTACCTATACTGGGTCTCCTACCTATGCCTAGCTAACTACTGAGGCACCTACCTATGCCTACCTACCTATACTGGGTCTCCTACCTATGCCTAGCTAACTACTGAGGCACCTACCTATGCCTACCTACCTATACTGGGTCTCCTACCTATGCCTAGCTAACTACTGAGGCACCTACCTATGCCTACCTACATATGCTGGGACTCCTACCTATGCCTACCTACCTATACTGGGACTCCTACCTATGCCTACCTACCTATACTGGGACTCCTACCTATGCCTAGCTAACTACTGAGGCACCTACCTATGCCTACCTACCTATACTGGGTCTCCTACCTATGCCTACCTACCTATACTGGGTCTCCTACCTATGCCTACCTACCTATACTGGGACTCCTACCTATGCCTACCTACATACAAGAAGATAATAAGTTTGTTGCTTCATTGTTGACAGACCAAATTTGATCAGCTGGACAGTCACTGTTCTATCATTCAGCTACCACAGCCCCGCGACCATATGGGCTGGAAAACTGCCACGGCCTGCACTCTGGCCATGTTGCGCACCAGTCCAGCATGGCCGTCACTATGTAAACAGCTGTTTGCGGTGCGTTACACAGTGAGTTTGGTGTGTCAGTGTGAAGCAGTACTCTAATTACACTCCCTGATTGATGTATACACATGCAAGATGTTTAAAAGCACTTTAGGCCTGCAATTTAGCATTCAATGTGATTTCTGCCTTTAAAACGCTGCTTTGCGTCAAATCCAGATTTTTCCCCGGGACTTTTGGTGTCTATCCCACTCCGCCACCTGGGGGTCCAGGTGTTAGACCCCTTGAAACATGTTTTCCATCACTTTTCTGGACAGCATATTTTTTGCTATTTTTCAAAGTTCGCCTCCCCATTGAAGTCTATTGCGGTTCGCCAACTTTTACGCGAACCGAACCTTCCGCGGAAGTTCGCGAACGGGGTTCGCGAACCGAAAATCGGAGGTTCGCGACATCTCTAGTCAGGTTACACCCCCCCCCCAAGAACAGTTAAGGTGGCCAGGTTACACCCCCCCCCCCCCCCCCAGAACAGTATAGGTGGCCAGGTTACACACACCCCAGAACAGTATAGGTGGCCAGGTTACACCCCCCCCCCCCCAGAACAGTATAGGTGGCCAGGTTACTCCCCCACCCCCAGAACAGTTAAGGTGGCCAGGTTACACCCCAAGAACAGTTAAGGTGGCCAGGTTACACCCCTTCCCAGAACAATATAGGTGGCCAGGTTACTCCCCCATCCCCCAGAACAGTACAGGTGGCCAGTTAACACCCCCACCCCACAGTAAAGTATAAGTGGTGTCTTCACTGTACTAATTACATTTGTAGCCAAATTACTTTTTCCCCACCGAGTACAGTGTAGGCAGCCTCCCCCATCCAGGACATTATAGGTAACCTTCCTGCTCTCACCTGTCCCCCTCATTCTCTGCTCTGTCTGGCATAGACGTCCTCTCATCAGCGATGGCCGGGACTCACAGAGATGATAACGTGTGTTGGTGCACAGTGACGGCGCCACATATTTCAAATACAGGAAGTGAGCTGTTGTTTTACTTCCTGTAAGAGGCTCCGTGCACCGCTCGCTATCTCTGTGATCGCCGGTCACTCCTGATGTGAAGTCTACGTCGGGCAGGGTAGCGAGCAAGGAGGAGCAGGAGAAAAATCTTTGTGAATGCCTGCCTGAGCGAGAGAGTCTGCCTAGTTGTAACATACTGGCTGGTGGCTGCCAGGTGCAGGCAAGCTCGCTCGAGTCCAGAGCAGCAGCTTCAACGCCTCCAATCTCCTCCTCAGTACTCCGGGCTCCCGCCTCCTTGTTGCCAGGCAACCGCAGCCACCTCCACCTGACCTACTCTGCTCACATGATCGCTCTCAGACAGAGAGGCAAGCGGGGTGGGCGGCTGCAGACAGTTGCGTGCGGCTAAGCTGACAGCCTATGGAGGAGGGTACCAGGTGCAGTACCTGTCACCCGTGGCCGCCCCATGATCCAGCCCTGCACAGAGCGCAACTTGTAGTATGAACACAGTTCTAATGATGTCTCTATATTGCACATTAGGCAAATATTGTAATGCAAATATTGTAAAACTTTGTATACATAGCCTGAGTTGCACTATGTGTAGAACAGCATGTTATGCAAGTAGCGTAAACAGCTGTAAAATTGCTAAGCACTGCCTCACTTTTGGCCACAAGTATTGATGTTGAGCCTGCCAAATATAAACATCTACATTTAAAGGGAACTTTGCACAATTTTTTAAAAAAAAACTCTCAAATGATCCTCCCCCCTAAGGGATGTTCATTGATTTTGTGGGCTTTAGGGGGTACAGCAGGCATTTACTTACCTATGGGGGGCTGCTCAGGAACTAGTACTAGGGGTTAAGGTAAGGCAACACCGGGTGGGGGTGTTAAGGTTAGGCACCACCAGGGGGGGGGGGGGTTAAAGTTAGGCATAAACAGAGGAGGGTTCTGTGTGAGAGTAGGGAGAGGTTAGGTTGTAGTAAAATATCGGTAAGTATTAAAGATATTTTACTATTTGAATGAAGTAGTGCAATATTAGTAAATTAATGTTTTATCACTTTTGCTGGTGTCCATTTTACTAAATGTAAAAATAGAGGTTACAGTGTGGAATAGTAGAATATCAATATTATGAACAATATTTTACAGCATATCCTTGCGTCCATTTTACTAAACGATAACTTCAATATTGTTTAATCTGAGCCTTTATTCTATGCACACTTCCTGTCTGCCTGTCTGCTGTATCTTCTTTCATAACCACACACTTCCTGTAACATAACATGAATAAACCAGAGCTGATCATTTTGGAACTGCCACCTCTATCCACTTCTCTACCCGATATAACAATAAATGTCAATAAATAACATCCCTGAAACGTCAGTTCTCCAACCATGTTACCCAATATTGAATTCTCTCTCTAATTTCTCCAACATATTCACCATTTAACCACTTCACCACTGAGAGGTTTTTCCCCTTATGGACCAGAGCAATTTTCACCTTTCAGCGCTCCTCCCATTTATTCACATGGCAAGGATATGTGTGTGTGTCTGTTTATACTGTACATATATATATATATATATATATATATATATATATATATATATATAGATATAGTTGTCCTTTAAACACTTCACCCCTAAGCAGGTGCCACTTAAACAACAGAGCAATTTTTACATTCCAGCACTGCGTCCATTTATTTGGCAATAACGTTATCACTACTTATCACAATTATATAATCTATAAATTATCTATATCTTGTTTTTTTTTCGACACCAATTACGATTTCTGTGAATGGTAGGTTTTGCAATGAATTATTTTATACTTCTCAGTTTTCAGCCATGATAGCTTTAAAATAAAATGTGCTACTGTTGATAAAACCCACACATTTTATTTGCCCACTTGTCCTGATTATTACAACATTAAAAATATGTCCCTAGTACAATATATAGCCACAATATTTTATTTGGACAAAAGGCGTATTTTTTCAGTTTTGCGTCCGTCACTAATTACAAGCCCTTGTTTGCAAAAATAACAGTAATATACCCTTATGACATACATATTAAAAAGTTTACTCCCTATGGTAACTATTTATGTATTTTTTAAATGTCTTTTTGTATATACAACTTTTTTGAGGGGGAGAGTGGGGGAGATACGGGGGTTAATTTTAATGGGTAATTGTAACAATGGGTGTCAGCAAGTAACAGAGTACTGATTATTTGGTGATCTGCAGTATCACCATTAATACAGATACTGTTATAAACTGTTCTTATCACCTTGCTTCGACACCATCATCTCACAGACTGTGAGATCACTTGACTCTCCACACAGCAAACAGGATATAGACTTGCTCAGGCTTCTTTCAATGTTTCCGTTATTTATTCAAGTCACAGGAATACAGATAGATACATTCATCATATCCTAGCCATGCCAATCTTCATGTTGCGTTATAAGCTCATGATTAGACTCCCTCTTGAAGTCAATCAGGTACCTTCTTCCTAACTACGTTACACTAAACTACATATGTACAGCATACATTATATCAGATTACAGAAAGGACGAACATGCTTAGGTCCCAGTCGGCCTTGCGAGCTAGTGCAGAAGGAAGAAGCAGAAGTGAGTTCTCCATTGCTCGCTCCAGATTTAATACCGGCTAGGAAAGAGTTAAATATGACATCATCTTCGCCACCCCCTAAATAAGTCTATTGGTGGACTCACTTGTGGTGTCATCATACACACCTACTCGATTAATAATCGATGAGGCACTTGACCCAGATGCGGGAATGTGAATGTTTAGTAAATATGGCCAATGTTTACTGTTCCTGTCCTGTAAGTGGAGGTCAGAGTAAACCGATGGCCTTCTCTTAGGAACATGTTCTCAGTATCTGCGTGTATCTTCTGCTACACGCAGACCCTGAGATGCCTCTGTCTATTTTAAAGGCATACACTGCGGACAAGCCTTTTACATAAAACTCAGGCCAAGTAACTGAGGCCTACTTAAATTATAACAATCCCCCCTAAAACGGCTTGACCCGCAGATCCCAGCGTCTGAACCTCCCAGTACCTGGTTTCTTTCTTGTATGTTTCACTTTTCGATGTTCGTGCTCACACAACCTCTCTGCTCTAGGCGGTTACCCCTGGAAGAGAGAGAGCAAGACCTCTTGGTCTTCCTGTAACCAGGCTCTCTGGGGAGGCCCTACTTCTAAGTCCCTCAATACCACATGCTCAGCATTTGCGTCACTTGCGTATCACTCACAAACTTGCATGACCACAGAAAAGTGAAACTCGTTTGGTTGTTACAAAACGGAGCAGTGCCAGGTGCCTTTTAAAAGAGCGCCTTTATACAATCAGCTCCTAGGTACTACTAAACCTATACCCGTAACCCTGTATATCCCTTAATTTAAACTATTGGTTCCGGAGATTGTTTATGAGGCACCAATCTCTGGACCGGTTAATTTATTTTACGTAATTTTAACCCGCAACCTCACCTGGATAACGATGCCTAAAGTTGTCATCCCCATCCAGACGACCAGTGGGTGTAGAAAGAACTTTGGAACTGCAGATGCCCCGTCCGAGTGTCCCTGGAACATCACCGGAACCTTTGTCCACCAGGGCAGACTGGAACTCACCTGCTTATTTTTGTGTTCTACCTCGTTAAGATCACCTGTATCATGGTGAAATCTTACCTCTAACTTAGTGTACTGTTTGTTTAACCTTTGTAACAACATGTGGCCGTCTTGGATCAAACCCTGTTCCCCTTTGTCCCATGTCGTGTTCTCTTTCAGGACGGGAACTACCCGTGAAACTTTGACCTTTAGAGTTCTCTTAACAATTTGAGAAACAACGTCATCAAACCTGGATGACAGGATCCATATGGGATCTCCACTCACACAATATGTTCCCCTTGGAAACTCCCCCTTATCGGAACAATTATGAGAATATACCTTGAATGTATCATTAGACCTTATGTTAAAAAAACAAACCTTTCCTTCCGCCACCGGAACTATCGGTTGGGCTTCAGGGTGGATCTTTTGAATGGTAGCCTCGCACTCTGCGTTATTGAGCCTGCAGGCATCTTCACTAAATTTGACTTGCCCCGGCCAACGCAGGTACTACTGCAAGAATTGCCCACATGAGGACAACTCTACTTGTTTCACCTCCCTGTCTAGCACCAAAAAAGGTTGACCTCTCAGGTCCTGGTGTAAGACATGGGTTGAGGTGGGAACTAAGGAAGTGGCGGTGCCTAAAGGAATGTTGCACCGTTTCCATTTGTCCACCCAAACATCTCGAAGCTGCCATGCAAAAGATCCTTCTCCAGAAAAATTAATATACCTCCCCTTGTCCAATCTTTCGCTGACAAAATATGTCCCCAGCTGTCCTGATTGGACCTCTTCCCCCCTTACGTCCTGAGGCACAATATGTACCTGAGGTCGGGAAGACTGTACTCTCTGCAATCTTTCGATTAAGAGTACCTCTTCACTTACCCAACTCTCATGAGGATAAGCTGTTGCATATGGACTGTGTAATATCGTCCCCTGTTGTGACCCGTGTGGTGTGAATGGGGTTCCCTGTGTGGGCTTTCCCTCCCCCGGGACCGCTCTCCCCACCCTCTTTGTCACCTGGAAATGTGGCTTGATCTCGATTTTTACTTCTTGTTTCGAGAACCTCCCACCCTTGGCTTTCCAGCCTTTACGTGTGTATAGTTGTTTCAGAGGCACTCTCTGTTGGTAGCTCCAGAGTGTGATGTGGTCCCCTGCGTCTCTCTGGTAAGAGAATTGACGCCTCCTGCTCGTTCCTCTCCAATCTGGACCCATCTCACTCTGCATAACCAAGACAAGGTACCCCTGAATCACACACTCCCCCTTTTGCATGTACCCATTGTACTGCAATGTACCTTTTAACAAACCTTTGGATCGGTGCATTGATTCTGGGAGTGTGGCATTCAATAGCAGATTTACACTGCCATTAAATTCCCACTGCCCGCACACTTGACCCTTCAGACCTTTCACCCACATTGTGCCATGAAATTTGCTTTCTCCTGGCACAAGTGCTCCTTTCCTCCGTCCCTGCATGGTCCATCTGTGCCAAGCGGAGGGAGGTGTGAAAGGATCAGTACCTTTGTCACCCAACATTAACATGCTTGGGCCTTGCATTCTCATTAACCCCTTATTATACATGAGAATGTCCTCTCTTCGTTCTCCTAGGACGGAATGGCAACCTAGGATCACCATCAGCATGGTACACTTCATTATAAAAGCACCACCCTGGGAAAGAAAAACATTAGCACTTTGCATTATGCTTTGCTCCGACAGTTTTGTTAGTCTCTTTCCGATTTCAGGAATCTCGTGGTTTAGTCTCTTTCCAATTTCAGGAATCTCGTGTTTTAGTCTCTTTCCGATTTCAGGAATCTCGTGTTCCTCCAAGCTTAGATTGACATCTGGAACCTTTCGCTTATCCGACTGACATCTCCATCTTTGCTGCCAGCACGGCATCTGTCTCAAATCCATATTGCCAAACACCTGAAATCGAAATACAAACAAATCAATTCTTATTAATGATTTGGGATTCGCCCTGCGGCTTGTACTCTTTACACTTTAAATTGATCAATATATATCGTAATTGATCTCGTTGCTTTATGGTTCTCCTGAACTCTGTTTACTCTTATTGGTAGATTGGAGTTAAACTTCACCCCCCTACCTCAGTACTATCTTCAGTACTTACCTGTTTAAAATATGCTCCCGCGGACTTCACCTATGGAAGCTCGCTTCACCTTTGGAAGCTCTCCCCCATTGCAGCTCACTCCACATCCCCCTTATCTGTCCATGCGCGGCCGTCGCATGCACAGATTACGGATGCCACACCTGATGCTGCTTTGCAGGTGAGCCTGCAATGCTCTTACTCATTATCGCATTTCCTTGTCTAGAACTTCATCGCGATACCAGCTCTGCTAGAAGTTCTGTGTGTTGTACCCTCTGATCAATGTTTGCCGTGCCACCACCTAAACTACCAAAAAAAACTGGCTGCCTCCCTGTAGGAAGGAGCACTTTGCACTTAAACTACACAGGGTGCAGGGCTAAGCATACCAGCGTCACATGCCTGTATGCAGATCCCTGAATGCCCACATGGAAGGTAGTCACCTGGCAAACAGCGTACTGATACACTGTCACTCTGTAAACGGCAATTCTATCATCTGTATAATTGCCCCATGAACTGTTGTCAGTCCTTGTTCTTTGTGCTACAATTGATAGGAGCTGGAAAAAACATATTTGACCAATCAGTGGACGAAAAAAAACGCACACAAAACAGCTGCAGCCCAGCATAGACCTCTCAGTCCAGCTCTGGCCCTATTCACGACAAAACCGGAAAAAACGTTACCGCTCTGCAGAAGCGGCGACGGAAACCCGAATTGGTCAACTCCCTTTTTTCCAACTCCGGCACCCCCTTTGATGTGCTGTCCCCCTTTCCTTCTATTGGGAACTCATGCTGCACCACCCATTAAGGTGCCTCACTTACAGGAATAATCCCATAAGCAACACAGTACAGACCCATTTCTGATCTGTACTGCTCCGTGTGTCCCTGCACCGAGCTGGGAAACACTTCCTATTCTGGCATTCCTGTCCATGGACTCTGGGAAAAACTCTGGGGAAATACGTTGCAACCCGAGACACACAGTAGCATGTCTCTGTATCTCTCCCCCCCTCCCTTCCAGCTGCTCTGCCCGGAGCCGCGAGCACAGCCTGACGTGACGTGGATCCCCCAGCCCCTCCTCCCCCCTGCCATGACGTGTGGGGGCCATGACTCACGGGGGCGGGCTCTCTCCACTGCCGCCATTTTGAGTCCTGGACTGCCAGCCAAGATGGCTGCTCCCATAGCAGCCTCTCGTTCCTATAGACCTAGGAGAGAGAACAAAATACAAACAAACATTTTTTTTTTTTTTTTATGCCTAGTCACACACAGCATCTATCCACAGTGCACAAAAATCAGCCTCAGCATTCCTTCACGTCTCAGCTGTAATCCGAACTGCAATCAGACATACGGATCCCCAGAGACGTAGGAATCTTTCTCACTCTATCACAGACATAACTAAGAACCGCCCGACTGGAAATGCGAGAAACGTGCAGAACATCTCACAAACAGAAAGACACTCGCTTTCCTCCTCTCTCCCCTCTCTCCCCCCCATCCAGCCCCAACAGACTGAAGCACCGCTGGCTTATCTCCTGCTGCGGGGGACCCCCCCCCTTTTTCCCAGCCTCTGTAGAGACGGGAAGAGAAGAGAAGAGAAAAAAAACTTCTTGCCAGCACAAACATGCCTGAGACAAATGCAAAGATAACCACTCCGTAAATATACAACACAGGAAGCTTGAATCTGAAGAGGGAGAAAAAAAAAAACCAAGCACATAAACCAGACTCCCCCCTCCCACCATGCATGGGAGAGATGAGAAGCCCGCAGCCACCATGCTGCACTTAACACAGAATGTACACATTAACACATTAACCTCTCCTTGTTATAATACCCAAATACAACACAGATAAGGCCATACAACAACGTAAACAAACTTGCCTGAGCAGCAGATTCTTCGCAATTCACCAGCATTCCGCAACTTTTCCCACGAAACCTCTGTGGACACCGGAACGTCAGTGGGGGCATCCACCTTCCCCCACAGCGGATCAATCTCCAGCGGCAGTTGCGAGCAGCCGTAGCCTCGGAGAGTTCCTTCTGACCCAGGTTTTTAGGCTTGTAACTGTGTGCACATGCAGTTACAGTGTAACGTCCAAGAGTTTCGCCGTTGATTTTTCGAATCGCTGCCGTGTGCTTGACTCCCGCACACATCCCACACCACTTATCAGTATCAGCTTGATAAGCTTTACCGTCTGCGTCCGTCTATTCCGCTTGTCTTGCTGTGGAATATCCTGAAAACTTCTTTTTCGGCCCCGGCCCGTCCACCTGTTTTGCTAAACAGGGAAGAGTTTAACGGCACCACTGTTATAAACTGTTCTTATCACCTTGCTTCGACACCATCGTCTCACAGACTGTGAGATCACTTGACTCTCCACACAGCAAACAGGATATAGACTTGCTCAGGCTTCTTTCAATGTTTCCGTTATTTATTCAAGTCACAGGAATACAGATAGATACATTCATCATATCCTAGCCATGCCAATCTTCATGTTGCGTTATAAGCTCATGATTAGACTCCCTCTTGAAGTCAATCAGGTACCTTCTTCCTAACTACGTTACACTAAACTACATATGTACAGCATACATTATATCAGATTACAGAAAGGACGAACATGCTTAGGTCCCAGTCGGCCTTGCGAGCTAGTGCAGAAGGAAGAAGCAGAAGTGAGTTCTCCATTGCTCGCTCCAGATTTAATACCGGCTAGGAAAGAGTTAAATATGACATCATCTTCGCCACCCCCTAAATAAGTCTATTGGTGGACTCACTTGTGGTGTCATCATACACACCTACTCGATTAATAATCGATGAGGCACTTGACCCAGATGCGGGAATGTGAATGTTTAGTAAATATGGCCAATGTTTACTGTTCCTGTCCTGTAAGTGGAGGTCAGAGTAAACCGATGGCCTTCTCTTAGGAACATGTTCTCAGTATCTGCGTGTATCTTCTGCTACACGCAGACCCTGAGATGCCTCTGTCTATTTTAAAGGCATACACTGCGGACAAGCCTTTTACATAAAACTCAGGCCAAGTAACTGAGGCCTACTTAAATTATAACAGATACTATATCTGATTATATGGTGATCTGCAGAATCACCAATAATACAAATATAGTAAATACAAGGAGAAGGATGACTAGTCACCACTTTAATACACAGTGATAGGTGTTTGGTGCAAACAGTAAGATACTGATAGATTCTCCGCGGTAACCTCACCAGAGGAGCTGGAGGTTGTAATTAGCTACACAGAGAGCTCCTCACCAGTGACAAGGGCTCACTGGTGAGAGAAGAGTGGTCAGACAGATCGGGTTGGCAACAGACGGGCAGATAGGTACAGAATCAGAAGGCAGAAGCAGAATGAGGTATCAGGCAAAGGTCGGCAACAAGATCAGATGGGCAGAGGTACAGAAACGTTTAGCAAAGAGTAGTCAGAACGAGCCAGAGTCATACACAGATAAATCAATACAGTCTTCAATAGTTATAATTACAGCTATCAAAAGTCTGAGCGCTAACACAAAGTATTCGCAACAGCAGACAAGTTGCTAGTGAACCCGCTGTGATTAAGTACGCTGAGGAATTCCCGAGGCACGCCCCTAGAGCTCAGCCAATCAGCGGTGGCGAGCGTGCCCTCTGACGTCAGCCGTAGAGTTGGGCCGAACGGTTCGCCGGCGAACGTGGTTCGCGCGAACTTAGGTGGTTCGCGTGCGGGTACCGCACGCGAACGTTTTGCGGAAGAAGTTCGGTTCGCCCCATAATGCACCTGAGGGTCAACTTTGACCCTCTACATCACAGTCAGCAGGCCCAGTGTAGCCAATTAGGCTACATTAGCCCCTGGAGCCCCACCCCCCTTATATAAGGCAGGCAGCGGCGGCCATTACGGCCACTCGTGTGCCTGCATTAGTGAGAGTAGGGCGAGCTGCTGCAGTCTCTCATATAGGGAAAGATTAGTTAGGCTTAACTTCTTCCTGGCTGCATACCTGTTCTGTTCAGTGAGCCCTCAGCCCACTGCATACCTGTACTGTGATCCTGCCACTGCATACCTGTTCAGTGATCCTGCCACTGCATACCTGTTCTGTGAACCCACCCACCACCACTGCATACCTGTTCAGTGATCCTGCCACTGCATACCTGTTCTGTGAACCCACCACTGCATACCTGTTCTGTGAACCCACCCACCACTGCATACCTGTTCAGTGATCCTGCTGCCACTGCATACCTGTTCTGTGAACCCACCCACCACTGCATACCTGTTCAGTGATCCTGCCACTGCATACTTGTTCTGTGAACCCAACCACCACCACTGCATACCTGTTCAGTGATCCTGCCACTGCATACCTGTTCTGTGAACCCACCACTGCATACCTGTTCTGTGAACCCACCCACCACTGCATACCTGTTCAGTGATCCTGCTGCCACTGCATACCTGTTCTGTGAACCCACCACTGCATACCTGTTCTGTGAACCCACCACTGCATACCTGTTCAGTGAACCCGCCACTGCATACCTGTTCTGTTCAGTGGACCCGCCACTGTATACCTGTTTAGTGAACCCGCCACTGCATACCTGTTCTGTTCAGTGGAGTTTGGTGTGTCAGTGTGAAGCAGTACCTTAATTACACTACCTGATTAGGGTTGCCACCCAGCCGGTATCTGGGCGGCCCTACCGGGAATTTCACTAAAAAGCCGGCGCCGGAATAAAAGTTTTACCGACACGTTATCTGCCGGAAAATTAACACGGGCTCCTTGCTGCTGAGTATTTGGAGACAGTTCTCCCTCCTCTGTTCTTGGATTGGCTGGCCAGGCACTGCCAGCCAATCACTAGTGAGGATTCTCGGGGAAGGAGGAGCCGAGCAGACAGTCTGTGAGCCTGAGCAGCGTTCCGTGCAATGCATCCTGTGAATTGTCCTCCTGGTCGGATTGTTTGGAGTGAGCTGCTCAGTCACCGGCTCACAGTCTGTGAGTGGAGGTAAAGAAATGAGAGAGGTACAGAGACACGTGTCTTGAGCAGAGGCAGCACATAATTACTGTGCTTCTGTGTGAGCTGGAATGTGTCTGCCGTTTTTTCTGTGTGATGTGTGCAGTGCAATGAGCCAGCCCAGCCCCCCAGGCAGCAGAATCAGAACAGTCTATGGTCACATTGGAAACATCAAGCATGCTGTCAGCTCTTTACACAAATGCAAAAATCCATTCAATTTGAATAAGTCCAGTGAATGATTAACCCTGATAAGCAGCAGTGATAAGAGTGGAGAGAGGTCCCCCAGACCACTTGTCACAACTGAAGTGCTGTGTTACAGCAAGGAAGCAGGTTCCAGAGTCACAGTGACACAGCTTCACACACAGTGTGCCTCTCTCTCCCCTCTCTTTCTCTCCCCCCCCCCTCTTTCTTCCCCCTCTCTCTCTCGACCCCATCCCCCCAACCCTCTATCAGCCCATATCCCCCCTTTCAGACTCTTATGGCCCATACTCACGGGCTACAATTGTCGCCGCAACACGCGGCACGCGCGTGTTGCGGCGACAGGTCGCCCGTGAGTATGAGGCGCTGCACGGGCGCGCACCCCGAACTGTCGCTCGCCGCTGATGTCGCCAGGTGATTGAACCGCTCAATCGCCTGGCGACAGTTGCCGCCGCAACTATCGCTAGTCCGCGTGAGTACGCGGACTAGCGACAGCAACCTACATAAAGATTACGGAGCTTCCAGCGGGGGGAGGAGGAACGTCGGCGACAGCTTCCGTCGCACCGCTGGTCCCTCTTCCGCGTGTGTACGCGGAGGGACCTGGCGAGGAGCTGTCGCCTGCCTGTCGAGCACACGCTCACGTGTGCTGGCGACAGGCCCAAAAAGTTGCCCGTGAGTATGGGCCATTAAGGGGGCTATACTTTAGGCGACTTGGTGGCCAATTGACCATCCGATTTGATTATTATAATCAAATTGGATGAAATCCTGACCCACCAAGTTCATGCCTGACTGACAAAGCAACCAATTTGGGGGCTAAAATTGGTCGTATCGATGATCGCGCAAGATGTCGGGCCGAAATTGGTTTGTCAAGTGTGCAGTGGTACGGCGGCTGATTTCAAAATGAACGACGAAACCCCCGCCGCTGTCTGCGTAATGTAGTGTGTGCATTTATACAATCCTGTAGCAACCTTCCGCGTGGTGTCCGTCCATCTCTCCGGTTCTAACAGCTACATACACGCTGGCGGTGCATAGCGTCTGACATCACAAGCTATGCACTGCCAGTGTGTATGCGGCTGATAGACTCCAGGGAGATGGACAGACACCACGCAGAGGCTGCTACAGGATAGGTAATATAAATGCACACACACGGGGGAGGTCACATTTATACATTGGGGGGGGGGGGGCAGCGGCAGGGCAGACTCGGCAGCTCAGCCGATTCCCTGAAGATTTCATGTGGAAATCGGACGGGAATCGCCCTGCAGTAAATGAGCAGCTACAACTAGAGACAAAGTTATCTCTAATCAGATTCGAGTAGAGATACATTTGTCTCTTTGTCTAATCTGCCCATAATCTGCTGATGTATGGCTACCTTTAAGGTGCCCATTAATGATACAATTCTGTGGCTGATCATTTCTGTGGTAATCAGACAGAAACGATCAGTCATACCGATTAATGGCCCAATTCCTGCTAGCCAATTCGATGGGATCGATACGAAATATAGGTCAATTCCAGTAATCTGATCGACTTCGCTACCAGTTATTCGGTCATTAATGGGGCAGGACCAGTTGCATCCGATCGATTACCGCAGTGATTGGAAATTATCTATCGATCGTGGAATTGTATCATTAATGGACACCTGTAGGAAAGAAGTGCCCCTAGGGGGAACTTACCTTGGGAGGGAAAAGCCTCTGGATGTTAAAGAGACTTCCCCCATCCTCCGCAGTAGAGGGGATCCAGCACTGGGACCCCCCCAAGAGCTCCTTGTGGCTGCTTGTTGGCATGGGCACTAGTGGCTTCCTTCTCAGGTTCTGGCAGAAATAGCTGAGCCCGATTGGGTCTGACCTACTTTGTAGGCACCTGTGCAGTAGAGCAGACCTGATCGGGCTCGGCTATTTTTGTCAGAGCCCAAGTGGAAAGCTGATACGGCGCGCAGCAACAACGGGGGTCCCAGCACAGTATCAGACTTACCAAGGAGGATGGAGGAAGCCTCATTAGGAGTCAGAGGCTTCCCCTTCCCCAGGTAAGTACCAACCAGGGGCGATGTTTTTTCCTTTAACGGTGTTCTTTAAACTATTTAACATTAATGTTTATTTTTGTAATTTTCTGGTTTACTTTTTGAAAAAGGGCCGTAACAAATCCCTCCCACTTTTAGGCCACACCCTCCAGGCCACACCCCAAAGCCGGTATTTTCTCATTCAAAAGGTGGCAACCCTATACCTGATTGATGTATACACATGCAAGATGTTTTAAAGCACTTTAGGCCTGTCATTTAGCATTCAATGTGATTTCTGCCCTTAAAACGCTGCTTTTCGTCAAATCCAGATTTTTCCCGGGGACTTTTGGCGTGTATCCCACTCCGCCATGCCCCCCTCCAGGTGTTAGACCCCTTGAAACATCTTTTCCATCACTTTTGTGGCCAGCATAATTATTTTTTTTTTTTCAAAGTTCGCATCCCCATTGAAGTCTATTGCGGTTCGCGAACTTTAACGCGAACCGAACCTTCCGCGGAAGTTCGCGAACCCGGTTCGCGAACCTAAAATCGGAGGTTCGGCCCAACTCTAGTCAGCCGACCCGCAGGTCAGCTCACTCGCCTCCTCCCCGCATAAAGTTCCTGTCGATGAGCACGTGCACGCGCTAATGCGACCCTATGTGCAGCAGAGATGCCCGTCCTTGGTGCGCGAGCCGCCCGAGGTGCGGGGACACTTACAGGCTGAGAAGCAGAGGCAGCCGCGGCGGTATCGCTGTTCACCGCAGCTGCCTCGCTGCCATTCATTACAGTAATAAATGTATTTGTATTTAATATAATGTATGTAGGGTGTCATTTTACTATTTGGCCACTAGATTCCCCCCCTCCCTCCCAGTTTATTGATCCCTTAGAGCCTTTCTAATCCTGCGTGTGTCTCCTCATTCCACGACCAAGCTCTCATTCAAATGTCCTGCCGGCTGCATCTTCAGGTCTTCTCGGAGGGCTACAGAAGTACTTAGGTCTCTGGGTACTTCCAAAGACAAGCGGCCCCATCAGGGGCGTAACAATAGACCCTGCAAGGGATGCCTCCGCAGGGGGGCCCAGACGCCACAGGGGGCCCGTGGGGAGAAAAGTTTGAGAGACTGACAGCTAAGGGCATGGAGAAAAAAAACGTATTCTGCTCTCACAGCATTGTTATATTGACTGCATGTGTCCACCACACAGATAAGGAATCATACACACTTTGAAATTTGTACACTGTCCCTGCTCTTTAGGGTTCGTAAAAAACATCTGTCTCACACTGCAGCTAAGTTCTAAAGACTTGTCAAAGACTTTACAAACAAAGGAGTCACATTTTGAAAAAAAAGTTGTAGACTTTCCCTTTTCAGCAAAAGGATTCCTAGATTATTATCACACGGGCTAATGACTTTATGGTCTCTGAATACTTTTACAACTCAATGGAGTGGAGATTGATGTCTTACTGTTGCTGCTTCATTGAGAGCTTGTGACATTCTGAATGTTTTTTTGCCAAAGTTACATTGATACTATATCTCAGTGTTCCCCAACCCTGTCCTCAAGGCCCACCAACAGTGCATGTTTTGTGGAAATCCACAAAGGTGGTTAATCAGCTCCGCTGAGACACTAATTACCTCACCTGTGAATGTTTGTGGTTTTCTGCAAAACATGTACTGTTGGTGGGCCTTGAGGACAGGGTTGGGGAACACTGCGTACATCTTATGTTCAGCATGTCATTGTTGTTCCTCCATATAGTATGTGCTCTCATGTAGTAAAATAATACGGCTGTGTGTGTATGTATGTACTGGGAACAGAGCTGCAACAAGGGACTTGTCAGCTGCAAGGGGCTGGAGGAAGCCCCGGGTAAGTAGATCTGGGGGTAGCATAGATTGCCTGACATTTCCTTTGAAGGGATACTGTAGGGGGGTCGGGGGAAAATGAGCTGAACTTACCTGGGGCTTCTAATGGTCCCCCACAGATATCCTGTGACCGCGCAGCCGCTCACCGATGCTCCGGCCCTGCCTCCGGTTCACTTCTGGAATTTCTGACTTTAAAGTCAGAAAACCACTGCGCCTGCGTTGCCGTGTCCTCCATCCCACTGATGTCATCAAGAGCGCACAGCGCAGGCCCAGTATGGTCTGTGTCTGCGCAGTACACTCCTGGTGACATGAGCGGGAGCGAGGACATGGCAACGCAGGCGCAGTGGTTTTCTGACTTTAAAGTCAGAATTTCCAGAAGTGAACCGGAGGCGGGGCCGGAGCATTGGGGAGTGGCTGTGCCAACACAGGATGCCTGCGGGGGACCATTAGAAGCCCTGGGTAAGTTCAGCTCATTTTCCCCCGACCCCCCTACAGTATCCCTTTAAGTCTAAGTGTTTTTATCTGCATGGGGAAAACACATTGGTCCTCAGTTTTCATGTGCAGAAAGCGAGGGGGGTGGGGAGCACCATCCAAAGTTTCGCAGGGGGGTCCAGTGATGTCTAGTTACGCCCCTGGGCTCCATATTGTGCACACGCGAGTATGCGCTTGCGTGTGCGCAGTACATTCCGTGGGCTTTTTTGGAAGTACTCAAAGACATTAAAGTTGGACACTGGAATGGGGGTCTGATGGTGAAACTCCCCCCTGGTGGTTACAGGTATCCTCTAAACTTTACAGCATTTTAAGGCAACTGAATCTATTCTGTTGTTTATGAAACATTTTCCTCATTTTCAGCAAGCAGTGGGAGTTGAAAGATGCCCTTCTGAAGTCAAAGATCAAGCAAGTTGTGAAATGTGACATTGAGAAGGAAAATCTCACGGATCCCCTGCAGCTTCCACAAGCTGACAGCGTGACCTCTGCTTGGACCCTGGACAACATCAGCTCAGACAAAGAGGAATACATAAAAAATCTGAGGAAGATTGCAAATTTACTTAAACCTGGAGGACGCCTGCTGCTAGTTGGGGCTTTAGAGGGGACATATTATATGGTGGGGAAAAAGCGGATGCATCTGCTTAAGTATGATGAGAATTTTGTGAAAGATGCCCTTGCTAAGGAGGGATTAACTGTCACCCATTCTGAAGTTCTCCCAAGCAAAGCAGTGAGCGATCTAACTGATTATAAAGGAAAAGTGTTTGTTGCTGCACGCAAAGATAAGTAGCTTACATTAGTTAGTAAAGACACGCCTCCACAGGTCTTGGTGTTACCCCGACCCCAAACTCTTCTCATCTGCTATTTCAGCATTTCTATGCTTGCCATAAGTGGTCTTAGCTGTTGTTAGATCAGGTCAGGTGTAGAGCTGCGCACTTGCAGGCACCACTGGTTAAATTATGCACTATTTTCATGGCAACAGTTAAAATATTGATAATTTAATATTACCGATATTTTACTATTGACTTACCCGGTCCTCTATTCTAACACTACCCCCTCCTAATGCCTAACAGTAACCCCCCTCCTAATGCCTAACCCTAACCTCCCTCCTTATGCCCATCATTAACTTTCCCTCCTAATACATAAGACTAACCTCCCTCCTAATGCCTAACAATAACCCCCCTCCTAAT
Source organism: Hyperolius riggenbachi (assembly GCF_040937935.1). NCBI lineage: Eukaryota > Metazoa > Chordata > Amphibia > Anura > Hyperoliidae > Hyperolius > Hyperolius riggenbachi. The sequence goes on along the minus strand of NC_090648.1, from coordinate 86,302,301 downwards.
GCCTAACACTAACCTCCCTCCTAATTCCTAACACTAACCTCCCCTCGCCTGACACTAACCCCCCCCTCCCAATGCCTAACACTAGCCTCCCTCCTAATGCCTAACACTAACCTCCCCTCCTAGTGCCTGACACTAACCCCCCTCCCAATGACTAACACTAACCTCCCTCCTAATGCCTAACACTAACCTCCCTCCTAATTCCTAACACTAACCTCCCCTCGCCTGACACTAACCCCCCATCCCAATGCCTAACACTAACCTCCCTCCTAATGCCTAACACTAACCTCCCCTCCTAGTGCCTGACACTAACCCCCCTCCCAATGCCTAACACTAACCTCCCTCCTAATGCCTAACACTAACCTCCCTCCTAATGCCTAACACTAACCTCCCTCCTAATGCCTAACACTAACCTCCCCTCCTAGTGCCTGACACTAACCCCCCTCCCAATGCCTAACACTAACCTCCCTCCTAATGCCTAACACTAACCTCCCTCCTAATGCCTAACACTAACCTCCCTCCTAATGCCTAACACTAACCTCCCCTCCTAGTGCCTGACACTCACCCCCCTCCCAATGACTAACATTAACCTCCCCTCCTAGTGCCTGACACTAACCCCTCTCCCAATGACTACAACTAACTCCCCCTAATTCCCAACACTAACCTCCCCCCAGTGCCTGACACTAACCCCTCCTCTCCATGCCTAACACTCACCCTCCTCCTAATGCCTAACACTAACCTACCTTCTTAATGCCAAGCACTAGTCCCCCCCCCCCCAAGGCCTAACACTAACCTTCCCTCTTAATGCCGAACATTAACCCCCCTCCTAATGCCTAACACTAACCCTCCCTTCCTAATGCCTAACACTAACCCCCTCCTAATGCCTAACACTAACCTCCCCTCTTAATGCCTAACACTAACCCCCCTCCTAATGCCTAACAAACCTCCCCTCTTAATGGCTAACACTAACCTCCCCTCTTAATGCCTAACACTAACCTCCCCTCTTAATGCTTAACACTAACACCCCTCCTAATGCTTAACACTTACACTCTCCTAATGCCTAACACTAACCTCCCTCCTAAAGCCTAACACTAACCCTCCCTCCTAATGCCCGACACTAACCCCCTCCCAATGCCTAATCCTAACCTCCCCTCTTAATGCCTAACACTAACCCCCACCTAATGCCTAACACTAGCCCCCTCTTAATGCCTAACACTAACTCACCTCCCAATGCCTAACACTAACACGCTCCTAATGCCTAACACTAACCTCCCCTCTTAATGCCTAACATTAAAACCCTCCTAATGCCTAACACTAACCCTCCCTTCCTAATTCCCAACACTAACATTACCACCTAATGCCTAGTACTTACCCTCCCTCCGATTGCCTGACACTGACCCCCCTCCCAATGCTTAACACTAACCCCCCACCTAATGCCTAACACTAACCTCCCCTCTTAATGCTTAACACTAACCCCCCTCCTAATGCCTAACACTAACACCCTCCCAATGCCTAACGCTAACACCCTCCCAATGCCTAACACTAACCTTCCTCCTAATGCCTAACACTAACCCCCTCCTAATACCTAACACTAACCCCCTCCTAATGCCTATAAGTAACCTTCCCTCCTAATGCCCAACACTAACTTCCCCTCCTAATGCCTAACACTAACCTTTCCTCCTAATGCCTAACACTAACCTTCCTCCTAATGCCTTAAGCTAACCCTCCTCCTAATACCTAAAAGTAACCCCCCTCTAATGTCGAACACTAACCCTTCTCCTAATGCCTATAAGTAACCTCCTTTCCTAATGCATAGCACTAACCCTTCCTCCTAATCCCCAAAACTAACCCCCTCCCTAATGCCTAACACTATCCTTCCCTCCTAATGCCTAACACTAACCCCCTCGTAATGCCTTTAAGCTAACCCTCCTCCTAATGCCTAAAAGTATTCCTCCCTCATAATGCCTAAAAGTAACCCTCCCTCATAATGCCTAACACTAACCCTCCTCCTAATGCCTATAAGTAACCTCCCCTCCTAATGCATAGCACTAACCCTTCTTCCTAATGCCCAACACTAACCCTCTCCCTAATGCCTAACACTAACAATCCCTCCTAATGCCTAACACTAACATTCCTCCTAATGCCTTACACTAACCCTCCTCCTAATACCTAACACTAACCTCCCTCCCAATCCCTAACACTAACCCCCTCCTTATGCCTGAAAGTAACCCTCCCTCCTAATGCCTAACACTAACCTTCCCTCCTAATGCCTAACACTTACCCTCCATCCTAATGCCTAACACTAACCTTCCCTCCTAGTGCCTAACACTAACCCCCTCCTAATTCCTAACACTAACCCCTTTCCTAATGCCTAACACTTACCTCCTCTCCTATTGCCTAGCATTGAGCTCACCTTCCTAATGCCTAACACTAACCCCCTCCTAATGCCTAACACTAACCCCCTCCTAATGCCTAACACTAACCTAATCCCAATGCCTAACACTAACCCCCTCCTAATGCCTATAACTAACCTCTCCCTCCTAATGCCTAACACTAACCTCCTCCTAATGCCTAACACTAACCTCCCTTCTAATGGCTAACATTAACCCCAGGATCTAAATGGTTTATTTTGCTCCTGCCAAAGCCAGTGTCCAATTCAACTGATCCCGTGAACCTGATTCAATCACACTTAGCGAGATTCTTTTGAATCCATTATTAAAGCTCACCATGTGGTTGGCTTAGGTAAATCATTTGCAAAGTAGAGTAAAAAATCTGAAAATATGGATATGACAGCAAACTGTAGCCAGCAAAATAAGCTATCCATCCAAGAAAATTCTAAAGACACAATGCAATATGTTCAGTAGCTTAAACAACTTTTTATAAAGAGGTATCCATGATAAAATGTATTTTAAAAAAAACTATCAGCAATAAACCAATATAAGTAACTGCCTAGAGTACTATGAGATATAAAATAGTTCAAGAATTGCACAAAAAAGTCTATTAATAATAAGGAACATAGGGACCATCATAAGTTATAGTAGAATAGTAGACTAAAGTGAACAACAATGTAAATTAAAAAAGTGATATAATTTATGTAGATAATGTACTATAATACATAATACAACATTCATCCAGAAAATAACAGCCATTTACTTTTATCTGCTATGCAAGGTATTATTTCTATGTAACTTCACATGCATCTGTCAGATTAACTTCTCTCCATGCACCGCCTGACATGTGACTGCAGAATGCCCGTAACTGTTTGTTCAGCAGCATTACCATGAAACCCCTGCATCACTTCAAAACAAAGGGATTTAGAATCTTGTAAAAATATGATAAATGTTTAAATTAAGGAGGTGATTATGTGGAAAAATAGTCAGAAAACAAAAGATCAAAGTGAAAATAAATAGAATGTGTACTTAATTGATTAATTGAAAATGATTGTTACTTTCCAGATGACCCTCGTTTAATATACTGTATATACTCGAGTATAAGTCTAGAAATTTAGGTCTGATTCACTTCCTAAAAGTATAGGGGTCGACTTATACACGAGTCACAGGCAACACTGAGAACACCGAGATTTGTGTGTACTAATAGTGACATTCCCATTTGCAGTGATTTACCCAGTGGTAAGTGACACTGTAAAGGTGGCTACACACCATACAATTAAAAGATATAATTTTTCACCAATTTGATAATTTCGTTAGTTTGTCCCAAAAAATCAAGATCTTCTCTGTGTTTTTGATCAATATATATCTGATCGTATTCCCCGTTTTTTTTTTTTGGGAGACTGGACATGTTGGAAATTTCAGACCAACTTTATCAAGAATTCTATGGTGTTTACACAAAGGACACCAAAAAGGTCTCATCTCACAAATTTACTCTATTCTACAAAGTAAATCGGGTTCTCATACTCCCACACATGATTATATGGCTAAATGGGAATCCGCTTTATCTACTTCTATATCATTATAGGAATGGGAGGATATCTGGAACAATGCTAAACTCTCTTCTATTTGTATACAAATCAGGGAAAACATATATGAAATGTTATGTTTCGATGATATTTGACTCCAGATATCCTCTCAAACATCTATCCTAATACTCCAGATTTATGTTAGAGGGGATGTGGTGAAAAAGGCACCATTGAACACGTTTTTTGGTTCTGTCCTGTAATAGTCCCTCTATGGCAAGAGGTTCAGTCTTTAATTACCAATGTCTCCGGTGTCTTCATTCCTTTAGATCCCCTCCAAATACTCCTAAGCAAACCTATTCCTGACACCAATAAACATACCATGCAACTGATCACTCATATTCTGACAGCCACCAGATTATTTACAGCCCCCAACATTGTCAGATGTTAAAAATTGGACCAGAACAATGAAGCAAATTACAGCATCCTTAAGAGACACCGGTGACAAATTCCATAAAATATGGGATCAGTGGCCATATACATCCCCAGATTATAATCCCCTTTAGTTTCCCTTTTTGACTGGAAAACTTTAACTCGACTTCCTCCACCCGTATACTTTACATTACAGGTCCTACAACACTCACTTATATATCTCTATTTGTACGCTGGACTTACTTATATGGCTTTTTGACCAATGTGGCCTTTTCTATAATTCTTAGATACTTAGTTTATATAAGGTAAAATTTTCAATTGATACTGTGGACAACTTCATATGCTCTCCGCTTTGTCTTAGTCATCACCAGTCCTCTTAATATTCTGATGCTTTCAACATGACTATATGAGTTTGTTTATCATTTCTTGCCAATGTCAGGAAAATTAATATGGAAGATTTTTATTTCCTTCTCTTGCTTGTACCAGTATGAGAAATTTTGTTCGATAATTACAATATGTTCTGCTTTATTTTGTGATGGCTTTACTTACCTTTAATAATAATTAAAAAAAAGTGTTACAAGAATTGTATGGTGTGTGATGGATTGTCAATTACTTGATGTACAGTTCCCATCAATTTCTTCTGAACTTTCAATTATTTTATTCATGAAATTGAACATAGGTGTGTGGCACATTGGTCAGATTTGTTAATTGTTACAATCAGTCAGAAGAAATGATTGCTATTCTTGGATTGCACAGATATTTAAAAAAAAATGTATGTTGTGTGGCCACCTTAAGCAAAGTAAGTGCCAAGAAAACACAGGTCTGAAAGTCCTGGCCATAACAATTAACAAGGAAAGGGCCAGGGGGAAAATACTGGACTGCATAAAAGGGAGTGAATAATTGCAGCACTTGGGGGCCTGGAGGAGGTATTGGCTGCACTTAAGGAACATGAGGGGTTAATGGCTGCAATACTGTCTACAGTGTAGTCATTAACCACTCCTGCACCCCAAGTGCAGCCATTAACTTTGTTGAGTAGACTAAGGCCCCGTTCACACTTGCGGTTGTTTGCCAAACGGACCGGATGACCTGACCGGATCCGGACCGGATCCGGATCGGAACCGTACGGTTCTGATCCGGATCCGATCCGGATCCGGTCAGGTTGCATCAGGTGTCCATCAGGATGCGATCCGGATCCGTTTGGCAAAAGTAACGTTAAAAACAAAAAAAATGTTGGGGTCTGGGAGGTCAGCAGAAGGGGGACCTGTGGAATCAGGCCCTCTGCTGTTTAGCACTCACCTCCACCTGCGACATGCTGCCAACATCTCCGGATCCGGATCCAGCTGTGCTGCTCCACTCCAAAATGCTTGCCCATGTGTCCCCATCCAATATCGCCGCAACAATCCCCATAGGAAGTGGGGTAGAACATCCGGATTTCTCAGCCAGTGTGTTGTGCGCTCTCCGGTTCCCATTGGTTTGTATTGGCCGGATGGTGCAGTCCGGCTCCGCCCCGGATACGGCTGCCGGAGGAGCCGGATGAAAAAATAGCGCATGTTGGAACGGAGTCCGGCTCCGGTTCGGCAGAACGGACGCATGTGAACGGACGCATAGGCTTTCATTGCTATGCCGTGCGTCCGTTCCGTCCGTTCTGCAAGCGGTGCGGCTCCGGCACGGCGATTCCGGAGGGCCACCGCAAGTGTGAACCGGGCCTTATACTTAAGTCAATAAAAAAATCCACCTTAAGAGTGTTGAATGTTTGAGTTGACTTATACACATGGTCAACTTGCATTCAAGTATATACAGTAATAAAGTACAAAAGGTAAAGAATCGCTAATACAACTTGTAAAGTGACCAGTGCATTTAATCAATCAGAATGACCAAAATAAAGCCCAAAAGGACAAGTGATTAAAGGTACTCCGAGGAGTGCCCAAATTTAAAAGAATACACTTACCTGGGGCTTCTTCTAGCTCACCGTAGGCAACGAGGTCCCGTGGCGTTCTCCTGGCTCTTCTCTTTCAGCCTCCGCCGGCTCCCCGTTATCCGCGTCACCCGGCGACACCCAGGCCTGGTGTCGGCTGGCTCTTCCTGGTTATTGATGCAATGCGTCATCACCGCGGACGACGTGACAGGTCTGCGCATGCGCAGGTTTTCCAGCCATCACACACAGCCATTCCACCCCAGCCATCACACACTGATTGCTATTAGACTAAGAGGCAGGGGCGTAACAATAGACCCTGCAAGTGATGCAGCCGCAGGGGGGCCCAGAAGCCACAGGGGGCCCTGTGGGGGGAGAAGTTTAATTTCCCTGTCCTGAGAGACTGACCACTTAGCGCACTGAGAGAAAAAGCTTTCTGCTCTCTACATGTTCTAATGACTGCATCTGCTTAGCCACTGATAAGGAATCATACAAAGTTTTGAAGACAAAGATTTCTAGACAGTCCCTATTCAGTGTTGAGCAGGCTTTTGTGTACAGCACCCAGCCCCCAACCTCTCTACCCCTCCCCAAGTGCTGTGTACTGTAGTGATGCAGAATAATTCTGCAGAGCCAGTTCTGCTCCATCAGAGATGGACAGAGTGAGTATAATAAGCTGAGGCTGGGAGCACACTCGTCTGTCAGTTTTCTGTATGTGTTTTCTGCACACTATGGGCTTGATTCACAAAACCGTGCTAACTCATACTACAGCCATGGTAGCGGTTTGCACGTGCAATCGCTAATTTTTGCGCGCATTCGCGAATTTGCACCTGCGATTGCACGCGACAATTCGCGATTACGAGCAAAAACACTACCTCAGCCATGCTGTGAATTAGCACAGTTTAGTGAATCAAGCCCTATGTGTGCCTGTATGTGTGAAAACATGCATGTTTTATCACAGAACCTCATGTAATAGATAGAGAAAATGCACGCAGTGCTTCACTGCTGTCTATTTTTATCTGCATGGGGAAAACACATTTAAGTGTGCACCAGTCTATTGAATAACATTGGTTCTCAGTTTACCTGTGCAGAAAGCGAGGGGAGCATCCAAAGTTTCGCAGGGGGGCCCAGTAATTTCTAGTTACGCCCCTGCTAAGAGGAGTCCTAGGGCCCCCAACACCTTAATCTCTAGTTACCTGGCTTGCAGTCACTGCCATGTATCCCCTTTTTCTTATTTCTCACTGCTTTAAACACAATTGGGGAATGGTAGCTGAGTGAGTTGTGCGCCCCCTCTTACACTGTGCCCTGAGGCTGGAGCCTCTCTTGCCTCTACCTCAGCCCAGGGAAAACATTTCCATTGAAAAAATTTTGGAGTTTGGATTAAATTTGCTCTTATATGCTATTGCTCAATCATGTCTTGATTTCTGTAGTTACTGTTTATTGATATGCCTAGCACTATCTACTCCTTTTCTTTATCCTGAAATTCTCATAATCTCCTGCTTGGTCAATTATTGCAAGCAATTGTTCTTTTGACTTTAATGTTCACTAAACATATTTTTCTGAATTAAAAAAAAAAAAAAAATGGATTCTATAATGCAATGGGAGGTGCGCTGGACCTCAATTAATACAGAGATATCGATTAAAAGTGGAATGTGTTTATTAATTACAATCAATATTCCAACTGGTAAATGTTATATCTCAAACATATACAGACTCGCATGCATACACACATTCATACACAGAGCGTACTGGTTCCCCTTTAAAAAGTTGTATATATTGTATATTTTGAATCCACCCACACAATTGCTATTAGCAACAGGGGGGGTATTCCAAAAGTTGGTTAAAAGATATTTTATATATAAAAACAAAATTAAGAATCATCCAGGATGTGTAACAGGACAGGTATTATGTAATAAAAATTATGGCTCTGCTGCTAAACCTCAAATGCTAGGAAGTTCTTCGTATCACTGTGCAACAGGATTGATGTTCACAAAAAGGAATTCCGTCCTTAAATGATAAATTTCCGTCTGATAGGTAAGTTTTAATACTAGAGGCAAGCAAATGAATGAATATACAACAGATTCCTAGACAAATCTCACTACTCCCGGCGTTTGCACACAATCCTCCTGTTGGGATATTCTCTCTGAACCTTGGGAGTCCCTTCTTAGTGCTCAGAATCGCTCCGGGTATACGGCTCGCAGTGCCGCTCCAGCGGTTAGCTGCTTCCTCCAGGCGTTTCAGCCGAGCCGGCTCGGATAGACGACTTCCGGTTTCTCCGTCCTTAGGGCAGAGACGTCACTTCCTAGTGCGTCTCAGCCCGATTGCTGCAATAGCTTCCTTGCGTTCCACTGCTCCGGATCTCCTCCGTTTATCACAATGTGTGAATTGTTGGTGGGAAAAGCAAGGATCACTCTGTAGTTAAGCGGGGCGCCCCTTATAACATTACAGTCAGCAGTTTGATTGACATGTTTCAACGGCTCGGCCGTCTTCATCAGAATCTAAGGATCCATCCGGGAGTCGCCAACTTTATATGGGAATATCCAACACTTGACTCCTCCTACTCATACTCCATTAAAGTGATACTCCTTTAGATATTTTCACACTGTGGGAATAGCACGTTTATAACAAAAGCTCCAAGTTGTATAGATGGACAGTTTACAACCCTCATTAGATTAAATTTGTTTATACTAATATTCCTTATGTTAGAGTTCACAGATTATCAAATATAACTGGGGAATCCAGCAGCTCATTGGGAACCAGAAGGCTCATATAACCCAAAACAATTATACTAATTCATAAAGCCAAAAAGTTCTATTTCATCATTCAATCCTTTTGGCATCAAAGTATCTAAATTAAAAATCCACCTACTCTCCTGCCTCGACATCTTGGCTAAATAGTCCCCTCCCCTTAGATCCCTTCGCACCACCTCCAGGCCAAAATATACAACATCCCATGTACGGCAATCATGATAATCCCTAAAGTGTTTGAACAGCGGATGCCCCTCCCACCCCTTACCAATATTGTTTAGATGTTCACCAATCCTGCTGGACAGTGTCCTCTTAGTGCGGCCAACATATTTCTTACCAACCCAAAATAGATATTCCGCCTTGGAATCTCAAGATAGATCCAGACAAATACCCAAACAGGCCCCACAAAATCGGAAAAAAAACCCCTAAGATAATCTTTGATAAAAAAGTCCCCGCAAAGGACCCTGTATTGAGAGGACCTGGGAATCAGGGGACTGCAAAAGGAAATGGATCTAAATATAGTCCCGGCAATGGGAACAATGGTACTATCAATCAGTATTTTTTACCACAAGATCGGAGGGTGGGAAAAGCAATGGACAGAGGAAGAGGGGGACTAGAGGGGGGAGGGGGAAGAAAAAGACAATAACTACAAGTAATATCAAAACTGACAAGGATAGAGGTATATATAATTTGAGTGGGGTTGAATTGAATGAGGTTGAAAGGAAAGTGCTAGAGAAAGGTTTAAAATTTGCCCCTACCTCAAAATTGAATAAATTTGAAACTTATATTGACATTAAGAAATACATGAGAAGATTATGTTTGAAGAAATATTTTCATAAAAATCTGATGATTCCGAAACCAACTAGCTCAGCCTTCCAACATACAAGTTTAAAGAATCCATCTAAATTTAACCCTATAAATGAAACTAGTAAGGAGATGCATGTCTTTGAACACAATGTTGTGAAGGATTTAAGGAAAATTAAACCATTACCCATGTCCTTGAATAACCTATCTCGAGAGGAATTTAAGGCCATCAATGACCTCCAACAAACTAAAAACATTATTATACGCCCAGCAGACAAAGGAGGAGGGATAGTTGTTCAATCGGAGAGCGATTATAATAAAGAAGCGCTCCGTCTGCTTAGCGATGTTAACACATATAGACACTTGAGGAGTGATCCTGGCAACCGATTCGGAGAGGAGTTGGAACAACTATTAAAAAAGGCCCATCAGGAAGGGATCCTGAATAAAAAGGAATTTGAGTTTGTTAGCATGCCCCACCCAAGGACGGCAATAATTTATCATCTCCCAAAGCTACATAAAAGCCTGGTTGATCCTCCGGGGAGGCCCATTATCTCTGGGGTGGGGTTGGTCACATCCAACCTTTCCAGGTATGTCAACACCTTTCTCCAGAGATATGTTAGGTCCACTCCAACCCTCCTGGAGGATACCAGGCATGTTCTGAATATCTTGGATGGAATAGTGTGGGAGGATGGATGGCTTTTAGCCACTCTTGATGTGGCCTCTTTATACACCATAATAGAGCATGACGAAGGTCTGAAATCGGTCAGTCATTTTTTTAGTTCGGATCCCACTATGAGAGAAGAACAAAGTGCTTTTATTTTGAGAGGGATAGAGTTTATATTGACCCACAACCACTTTAGATATGGAGGGGATTTCTACCTCCAGACGAGCGGGACAGCTATGGGGACCAGGTTCGCGCCGGGGTACGATAACCTCTTCATGGCCCATTGGGAAGACACCCATGTGTACGGGCGTGAGGGGCCCGGCGCGGACCTGGTCCTCTGGAAGAGGTTTATTGATGATGTCCTGCTCGTCTGGAGGGGGTCGGAGGTATCTCTAAGAGAGTTTATAGCCAAATTAAACTGTAATAATGTAAACTGGAAATTTACGTCTGAAGTGAGTAATAAAGATATCAACTTTTTAGACATCAATATATATGTGGAGAATGGGAGCATACAAACCCGGACATATGTGAAACCAACAGATGTAAACAGTTATATTCTAACCACTAGTTGTCACTTCCCCCCGTGGTTGAACACCATCCCTAAAGGACAATTCATACGCCTAAAAAGGAACTGTATGGAGGATGAGGAATATCAGAAGGAAGTGAAAACACTCTCAACAAAATTCAGCGAGAAGGGATATACCGAAAGTACCATTAAGACAGCTGAAAGGGAGGTAGAGGATATAGATAGGAAGGATCTACTCATTAAAAAAAACTAAAGGGGACCAGCAAGATTACTCACTGAGACACAATTTAAGGTATGGGTCACGCAGTGGAATGGTGCGGAAAATTATCTCTAAACATTGGGCAAACCTTAGGCAGGACAAATTTTTACACGAAATTCTGCCTATAAACCCCTCAATCACCTATAGGAGATTCAGTAATATAGGCCTCAGGGTAGCAACGGCGGCTGGTGATTATGTGCAAGGCCCGAAGTTGAAAGGTGATGGGGGCTTTGTAAGGTGTGGGAGGTGTATCAATTGTAACAAAACTAAGGGCTATAAAAAGATAATGGAAGTGGGAGAAGGGGGTGAAATATTTAAAATTAGAGATCTAATTACATGTGATACTATAGGGGTAATCTACTGTTTAATATGCCCCTGTGGCAAGAAATATGTTGGCCGCACTAAGAGGACACTGTCCAGCAGGATTGGTGAACATCTAAACAATATTGGTAAGGGGTGGGAGGGGCATCCGCTGTCCAAACACTTTAGGGATTATCATGATTGCCGTACATGGGATGTTGTATATTTTGGCCTGGAGGTGGTGCAAAGGGATCTAAGGGGAGGGGACTATTTAGCCAAGATGTCGAGGCAGGAGAGTAGGTGGATTTTTAATTTAGATACTTTGATGCCAAAAGGATTGAATGATGAAATAGAACTTTTTGGCTTTATGAATTAGTATAATTGTTTTGGGTTATATGAGTGTAACGATCGGTGAAGCACAGAGAGGATCTGATTACCGGTGATCTGCAGTATCACTGGGAATACAGATATATACCAGATTATAAGTGATCTGCAGTCTCACCGATAATCCGATATACTAGCTAACCTCTGTTCACCTGAGTAGAGTGTAGTGTTTGGTGTAACAGTAACACTTTGAGGACTAGGCCTCAGTGCAGCAAGGAGTACTGCACAGATTCCTTCTGCAGACCTGAGCTCTCCAAGACGGGAGGAGTCAGACTGACAGTAGGAAGGATGTCTGAAAGTGACCCTCAGGAGGAAAGGTCGCTAACAGAGCGAGGAACCGCCTCTAACGGTAAGGTCGGTTCTCGAGGTCGGACAAGCCAGGTCGTACACACACGGACAGATAAAGTACAAGATCAGGAGGCAAAGGCGGAGTCTAAGTACAGGCAGGGTTCAGTAACGGGGTATCAGAAATATCGAGGTACAGAATCAGGAGGCTGAGGCGGAGTCTAGAAACGAGCCGGGGTTCGGCAACAGGGTATCAGAAATATCAAGGTACAAGATCAGAGTTCAGAAGGGTAGTCAAGGCAGGCAAAAGTCATAACAAATAATCACAATCAAACTAGTACTTTAAGCTATCAACAAAATCTAGCTAAGTGTAGGATTACAGCTCCAGCTGGTCCCGGCACACTTGCGGATCTGACTACGGATCTGGGTGCTTCCACATATGTGATCGCACGCCAGACAAAGAGCAAGTGAACAACCAGCAGTATATATACTCTAGGACCTTTCCAGGACCTCCCTAATTGCTGGTCCAATGAGAGCAGTGGAATTTGTCAGCTGACCCAGCTGGTCAGCCGACACCCTTCTAACTGCTATTTAAACTCTGCCTCTGTGCTCGCGCGCGTGTAAGTCTGAATCTTGGTGGACTATCAGTCCCAGCCACACCAGTACTGTCTTGCAATGTATCCAGTGAACTGAGTGCGGGAGCCGCCTCCGATGCGGATTCCGCCGCTCTGCCTAAGCGGCATGCGGCGTTTTTTCCGCGTTGTGACGCCATGCTGGACGCGGAAATAGCCGCCTCGCCTTGAGAGACAGCGGCTTTTCCGCGTTTCATCACAGTACCCCCCCCTCGAGGAGTGGACTCCGGACAACTCCTACCAGGCTTCTCGGGGTGTAAGGCATGAAACTCTTTCCTCAACTCATCCGCATGCATGCGAGTCCCCGGTACCCACTGCCTCTCCTCAATGCCATATCCCTTCCAGTGTACCAGATACTGTACCGAGTTCTGGACAATGCGAGAGTCCAAAATTTTCTCTATTTCGAACTCAGGATGACTATCCACCAGGACAGGAGGAGGAGGAGTAGGGCCCACATGGACTGCAGGTTTGAGCAGGGATACGTGAAATGATCTCACCCCACGCATGCTGGCAGGGAGATCAACGGTATAAGTGACGTTGTTGATCTTTTTGGTCACAGAAAACGGACCCACAAACCTGGGGCCCAGTTTGGCAGAAGGCTGCTTCAGGGTCAAGTGACGTGTGGACACCCAGACTAAATCCCCTGGCTGAAACTTCCATTCCATGGAACGTCTCTTGTCCGCTTGACCCTTTTGACTTTGGAACGCTTTCTGCAAATTATCTCTAACAATTCCCCAATTGTCCCTGAGTGACCTCTGCCAATCCTCCAGTGCTGGGAACGGAGAAGAGGCAACTGGCAAAGGGGAGAACTTGGGCGACCTCCCTGTCACAATCTGGAACGGGGAAAAACCAGAAGAAGAACTCTTTAAATTATTCTGCGCAAATTCTGCAAAAGCCAGAAACTTCACCCAGTCATTCTGTGCCTCCGCAACGTAACATCTTAAAAACTGTTCTAAAGACTGATTAATTCGTTCAGTCTGCCCATTCGTCTGTGGGTGGTAGCCTGACGAGAAAGACAGCTTCATGCCCATTTGGTGGCAAAATGCCCTCCAGAATTTAGAGATAAATTGGACTCCCCGATCGGACACAATGTTCTCCGGAATGCCGTGCAGCCGGAAAATGTGGACGATGAATAGGTCAGCCAATTCTTGGGCCGAGGGGAGTCCTTTCAAAGGCACGAAATGGGCCATTTTGCTGAAGCGGTCGACTACCACCCAAATGACCGACATGCCTTCAGACCTGGGGAGCTCACCCACAAAATCCATGGACAAGTGGGTCCATGGTTCACTCGGGGCGGGTAAAGGCTGTAAGGTACCGACAGGTGCCTGCCGGGAGGGTTTACTTTTGGCACATACCGCACATTCCCTGACATATTCCTTGCAGTCTGATGCCATAGAAGGCCACCAAGCACACCTGGCAATCAGATCCTGCATTCTGGCAGCACCAGGGTGACCAGCACTCTTATGGGCGTGAAACATTTGTAAGACCTGTAGACGAAAAAACAGTGGGATAAAAAAGACCCCCTCCGGTTTTCCCTCAGGGACATCCTGCTGAAAGGGACCCAAAACCTTTGTCCAATCCTCCCAGGTCTCTGTGGCTGCTAACACCAGCCTCTGCGGGATGATGGACTCAGGAGCGGGGGGCTGTGCTGTCTCTAATTCGAAACATCTGGACAGGGCATCTGCCTTGATGTTTTTGCTGCCTGGAGTGTATGTGATAATAAATCTGAACCTCGTAAAAAATAACGACCAACGGGCCTGTCGAGGACTTAGTCTCTTAGCCCCCTCGATGTATTCCAGATTCTTGTGATCAGTATACACCGTGATCGTGTGTTCTGCCCCTTCTAACCAGTGGCGCCATTCTTCAAATGCCAATTTAATGGCCAGAAGTTCCCGGTTGCCTATGTCGTAGTTTTTCTCTGCCGGTGAAAACCTCCGAGAGAAATAGGCACACGGGTGCAATCTTCCCTGCAGCCCAGAGCGTTGAGACAGCACAGCCCCTACTCCAACTTCTGAGGCATCAACCTCCACAATGAATGGGTAAGAGGTGTCTACGTGTCTCAATATGGGTGCAGAGCAAAACAATTTTTTCAAGTGAGAAAAAGCTGCCACAGCCTCAGGAGACCAGTGGTTGGTATCTGCCCCCTTTTTTGTGAGACTGGTAAGAGGGGCAATCATCGTGGAGTATCCCTTTATGAACCTCCTATAGTAATTCGCTAAACCTAAAAATCTTTGCAGGGGCTTCAACCCCACTGGCTGTGGCCATTCCAGGACAGCTGTGACCTTGGCAGGATCCATTGACAAGCCTGAGGTGGAGATCACATACCCTAAAAATGTGACAGTGGTCACCTCGAAAATACATTTCTCCACCTTGGCATACAGCATATTTTGCCTCAATTTGTCCAACACGAATTTAACGTGGACCCTGTGCTCGGGGAGGTTGTTGGAATAGATTAGTATATCGTCAAGGTATACTAGTACAAACCTACCCAACACCTCCCTGAATACCTCGTTGATTAATTCTTGAAAGACGGCTGGCGCATTGCACAACCCGAAGGGCATCACTAAGTACTCGTAATGCCCGTCGGGAGTGTTGAAGGCCGTCTTCCATTCATCACCCTTTCTAATGCGGACCAGGTTGTATGCACCCCTCAGATCTAATTTTGAAAAGATCTTAGCGTTGGTGACTTGCGTAAATAAATCGTCTATCAATGGTAACGGATAACGATTCTTCACCGTGATTTTATTCAGGCCACGGTAGTCGATGCATGGTCGCAGCCCTCCGTCTTTTTTCTTAACAAAAAAGAATCCGGCCCCCGCAGGCGACCGGGAGGGGCGAATGAACCCTTTGGCTAAATTGTCACGAATGTACTCCTGCATCGCTATTTTCTCTGGTCCAGACAAATTATACAGGTGACCCCTAGGGGGCATACAACCGGCACGGAGATCGATGGGGCAATCGAAAGGGCGATGAGGAGGTAACTTGTCAGCAGCCTTGGGACAGAATACATCCGAGAACTCGGAGTATTGCTCGGGAACCCCCTCCACATGCAACTTGGTCTGACCTAAAGTCACCTTCCCTAGACACTGTTGGGAACAGAAGTCTGACCAACTAGTTAATTGTCCTGTAGCCCAATTAATCTGTGGCGAATGGAGCTGCAGCCAGGGCATTCCTAAAACAATTGTGGAGGTGGTCATGTGTAATACAAAGAAACTTAGACTTTCGTTATGCAGAACCCCAATAGTGACTTCCACCTCTGGTGTCTGAGACAGCGGACGGTCCCTTTGCAGCGGGGAGTCGTCCACAGCAGTAACCTGGATAGGTGGTTTTACTGGGGTGAGCGGAATGCCCAACTTTTCTGCGAACTCTGAACTCATAAAGTTAGCCGCGGAGCCAGAATCAACAAAGGCTTCTGTGGCTTCAGATTTGTCCCCCCATGTAATCATACATGGAAGGAGCAAACGTTTTTCGTTTAAGGGTATGAGCCGGGCACCTAGGGTGCTACCCCCTACCACTCCTAAACGGTAGCATCTTCCTGGCTTGTTAGGGCAGTTCTGTACTATATGCCCCCCTTCAGCACAGTACAGACACAGCTGTTCGGTCATTCTCCGTCTTCGCTCTACCTGGGTCAATTTTGACCGAGCAATCTGTATCGGCTCGGATGGAGGCAAGACGGGAGAAGGTGAAATAGTAGGAGGTGGAGTCACTGGGACCGTAGTGTAAGATACCCCTCTGACACGGGAACTACCCCTGGTCTGTTTTTGGTAGCGCAGCCTGCGGTCGATTCGGATGGCCACTGAGATGGCCTCATCGACTGTTCTGGGCTCGGGCTGGCTTAACATCAAATCAGAGACCTCATCGGACAGCCCTGACAAGAAACGATCTAATAGGGCATAAGTGTCCCACCTGGCCGTAACTGACCCCCTCCTAAACTCGGCCGCGTAATCTTCGACCGGACCTTCGCCTTGACGCAAAAGCTTAAGCTTCCGCTCAGAAGTCGAAGCAAGGTCCGAATCGTCGTAAATTACTGCCATAGCTTTAAAGAATTCCTCTACAGAGGTAAGAGCTTTGTCTCCGGCGGGCAGGCTATATGCCCAAGACTGGGAGTCGCCAGACAATAAAGTCTTTATAAACGTGACCCTCTGGGTCTCAGTACCCGAAGATTGGGGTCTCAACTCAAAATAGGACAATACTCTACTCCTAAAATTCCGGAAGTCAGATCTGTGGCCGGAAAAGCTTTCAGGTACAGGCATACGTATGTCAGAGCTAGGAGAGGATCGCACATGATCCACTGATGTCTGAAGGGTTTGTACAGACCCTGATAGGGCATCAATAAGAGTTATGTGGGCGCCCAGTACTTGATTGATGTTGTCCACCGAAGTGGCAAGTACACCCAGACAATCAGTGTTTGCGTCCATTTTGTATTTGGTCTGGCGTTCTGTAACGATCGGTGAAGCACAGAGAGGATCTGATTACCGGTGATCTGCAGTATCACTGGGAATACAGATATATACCAGATTATAAGTGATCTGCAGTCTCACCGATAATCCGATATACTAGCTAACCTCTGTTCACCTGAGTAGAGTGTAGTGTTTGGTGTAACAGTAACACTTTGAGGACTAGGCCT
Source organism: Hyperolius riggenbachi (assembly GCF_040937935.1). Taxonomy (NCBI): domain Eukaryota; kingdom Metazoa; phylum Chordata; class Amphibia; order Anura; family Hyperoliidae; genus Hyperolius; species Hyperolius riggenbachi. The sequence continues at coordinate 86,284,822 of NC_090648.1, read as the reverse complement.
CAGTGCAGCAAGGAGTACTGCACAGATTCCTTCTGCAGACCTGAGCTCTCCAAGACGGGAGGAGTCAGACTGACAGTAGGAAGGATGTCTGAAAGTGACCCTCAGGAGGAAAGGTCGCTAACAGAGCGAGGAACCGCCTCTAACGGTAAGGTCGGTTCTCGAGGTCGGACAAGCCAGGTCGTACACACACGGACAGATAAAGTACAAGATCAGGAGGCAAAGGCGGAGTCTAAGTACAGGCAGGGTTCAGTAACGGGGTATCAGAAATATCGAGGTACAGAATCAGGAGGCTGAGGCGGAGTCTAGAAACGAGCCGGGGTTCGGCAACAGGGTATCAGAAATATCAAGGTACAAGATCAGAGTTCAGAAGGGTAGTCAAGGCAGGCAAAAGTCATAACAAATAATCACAATCAAACTAGTACTTTAAGCTATCAACAAAATCTAGCTAAGTGTAGGATTACAGCTCCAGCTGGTCCCGGCACACTTGCGGATCTGACTACGGATCTGGGTGCTTCCACATATGTGATCGCACGCCAGACAAAGAGCAAGTGAACAACCAGCAGTATATATACTCTAGGACCTTTCCAGGACCTCCCTAATTGCTGGTCCAATGAGAGCAGTGGAATTTGTCAGCTGACCCAGCTGGTCAGCCGACACCCTTCTAACTGCTATTTAAACTCTGCCTCTGTGCTCGCGCGCGTGTAAGTCTGAATCTTGGTGGACTATCAGTCCCAGCCACACCAGTACTGTCTTGCAATGTATCCAGTGAACTGAGTGCGGGAGCCGCCTCCGATGCGGATTCCGCCGCTCTGCCTAAGCGGCATGCGGCGTTTTTTCCGCGTTGTGACGCCATGCTGGACGCGGAAACAGCCGCCTCGCCTTGAGAGACAGCGGCTTTTCCGCGTTTCATCACAATGAGCCTTCTGGTTCCCAATGAGCTGCTGGATTCCCCAGTTATATTTGATAATCTGTGAACTCTAACATAAGGAATATTAGTATAAACAAATTTAATAAGTAGTGAAGAGGCCGGCACCGTCTTGTTTTCAATGCAAATCTTCTTATTTATTCAGTATTGCCATGTAGAAACGACGTTTCGGAGCTCAGCTCCTTTATCAAGTTAATGACATCCTGACAAACAACAAATGTAATCCCTCATTTTTATACCTACCCACCCTTATGAAACATGTGCACGGGCGGAGGAAGGGCGCATCCGATCGTGTCTGCGCCTACTTGGTTTCGCTCTCCCTCTCATCTAGTCACATGGGGTGTAGGCTTCTCCATGATTGGCTCCATTACCTGGTAGTAAGTTCTCCATCAAGTCCGCTCTGTAGAAAGAGCGGTGATTGGCTCTTTTTGAATACAGTTATGTGATTGGCTGTTTCATAAGGGTGGGTAGGTATAAAAATGAGGGATTACATTTGTTGTTTGTCAGGATGTCATTAACTTGATAAAGGAGCTGAGCTCCGAAACGTCGTTTCTACATGGCAATACTGAATAAATAGGAAGATTTGCATTGAAAACAAGACGGTGCCGGCCTCTTCACTACTTGTTGATTGGATTGGTCATCCTTTGCCAGGCACGTCACCTTTCCAGACAGGGTGCACAACTACAATATATGCTATAAACAAATTTAATCTAATGATGGTTGTAAACTGTCCATCTATACAACTTGGAGCTTTTGTTATAAACGTGCTATTCCCACAGTGTGAAGATATCTAAAGGAGTATCACTTTAATGGAGTATGAGTAGAAGGAGTCAAGTGTTGGGTATTTCCATATAAAGTTGGCGACTCCCGGATGGATCCTTAGATTCTGATGAAGACGGCCGAGCCGTTGAAACATGTCAATCAAACTGCTGACTGGCTGCAAGTGGTGAGCAACACTATGGTGAGGGAAACTGCTGCCTACTGAGCAGTACATGAAAGAGAGGGGCTGAATGACTGTAACACATGGAAGATGGGTCTGCACATCAAAGTAGAGGCAGAAGTCATTTTTGCATTGAAAATTATTATTTGTATTAGTATTATTGATTTGTAAAGCGCCAACATATTCCATGGCACTGTACAAAGTAGAAAACCAGCAAGGTGTACATAATGATACAGACAATAATATACATCAAATATGGACACATGAATACAGAACTGGTGATTACAATGACAGATGTAGTATGATAAATAAAATGTGTAACAGAGTGCAAGCTATGAAATGAACAATACAATTCAACACACAAAAGGGTGAGAGAGCCCTGCCCTTGGGCACTTACAATCTATTACAAAAAGGAATGGGAGGAAACAAGAAGTGGGGAAGTATGCAGTATACATACAAGCAGTGTGTGTTTAGGGTATCTAGTAGGAGTAAAACTTGAGAGGTCGAAGGGGGAATGGCCTAAGTTAGAGCATGTGCTTGTCTGGAAAAATTGAGTTTTGAGGGAGTGTTTAAGATTTCATAGGTTGGAGAGTGACGGATGTGCTGTGGAGTGGCATTCCAGAGGAGGGGTGAAGCATGTGAGAAGTCTTGTTTAAGTGAATGTGAGGAGGTGATTCTAGAGGAGGATAAAAGAAGCTCATGTGCAGATCTGAGATTGCGGTTGGGTTGGTATCTGGAAACCAGTGAGGAGATGTACGAGGAGAGAGATTGTGGAGAGCTGTGTAGGTTAGGGTTAAGCGTTTAAAATGGGTCCACTCTGTAGTTGGCAGCCAGTGAAGAGCTTGGCAGAGAGGAGCAGCAGAAGAAGAGCTAGAAGAGATGTGGATGAGACGAGCAGCCAAGTTCAGTATGTTATAAACTGTTCTAATCACCTTTTTCCGGCACCAGCAACTCATCAGCAAGAGTTGCACACGCGACTCATCACAGCAAGCAGGAGATAGACTTTCTCAGGCTTCTTCAATATTCACGTTATTTATTCAGGAAACAGAAATACAGATAGATACAGTTCATCATATCCTAGCCACGCCAATCTTTATGTTGCGTTACAAGCTTCTTGATTAAACTTCCTGCTGAAGTCAATCAGGTACCTTCTTTCTAAACTACGTTACACTAGACTACCTATGTACAGCATACATTATATCAGATTACATATAGAATGAAAATACTTAGAAGTTCCAGTCAGCATTGAGAGCTAGTGTGAAAGTAAGAAGCAGAGCAGGAATCAGAGACGTCTTCCAGCTCGTCTGCTTCTTTAAAGAGGATCTGTAACCTCAAAAAATCCCCTGGGGGGTACTCACCTCGGGTGGGGGAAGCCTCCGGATCCTAATGAGGCTTCCTACGCCGTCCTCTGTCCCACGGGGGTCTCGCTGCAGCCCTCCGTGCAGCCGTGATGTAATATTTACCTTCCTGGCTCCTGCGCAGGCGCTCTGACGGCTGTCGGCTCCGAACTACACGGAAATACCCGATCGCCGTCGGGTCTGCTCTACTGCGCAGGCGCAAGTTTCCTGCGCCTGCGCAGTAGAGCGGACCCGACTGAGATCGGGTATTTCCGTGTAGTTCGGAGAGGAAAGCAGCCACAGCGCCCCCGCTGGAGCCAGCAAAGGTAAATATTGAAATTACAGTCGGGCCTGTCGCCGGCTGTTCAGAGGGCTGCAGCGAGACCCCCGTGGGACAGAGGACGGCGTGGGAAGCCTCATTAGGATCCGGAGGCTTCCCCCACCCGAGGTGAGTACCCCCCAGGGGATCTTTTTCATGTTACAGAGTCTCTTTAATACCGACTAGGAAAGAGTTAACTATGACATCATTGTCGCCATCCCCTAGATCAGACTATTGGTGGAGCCCCCTCATGGGGTCATGCTACCCACCTACTCAATTAATATTTAATGAGGCTTCTGCCCCACTTACAAGGAATTTGGTTGTTTAGTAAATATGGCTGATGTTTACTGTTCTAGTGGTGTACATGCACAGGCCAGGGAGACCTGTGGCCTTGTCCATAGAACAGCTTCTTGGTATGTTCTGGTTCTGCTGACAGAACTGCAGATTTTCTCTCTAAGAGAAAATCCCCTTAAAGGGCAGGTCTGCTCCCCAAGCCTTTTTGACTAACTCAGTCCAAATAACTGAGGCCTACTTAAATTATAACAATCCCCCCTAAAAAGGCTAGATCCGCAGATCCCAGCTTCTGAACCCACCAGTACCTGGTTTCTTTTCTTTATGTTTGACTTTTCGATGTTCGTGCTCACACAACTTCTCTGCTCTAGGCGGTTATCCCTGGAAGAGAGAGAGCAAGACCTCTTGGTCTTCCTGTAACCAGGCTCTCTGGGGAGGCCCTACTTCTAAGTCCCTCTATACCACATGCTCAGCATTTGCGTCACTTACGTATCACTCACAAACTTGCATGACCACAGAAAAGTGAAACTCGTTTGTTTGTTACACAATGGAGCAGTGCCAGGTGCCTTCTAAAAGAGCGCCTTTATACAATCAGCTCCATCACCGGTACTACTACACCTATACCCGTAACCCTGTATATCCCTTAATTTAAAAATATTGGTTCATGAGATTGTTTATGAGGCACCAATCTCTTGACCAGGTTAATTTGTTTTACGTAATTTTAACACACAACCTCACCTGGATCATGGTGAAATCTTACCTCTAACTTAGTGTACTGTTTGTTTAACCGTTGTAACAAAGTGTGGTCGTCTTGGATCAAACCCTGTTCCCCTTTGTCCCATGTCGTGTTCTCTTTCAGGAGGGGAACTTCCCGTGAAACTTTGAACTTTAGAGTTCTCTTAACCATTTGAGGAATAACGTCATCAAACCTGGATGACTGGATCCATATGGGATCTCCACTCACCCAATATGTTCCCCTTGACAGATCCCCCTTATCGGAACAATTATGAACATGTACCTTGAATGTGTCCTTAGACATGATGCTAAAAAAACAAACCTTTCCTTCAGCCACCGGAACTATCGGTTTGGCTTCAGGGTGGATCTTATGAATGGTAGCCTCGCATTCTGTGTTATTGAGCCCGCAGGCTTCTTCACTAAATTTGACTTGCCCCGGCAAACACAGGAACCTCTGGGAGAATTGCCCGCATGAGGACAACTCTACTCATTTCACCTCCCCGTCTAGCACCAAAAAAGGTTGACCTCTCAGGTCATGGTGTAAGACGTGTTGAGGTGGGAACTAAGGAAGTGGCGGTGCCTAAAGGAATGTTGCACCGTTTCTATTTGTTCACCCAAACATCTTGAAGCTTCCATGCAAAAGATCCTTCTACAGAAAAATCGATATACCTCCCCTTGTCCAATCTCAGTTGGACAGGATCTTTAAGCATCTCCCTGACAAAATATGTCCCCAACTGTCCCGATTGGACCTCTTCCCCCCTTATGTCCTGAGGCACACTATGTACCTGAGGTCAAGAAGACTGTACTCTCTGCAATCTTTCAATTAAGAGTACCTCTTCACTTACCCAACTAGCATGAGGATAAACGGACTGTGCATATGAACTGTGTAATATCGTCCCCTGTTGTGACCCGTGTAATGTGAATGGGGTTCCCTGTGTTGGCTTTCCCTCCCCCGGGACCGCTCTCCCCACCCTCTCTGTCACCTGGAAATGTGGCTCGATCTCGATTTTTACTTCTTGTTTCGAGAACCACCACCCCTCGACTTTCCAGCCTTTACATGTGTATGGTTGTTTCAGAGGCACTCTCTGTTGGTAGTTCCAGAGTGTGATGTTGTCCCCCGCGTCTCTCCGGCAGGAGAATTGACGCCTCCTGCTCGTTCCTCTCCAATCTGGAACCATCTCACTCTGGATAACCAAGACAAGGTACCCCTGAATCACACACTCCACCTTTTGCATGTACCCATTGTACTGCAATGTAATTTTTAACAAAACTTTGGATCGGTGCATTGATTCTGGGAGTGTGACATTCAATAGCAGGTTTACACTGCCGTTCACGTCACCCTTCCAGCACACCTGACCTTTCAGACCTTTCACCCACATTGTGCCATGAAATTTGTCTGCACCTGGCACTTGTGTTCTCATTAACCCCTTTTTATACATGAGAATGTCCTCTCTTTGTTCTCCTAGGACGAAATGGCAAACTAGGATCACCATCAGCACGGTACTCTTCATTATAAAAGCACCACCTTGGGAAAGAAAAACATTAGCAATTTGCACTATGCTTTGCTCAGTCAGTTTTTTTAGTCGTTTTCCGATCTCAGGAATCTCGTGTTTTAGTCTCTTTCCGATCTCTGAAATCTTGTTTTTTAGTCTCTTCCCAATTTCAGGAATCTCGCTTTTTAGTCTCTTTCCAATTTCAGGAATCTCGCTTTTTAATCTCTTTCCAATTTCAGGAATCTCGCTGTTCTCCAACCTCAGATTGGCATCTGGAACCTTTCGTTTATCCGACTGACATCTCCATCTTTGCTGCCAGCACTGCAGCTGTCTCAAGTCCATATTGCCAAACTCCTGAAATCGAAATACAAACAAATCAATTCTTATTAATGATTTGGGATTCGCCCTGCGGCTTGTACTCTGTACACTTTAAATTGATTAATATATACCGTCATTGATCTCGTTGCTTTATGGTTCTCATGAACTCTGTTTACTCTTTTTGGTAGATTGGAGTTAAACCTCTCTCCCCTGCCTAAGTACTATCCTCAGTACTTACCTGTTTAAAATATGCTCCCGCGGACTTCACCTTTGGAAGCTCTCACCTCATTGCAGGCTCCTTCCACATCCCCCCCTTTCTGTACATGCGCGGCCGTCGCATGCACAGATTACGGATGCCACACCTGTTGTTGCTTTGCAGGTGAGCCTGCAATGCTCTTACTCATTATCGCATTTACTTATCTAGAACCTCATTGCGATACCAGCTCTGCTAGAAGTTCTGTGTGTTGTACCCTCTGACCAATGTTTGCCGTGCTACTACCCCCATACTACAAAAAAAAAATTGGCTGCCTCCCTGTAGGAAGGAGCACTTTGCACTGAAACTACACAGGGTGCAGGGCTAAGCATTCCAGCGTCAAATGCCTGTATGCAGAACCCTGAATGCCCACTTGGTAGGTAGTCGTATGGCAAGCCTGTCCTGATACACTGTCACTCTGTAAATGGCAATTCTTTCATTTGTATAATTGCCCCATGAACTGCTGTCAGTTCTTGTTCTTTGTGCTACACTTGATAGGAGCTGGAAAAAAACATATTTGACCAATCAAAACGCACAAAAAACAGCCCCAGCCCAGCATAGACCTCTTAGTCAAACTCTGGACCTGTCCACGACAAAAACCGGGAAAAAAACATCACCGCTCTGCAGCCGCGGCGACGGATACCTGGATTGGTCAACTCCCTTTTTTTCCAACTCCGGCACCCCCTGATGCACTGTCCCCCCTTTACTCTATTGGGAACTCATGCTGCACCACCCGTTAAGGTGCCTCACTTAAAGGAATAATCCCATAAGCCACTCACTACAGATACTTTCCTGATCTGCGCTGCTACGTGTCTCCCTGCACCTAGCTGGGAAACACTTCCTATCCGTGACCATGCTAGTCATACAGTAATAGCTTGGTGCACATATTCTGGCATTCCTTTCCATGGACCCAGGGGAAATGCTTCGGGATCCGAGATACTCAGTAGAATGTCTCTGTATTTCTACCCCCCTTCCTTTCAGCTGCTCTGCCTGGAGCCGCGAGCACAGCCTGACGTGACGTGGATCCCCCCAGCCCCTCCTCCCCCCTGCCATGACGTGTGGGGGCCATGACTCTTGGGGGCGGGGATGACTCTTGTGGGCGGGCCCTCCCCACTGCCGCAATTTTGAGTCCTGGACTGCCAGCTAGGATGGCTGCTCCCATAGAAACCTCTCAATCCTATAAACATTAGGAGAAAAAACAAACTCAAACAGAACAAACATTTTATGCATAGTTACACACCGCATCGATACATATTGCAGAGAATCAGCATTCCGCTACATCCCCTCTTGGACACTTGCCAAAAACCTGAGAAAAAAAAAACAGTCACAGCTGAAATCCTAAATGCTATATACCTTAGTATCACCCAGTGACGTGGAAATCTCTCTCTCTACACAAACCATCTGCTTATCTCAGCCATAACTCAGACCTACTAAAGTGCGCTGTATAACTCTAAACCACATTAACTGTTACCATCCCAGCTAGAAACTTCTTCTGAGACGAACATTTATCAGCCGGAGCTGACCAAACAACATTACACATATGCAGACATTTAGAAACATATTAGCAGCACTGACTGGAACAAGAGAAGCTTGCTTTTCTCTCTACACTTTCCACTACGCTTGTGGAGTCTCTTAGAAAAAAGCACAGAGGAAAGACAAACAAAAAAACAACTCACCCATTATCTCAGCTGTAGCTCTAAACTGTTTCCCACGTTCAAAGCGACCCAGAGACGTGGGCTGTGCATTCCTGTCTACCCAGCTCACCGAAAAAAAAAAAAAACAAAACAGCTTACCGCTGTCTCTCACTTGCTTTTCTCTCGTCTCTCCCCCCCATCTACTACTCGAAAGCCGCCCCCCGCCTCTTCTGTGGGGCGCGCTACACTAGACCGCAGCCTCGCTGGCATCACTCCAAGCTGTCCTCACCCCTACGCAGACAGCTACTCTGAGAGAGCGAGAGAAAAAAAAAAAACAAACCCAGCAAATACCACCAGCAGAAAAAAACAGGCCTGTGACAGATGTGGATGTAACCACATTCTAAACCGTAACATACATTACAGAAACATTAAAACCCATACTATGTACGCTTTACACCGAAGGTAAAGAAATATGCAGACTCCAAACTGCAATTAACACAGAATGTACACATTAACAACTCCTTGCACAACACCAAATACAACACAGATAACGCAATATAACAACGTAAATCATACATGCCTGATCAGCGGACTCGTGGCAATTCATCATCAGCTACCGCAACTTTCTCGGCGAAACTTCAGATTGGACCCCGGAACTTCTGGGGGGGGGGGGCTCCCACATCCCCCCTAGCGGATCGATCTCTCGCAGCAAGTTGCCAGCTGGCCACAGAGGGTTCCGTCCGATCCTGTTTAGGCTTTTAATAACTGCAGTGCACATGCAGTGTAACGTCCACGAGTTTCGCCGCTGAATTCCTCGAATTGCAGCCCATGTGCTCGCTCACGCACACTCCCCACACCACTTATCAGCTTGATAAGCTTTCCAGTCCGCGTCTATTCCGCTTGTTTTACTGTGGAATATCTTGAAAACTTCGGCCCCTGGCCCCTGTCTGCCTGTTTTGCTAGACAGCGAAGGGTTTCAGCACCATTGTTATAAACTGTTCTAATCACCTTTTTCCGGTACCAGCAACTCATCAGCAAGAGTTGCACACGCGACTCATCACAGCAAGCAGGAGATAGACTTTCTCAGTCTTCTTCAATATTCACGTTATTTATTCAGGAAAAAGAAATACAGATAGATACAGTTCATCATATCCTAGCCACGCCAATCTTCATGTTGCGTTACAAGCTTCTTGATTAAACTTCCTGCTGAAGTCAATCAGGTACCTTCTTTCTAAACTACGTTACACTAGACTACCTATGTACAGCATACATTATATCAGATTACATATAGAATGAATATACTTAGAAGTTCCAGTCAGCATTGAGAGCTAGTGTGAAAGTAAGAAGCAGAGCAGGAATCAGAGACGTCTTCCAGCTCGTCTGCTTCTTTAATACCGACTAGGAAAGAGTTAACTATGACATCATTGTCACCATCCCCTAGATCAGACTATTGGTGGAGCCCCCTCGTGGGGTCATACTACCCACCTACTCAATTAATATTTAATGAGGCTTCTGCCCCACTTACAAGGAATTTGGTTGTTTAGTAAATATGGCTGATGTTTACTGTTCTAGTGGTGTACATGCACAGGTCAGGGAGACCTGTGGCCTTGTCCATAGAACAGCTTCTTGGTATGTTCTGGTTCTGCTGACAGAACTTCAGATTTTCTCTCTAAGAGAAAATCCCCTTAAAGGGCAGGTCTGCTCCCCAAGCCTTTTTGACTAACTCAGTCCAAATACCTGAGGCCTACTTAAATTATAACACAGTACAGATTGGAGGGGTGCCAGTTGGTTCGTTGGTAGTCCACCAAACAATATATTATTTACAATAAGCCAAGCAAGATATAATTGAAAATGGCATTTTTTATTTGGAGAACATTTTTTGCATTATGGCAAAAATTCATAAAAATATAAAAAAACATTTTTACTGCAAAATCCCGGAAAAAAAATTATGTTTACTGCAAAAACATGAAAAATCTTGATTTTTAGCAAAAATAGAGAAAAATCACAAGCTTATTACAAAATGATTTTCAATAGCATTTTCGCTCAAAAATCGAATTAAACATTTTCACGAAAATTAATGCGAAAAGAATATTGGCATTTTTGCTCATCACTGGTAGAGGTGGTTGCTGTATTTGCAAGAATACCCACAAGTTGGCCTAGGGGTGGAAAAAAGGGCGCATATGGCTAACGGACAAAAAGGGCGCTACCATAGGCTGCAACCCAGGAAACTTGGGCGCCCGAGAAATAGTGGTTGCAGGGATCGTGTTAACAAAAGTTTTCGTTTACAGATTAAGGTTTGTTACAAATATTGTTTACAAATTCGTTTTCACTTTTGGTTTTACTTTTTTTTTCATTTTTAAATTTCGCTTTCAGGAGATTTTACTTATTTTTTTCATTTTTAAATTTAGCTTTTAGGAGGTTTTACTTATTTTTTCGTTTTTAACTTTCGCTTTCAGGAGTGTAACAAGTAAATTTTTGTCCACACTTTTTTATGACTTTAAAATTTGTTTTCATGCGTATAATGCTTAAATATCATTTTTAACCTTATTGTATTAGAAATGTATCGCTTTTGGTAATAACCTTGTTTTCAGAATTATAATGTGTCGATTATTTTATTTATTATATTATTTTAAGATTTTTAATGTTTAAGTGATTGTAAGGCTATTTATTCTATCATACATATATAACTTTTTCTATTTATAATATTTTTCATGTGTATGTGATTTTAAGGCTATTTATTCTATTAAAATATATAAATTATTCTACTCATGTTATTTGTAGTTAATATTTTAAGGATTCAATATATTATTGTTTATATGTGTGTAAGGGTGTTTGTACAGTGGGGATGGTTAGGGGTAGGCACCACCAGGCGGGTGGTTAGGGTTAGGCACCACCAGGAAGGTCTTAGGGTTAGGCACCACCAGGGGAGTTTTAGGGTTAGGCACCACCAGGGGGGGCTTAGGATTAGGCACCACCAGGGGGGTGTAACAACTAGTAGCTCAGTGGCTGCCGACACGCAGGGGGTGTCTGTAGCCGCTTCCTTCCCTGGCTCACAAGCATTCTCCGTTTCTTCGGCGTCTGGCACGCCGGGAACGGTCGGTTCTCTGACTCACAGGAGGTCTGTCTCGTGCGGGCGCGCGCGGAGACAGGACCTTTATGCTTGCAGAAGGCGCGTCAGCCGACCTGCCGATCGGCTGACATCAGGGATGACTCTCGCCGCTCGGATTGGTGGAAATCTGAGATGGGAGTGGCTGAGAGTCTCCCTCTTCCTCATAAGCCTTCACTTGTCATTCGGTCCTCGTCTGCTGTCGTGAATACTTACGTTTTAGCGCTCAGACCTTAGACTAGATCCCAGGTGTTGAAACCAAGGACTTCACACCTAGACTAGGAATTGTTATATTGTTATTGATTACCTGTGTATGATTCTGGCTATAAATCTGACCTTGCTTCCTGTCTAACGTTTCTGCACTTCTGCCTATCTGACCAGTTGCTGAACCTCTGCCTGTTATCCCTTTGCCTCACGATTCTGTACTGTTACTTACCTCCCTGTTGCCGAACCTTGCCTGTCTGACCACTCTGTCCTCACCAGTGGGCTAAGCCCCTGGTGAGGGATTCTTCGTATCGAATCACCTGCTCCTCAGGTGATCAGTAGTTGCAGTATTGTTTGTAACACCTGCTCCTCAGGTGTCTACTAGACTGCAGTATAGTCTTAATCACCTGCTCCTCAGGTGATCACTAGGTTGCAGTATAGTCTGAATCACCCGCTCCTCAGGAGATTCCCTCAGCATCACCCATTTCTGGGGCTTGTTCTCTGTTACACTGTCTGTGTACTGATAGTACCTCACCAGCCCATCTGGTAAGGTCTCGCCAAATTACTAGGTTACAGTCTGTGTATTATAGTACCTTACCAGTCCCTCTGGTAAGGTCTTGCAAAACTAATAAAGTTACGGTTGCACCAAGCACTACACTCTTAGCACCCTTTTAGCTATACTAGTATTATTGGTGATTCTGCAGATCACCACATAATCAGGTATAGCATCTGTGTTATTGGTGATTCTGCAGATCACCATATAATCAGACATCTGAGTTGCTACACCCAGGGGTGAGCCTGGGGTGTCTGGCACCTGGGTGCAAGATTTTCTCTGGCACCTATGGGAGTGGTTAAATTAACCGCGCCCAACCACATAACCACACCCATTTCCCCACAAAAGCAATTTTAATGGCAGCCAGATTTTCCCACAAAAGCAATCTTAATGGCAGCCAGATTTCCCCACAAATGCAATCTTAATGGCAGCCAGATTTCCCCACAAATGCAATCTTAATGGCAGCCAGATTTCCCCACAAATGCAATCTTAATGGCAGCCAGATTTCCCCACAAATGCAATCTTAATGGCAGCCAGATTTCCCCACAAATGCAATCTTAATGGCAGCCAGATTTCCCCACAAATGCAATCTTAATGGCAGCCAGATTTCCCCACAAATGCAATCTTAATGGCAGCCAGATTTCCCCACAAATGCAATCTTAATGGCAGCCAGATTTCCCCACAAATGCAATCTTAATGGCAGCCAGATTTCCCCACAAAAGCAATCTTAAAAGCAGCCAGATTTCCCCACAAATGCAATCTAAAAGGCAGCCAGATTTCCCCACAAATGCAATCTTAATGGCAGCCAGATTTCCCCACAAATGCAATCTTAATGGCAGCCAGATTTCCCCACAAATGCAATCTTAAAGTGAATGTTTACCGTTTCTAAAATCAAAAAGTCGGATACTCACCTAAGGAGAGGGAAGGCTCGGTCCTAATGAGCCTTCCCTCTCCTCTCCCGGTGCCTGGTCCCGCGCAGGATCCCCCGTGGCAGTATTCGACCAGTTCGGTCAAATACTGCCACTTCCGCATGCCTTCGGGAGCACTCGGGCGCGTACGTAGTATGGAGCGGCCCGTCTTCGGAAGCCCGAGTGCTCCCGAAGCCTTCCGAAGTCCCTGCGGCGGCGGCGGACGCGAACGGGGGAGCCAGCGCAGCACCGAGGGCACCAGGAGAGGAGAGGAGAGGGAAGGCTCATTAGGACCGAGCCTTCCCTCTCCTTAGGTGAGTATCCGACTTTTTGTTTTTAGAAACGGTACCCATTGGCTTTAAAGGCAGCCAGATTTCCCCACAAATGCAATTTTAATGGCAGCCAGATTTCCCCACAAAAGCAATCTCAATGGCAGCCAGATTTCCCCACAAAAGCAATTTTAATGGCAGCCAGATTTCCCCACAAAAGCAATCTTAATGGCAGCCAGATTTCCCCACAAATGCAATCTTAATGGCAGCCAGATTTCCCCACAAATGCAATCAATGGCAGCCAGATTTTCCCACAAATGCAATCAATGGCAGCCAGATTTCCCCACAAATGCAATCTTAATGGCAGGCTTTGGCAGCATGCCAGCATAGCAACTCACCTCTGGCTGGGTCTGGGTGGAGGAGGTAGGAAGATATAGGCTGCCAGGCAGACAGGCAGGCAGACAGGCAGGTGGCTGCAGCTGACTGTGACCACGGACGGTGGCGCATTAGGAGGAGCGGGCCGGCCGGGCTGCGGGCACTCACTGCGTCTGTGCTGGCGCTGCTAGAGTGAGTCTCTCTAGCTCTGTCCACGCAGGAGGCACGCACGCACCACGGGTCGGGTCGGGTGGACGTCCCAGCCGCGTTACTCCCACACGCTGAGCCTGTGGCTCCTCCCCCCGTCAACTACGTGAGGTCAGGTGGGTTGCCTGTCTCCCCATTGGGCTGCGCCGACGTCTACATGTGACGTCAGACACAGCCGCCCGCACAGTGTGTCATTCGCAGGGAGAGGAGTGCGGAAATCCTCATCCCAGGGGCGCCGCGGGGAGATAAGATAAGACGGACGGGACCTGCCGGCGCCTGTCGGAGGCCGGCGCCTGGGTGCAATGCACCCGCAGCACCCGCCCAGGAGCGGCCCTGGCTACACCCAACCGTTACAGAGGGTCTTAGGGTTAGGCACCACCGGGGGTGGTTAGGGTTAGGCACCACCAGGGGAGTGCTTAGGGTTAGGCACCACCAGGGGGGGTTTAGGGGTTAGGGATAGGTACAGCGAGGGTTCTGTGTGAGAGTAGGGTTAGGTATAGTTACTAGTGTTGAGCCAAAATTTTCGTAATTTCGTCTTTCCTTAATTACAGACACGAATTTTGCCACTACTACACGAATTCGTAATTTCGTAACTGCAATACAAACCGTAATTTGGAATTCCGTAAGCGAAATTTAGGTTTCGTAATTTCGCGTTTCGTCACAAATTCGTGTTTAACGCGAAATGTAATAATTTCATGTTTTCTGTAGAAATAAAGTTATTTTAGTTACAAAAATGAACGTAATTTTGTTTCTAATACTAATTATGGATATTTAGGTAATGCCTAAACTCAGGAAAGTCACTCATTGATTGCAATTACTGATGGCAATTATTGATAATGCAAAGGCCCCTGCACATGCTGTCGCATTAAATGTATCAGAAGGCTCTATCTGCAGCCACTTCTAAGACAGGTGCTCTTTGCTATGGTGCACTTAGCAGTCATGTTGAGACACTTGGTTTTGGGCCTTGCAAAAATATCTGATAATACAAAGGTCCTGCACTTGCTGTCACTTTAAATGTATCAGGAGGCTCTACCTGCAGCCACTTCTAAGACAGGTGCTCTTTGCCAAGATGCACTTAGTGGTCATGCATGCTGAGACACTTGGTTTTGGGACTTGCAATATCTGATAATGCAATGGTATCTGCAAGTGCTGTCGCTTTAAATGTATCAGGAGGCTCTGAACTGGAACACAATTTTGAGAAAGGTTGAATTTGTGTGTTAAACATGAAATTCTGATTTGTTTGTGTTACGTAAACGATTGTAATTACGAAAAAAAGATCGTAATTACGACATTACCCATAAACACAAAATTGTGCGTAATTTCGTGAAATTCACGAAATTTCGATTACGGCCACAATCGTAAACTCGTAAATTACGTGAAATTTCGTGTAATCATAATTTGGTCATTACGCTCATCACTAAATATTTGGAATATATACAATTTATTGAATTATGGGTGTAGGGGTTAGGAATAGGGATAGGGAGAGATCTGAGTGATAGTACAGTTAGGTATAGTTGCAGTAAAATACAAGCGTGCATGAAAAAAGGGCGCCGTGAAAAAAGGGGCCGAGTGTAACGATTGGTGTAACACAGAGAGGATCTGATTACCGGTGATCTGCAGTATCACCGAGAATACAGATATATACCCGATTATTGATGATCTGCAGTATCACCGATAATCAGATATATCTCTAACCTCTGGACACCTGAGTAATATGAGTGTTTGATGCAACAGTAATACTTTGAGGAGAGCCCCCGTATAGAGGGTGCAAGGCAGTAAGAGATACTGCCCAAAGAACAGGCTCCTTCCAATGGCCTAAGGCTCCCCAAGGGGAGGAGTCAGGTTGAGAGTGGGAAAGACCAGGGTGTGAGTGACACCAATGGTGGAGTGTCACTGACAGATCTGTGAACTATCTCTAAACAGAGGAGATAGTTCTCGAGGTCGGACAAGCCAGGTCGGCAACAGACAGACAGATCAGATACAGTGGAAAGAGACTGATACGGAATCCTAAGGCAAGCAAGGTTTGGCAACGGAGTATCAGATGTAGCGAAGTACCAAATCAGAAATCAGAAGAGAGGTCAGGAAAGCAGAAGGTCATAACAAATAATCAACAATTGTCTAGTCTTAAGGTGTGAGCTCCTTGATCATCAACACCCTGGAACTAATCTGAAGTTATAACAGGATGGTAAGCTAATTCCTAGTCTTGGGTGTGAGCTCCATAGTCATCAACACCCTGGAACTAGTCTGAAGAATAACACAGATAATATACAGTATTCCTAATCTGGGGTGTGAGGTCCGTGATCATCAACACCCTGGAACTGGTCTAGAGAATAACACAAATGATATACAGAATTCCTAATCTGGGGTGTGAGGTCCTTGGTCATCAAAACCCAGGAACTGGTCTAGAGAATAACATAGAATCTGACAAAAAGGTCTGAGTGCTTCCACGTAGTGATCGCAACGGCAGACAACCAGAGAATGACCAGCACCCAGTATATATAGGAAGGCGCTCTCCAGCGCCTCCCCTAAGTGCTGGACCAATGGGAAGTGGTGGAATTGTCAGCTGACCGGTATGGTCAGCTGACTCCCTTCTGGCTGTCATAAAAGTTCTGCCTCTCAGCGCGCGCGTCCTTCTGAACCTGTGTGGACTATCAGTCCCAGCCACACCAGACCTGTGCTGTAAACCATCCGCTGTGCTGAGTGCTGAACCAGCCGCACCGCTATCAGAGCATGCGGCGGTTCCTCCGCGTTCAGCCATACTGCCAGATGTAGGCCTAGACGTGCAAACCGCCGCGTTGGACGTGGAATCCGCCGCCTTGTTCTCAGGACATGCGGCGGTTTCTCCGCGTTCAGTCATGCTAGCAGATGCAGGCCCACGCGCGCAACTTGCCGTGTTGGACGCGGAATCAGCCGCCTTGCTCTGAGCACCCGCGGCGGCTTTTCCGCGTTTTCTCACAGTACCCCCCCCCCCCCCCCTGAGGAGTGGACTCCAGACAGCTCCTACCCGGCTTCTCAGGATGTAGGGCGTGGAATTCCTTTTTTAATTTGTCAGCATGCATGCGACAATCAGGTACCCATGTTCTCTCCTCAATGCCATAACCCTTCCAGTGAACTAAATACTGTACTGAGTTCTGTACAATACGTGAGTCTAAAATCTTTTTCCACTTCATACTCAGGTTGGTCATCCACCATCACAAGGGGAGGAGGAGTGGAATCTACATGCACTGCTGGCTTAAGCAGGGACACATGGAACCAGTGGCGGACACAGCCAGCAGTGGACCCCTGTGCAAAATTGTAATTGTGGGGCCCCTATGACCTGTGGCGCGCTGGGCGTGGCTACAACCTATAGTGGACAGAACCTGCGGCGCATAGCGCCGCGGCAAAAAAAAATGGGCGTGGCAATGACCGGATGAGGGCGGAGCTAACTAACTTAAAGCGAACCCAGGGTGAGGGTTTATTTCCTTTTAAACAATACTAGTTGCCTGGCGGCCCTGCTGATCTATTTGGCTGCAGTAATAAACTGAATTACACCAGCAACAAGCATGCAGCTAATCTTCTCAGTTCTGACAATATTGTCAGAAACTCCTGACCTGCTGCATGCTTGTTCAGGGTCTATGGTTGAAAGAATAAGAGGCAGAGGACCAGCACGGCAGCCAGGCAACTGGTATTGCTTAAAAGGAGAGAAATATGGCAGCCTCAATATTATTCTCACCTCAGGTTCCCTTGAAAAGTGCAACGCAAAGACAGTGGGCCCAAGTTTTGGTGACCCTTTCCCCAGGAAATTCACATAATTGTGCAGGTTTTCTCAAGAAAATACACATCATGTCGGCAGATATGCCCAGAAAATATGTGCAATCATGTCGGCAGATATACCCAGAAAATACGTGCAATCAAGTCGGCAGATATGCCCAGAAAATACGTGCAATCAAGTCGGCAGATATGCCCAGAAAATACGTGCAATCAAGTCGGCAGATATGCCCAGAAAATACGTGCAAACAAGTTGGCAGATATGCCCAGAAAATACGTGCAAACAAGTCGGCAGATATGCCCAGAAAATACGTGCAAACAAGTCGGCAGATATGCCCAGAAAATACGTGCAATCATGTCGGCAGATATGCCCAGAAAATACATGCAATCATGTCGGCAGATTTGCGCAGAAAATACATGCAATCATGTGGCAGACCTGCCCAGAACATACACCTGCTAATATAAATAAAAAAACAAAAACATTTACTCACCTGCAGCAGCAGACCTCCTGTCCCAGCCTCCATCCGGCGCGCAGCTCCCATGGGTGGTTGGGTGGATAGGTAGCCTGGTGGGTGGGTGAGTGGGTGGGTGGGTTGGTAGCCTGGTGGGTGGGTGGGTAGGTAGCCTGGTGGGTAGGTAGCCTGGTGGGTGGGTGGGTAGGTAGCCTGGTGAGTGGGTGGGTAACTAGCCCGGTAGGTAGGTAGGTAGGTAGCCTGGTGGGTGGGTGGGTAGGTAGCCTGGTGGGTGGGTTGGTAACTAGCCCGGTAGGTAGCCAGGTGGGTGGTTAGGTAGGTAGCCTGGTGGGTGGGTAGGTAACTAGCCCGGTAGGTAGCCGGGTGGGTGGTTAGGTAGGTAGCCAGGTGGGTGGTTAGGTAGGTAGCCGGGTGGGTAGGTAGGTAGGTAGGAAGCCTGGTGGGTGGGTAGCCGGGTGGGTGGGTAGGTAGCCTGGTGGGTGGGTGAGTGGGTGGGTGGGTTGGTAGCCTCAGGTAGCCTGGTGGGTAGGTAGCCTGGTGGGTGGGTGGGTAGGTAGCCTGGTGGGTGGGTAACTAGCCCGGTAGGTAGGTAGGTAGGTAGGTAGGTAGGTAGCCTGGTGGGTGGGTGGGTGGGTAGGTAGGTAGGTAGCCTGGTGGGTGGGTGGGTGGGTAGGTAGGTAGCCTGGTGGGTGGGTTGGTAACTAGCCCGGTAGGTAGCCGGGTGGGTGGTTAGGTAGGTAGCCTGGTGGGTGGGTAGGTAGCCTGGTGGGTGGTTAGGTAGGTAGCCGGGTGGGTGGTTAGGTAGGTATCCGGGTGGGTGGTTAGGTAGGTAGCCTGGTGGGTGGTTGGGTGGGTAGCCGGGTGGGTGGGTAGGTAGCCTGGTAGGTGGGTTGGTAACTAGCCCGGTAGGTAGCCGGGTGGGTGGTTAGGTAGGTAGCCGGGTGGGTGGGTGGTTAGGTAGGTAGCCGGGTGGGTGGTTAGGTAGGTAGCCAGGTGGGTGGTTAGGTAGGTAGCCGGGTGGGTAGGTAGGTGGGTAGGTAGGTAGGTAGCCAGGTGGGTGGGTGGGTAGGTAGCCGGGTGGGTGGTTAGGTAGTCGGGTGGGTGGTTAGGTAGGAAGCCTGGTGGGTGGGTAGGTAGCCGGGTGGGTAGGTAGGTAGGAAGCCTGGTGGGTGGTTAGGTAGTCGGGTGGGTAGGTAGGAAGCCTGGAGGGTGGGTAGGTAGGTAGCCGGGTGGGTAGGTGGTTAGGTAGCCGGGTGGGTAGCTATCCGGGTGGGGGGCCCGACTCCTATCCTCCCTCCCTCCCTTCCTCACCTCAGGGGGCCCCCCTCCCGATATGCGCGGCGGGAGAGCGAGCGGCAAATGCAGGAAGTCTTCAGGGCTCTCCAGGCAGACGCTAGAGGCCCAGCCGCTTAGTCTCCAATATGTCTCCAACTGGAGACATATCGGAGACCAAGCGGCTGAGCCCTCTAGCGGATGCCTGGAGAGCCCTGAAGACTTCCTGCATTTGCCGCTCGCTCGCTCGCTCTCCCGCTGCGCATATCGGGAGGGGGGGCCCCCCGAGGTGAGGGAGGGAGGGAGGATAGGAGTCGGGGGGCCCCCCGGGGGAATAAAATAATAAAAAAAATATATAAAAAAAAAATACTTAATGGGCCCCTGAAGGAAACGGAACTTCAGGGGCCCTCGTGCGGCGGCACGGCCTGCACGGCCGTATGTCCGCCACTGCATGGAACAATCTCACCCCACGCATACTGGCAGGAAGGTCAATGGCATAAGTAACATTGTTGATTTTCTTGGTTACTGGGAAAGGACCCACAAATCTGGGTCCAAACTTGGGCGAAGGCTGTTTTAAAGTCAAATGACGAGTGGACACCCAGACCAAGTCTCCTGGGCGGAACTTCCACTCAATGGAACGTTTCTTGTCAGCTTGACCTGTCTGACTCTGAAAAGCCTTCTCTAGATTCTCCTTCACGATTCCCCAAATGTTCCTAAATGACTTTTGCCAAGCCTCCAAAGCTGGAAATGAAGTAGAAGCTACTGGCAGTGGGGAGAACTTAGGCAACTTTCCAGTTACCACCTGAAATGGAGAGAATCCAGAGGAAGAACTTTTCAAATTATTGTGTGCAAATTCTGCAAACGGCAAGAATTTGACCTAATCATTTTGCGCATCTGCAACATAACACCTTAGAAACTGTTCCAGTGACTGATTAACCAGCTGGGCGGTATGGACGAGCTCAGCTCGTCCATCACCGCCGGAGGCTGCCGCTCAGGCCCTGCTGGGCCGATTTTCATGAAATAAAGAGCAGCACACGCAGCCGGCACTTTGCCAGCCGCGTGTGCTGCCCGATCGCCGCCGCTCTGCGGCGAACCGCCGCGAGCAGCGGCGAAAGAGGGTCCCCCCAGCCGCCTGAGCCCAGCGTAGCCGGAACAAAAAGTTCCGGCCAGCGCTAAGGGCTGGATCGGAGGCGGCAGACGTCAGGACGTCGGCTGACGTCCATGACGTCACTCCGCTCGTCGCTATGGCGACGATGTAAGCAAAACAAGGAAGGCCGCTCATTGCGGCCTTCCTTGTTTATTCTGGGCGCCGGAGGCGATCGGAAGAACGCCTCCGGAGCGCCCTCTAGTGGGCTTTCATGCAGCCAACTTTCAGTTGGCTGCATGAAATAGTTTTTTTTTTATTTAAAAAAAACCCTCCCGCAGCCACCCTGGCGATTTAATCAGAACGCCAGGGTGGTTAATTCTCTCGGTCTGACCATTGGTCTGTGGGTGGTAGCCCGACGAAAATGACAGTTCCATGCCCAATTGATGACAGAATGCCCTCCAAAATTTAGAAACAAATTGGACTCCTCGATCTGACACTATATTTTCCGGAATGCCATGTAGCCGGAAAATGTGCATGATGAAAAGATCGGCCAACTCCTGGGCCGAGGGGAGTCCTTTCAGGGGCACGGAATGGGCCATTTTACTGAATCTGTCGATAACCACCCAAATGACCGACATGCCTTCAGACCTCGGGAGCTCACCCACAAAATCCATGGACAAGTGGGTCCATGGTTCATTCGGGGTGGGCAAAGGCTGCAATGTTCCCACAGGTGCCAGACGGGAGGGTTTACTTTTTGAACATACTGCACATTCTCTCACATACTCCTTGCAGTCAGTTGCCAAAGAAGGCCACCAAGCACACCTAGCAACAAGGTCCTGTGTTCTAGAGGCCCCAGGATGTCCAGCAATTTTGTGGGAGTGGAACATCTCGAAAATCTGGAGACGAAACGGCAATGGTACAAACATGACCCCTTCAGGTTTTCCCTCAGGGACATCCTGCTGGAAGGGACTTAAAGTATCCATCCAGTTCTTCCAGGTCTCTGTGGCAGCCAATACCACTTTCTGTGGGATAATAGTCTCTGGGTCTGAGGACTGTGCTGTCTCTGGCTCAAAGCATCTGGATAAAGCATCTGCTTTAATGTTTTTACTACCCGGAGTATACGTAATTACAAATCTGAATCTCGAGAAAAATAGTGACCACCGAGCCTGACGGGGACTCAATCTCTTAGCCCCCTCAATGTATTCCAAATTTTTGTGATCAGTGTAAACTGTAATCGTATGCTCTGCTCCTTCTAGCCAATGACGCCATTCCTCAAAGGCCAATTTAATGGCCAGGAGCTCCCTGTTGCCTATATCGTAGTTTTTCTCTGCTGGTGAAAATCTACGCGAAAAATAGGCACACGGGTGTAATCTTCCCTGCAAGTTGCAACCCAGAACGCTGAGACAGCACAGCCCCCACCCCGACCTCTGAGGCATCCGCCTCTACGATAAAGGGATAGGAGGTGTCGACGTGTCTCAAAATAGGTGCAGAACAAAACAATTCTTTCAGAGTGGAGAAAGCAGCCAGAGCTTCGGGGGACCAGTGGTTGGTATCTGCCCCTTTCTTTGTGAGACTGGTGAGGGGTGCAATGACTGTGGAGTACCCCTTTATGAACCTTCTATAGTAATTTGCGAACCCTAAGAATCTCTGGAGAGCCTTCAGTCCCACTGGCTGAGGCCACTCCAAAACAGCAGAGACTTTGGCAGGGTCCATAGAAAGGCCCGAGGTAGAAATTATATACCCCAGAAAGGCGACAGATGTTACCTCAAAAATGCATTTCTCCAACTTAGCATAAAGCATGTTTTGTCTTAGCTTGTGCAACACAAATCTGACATGAGCCCTGTGCTCTGTGAGGTTAGCTGAGAAGATTAGTATATCATCTAGATATACCAGGACAAATTTACCCAAAACCTCCCTGAACACCTCATTGATGAGTTCCTGAAAGACGGCCGGAGCGTTACACAACCCGAAGGGCATCATCGGGTACTCGTAATGCCCATCGGGTGTGTTAAAGGCCGTCTTCCACTCATCGCCCTCTCTGATCCGTACCAGGTTGTATGCACCCCGCAAATCCAATTTTGAGAAAATCTTAACATTGGTGACCTGAGTAAATAAATCGTCTATCAAAGGTAATGGATAGCGATTTTTTACTGTGATTTTATTCAGACCCCGATAATCAATGCATGGTCGAAGGCCTCCGTCTTTTTTCTTTACAAAAAAGAAACCTGCTCCAGCAGGTGACCGGGAAGGGCGAATGAACCCTTTAGCTAAGTTTTCGCGGATAAATTCCTGCATGGCCAATTTCTCTGGCCCAGATAAATTATAGAGGTGACCTCTAGGGGGCATACAACCAGACCGGAGATCGATGGGACAATCGAAAGGGCGATGTGGAGGAAGTTTATCGGCTGATCTAGGACAAAACACGTCTGAGAATTCAGAATACTGATCTGGTACTCCCTCCATGTGAATCTTGGTCTGGCCCAAGGTTACTTTCGCTAAACAATGATGAAAGCAATGGGACGACCAGCTCGTTAGCTGACCAGTGGCCCAATTTATCTGAGGGGAGTGAAGTTGTAACCAATGCATGCCAAGAATGATCGTGGAGGTTGTCATGTGTAACACAAAAAAAAACAAATTTTCCTTATGCAGCACCCCGATAGCGACTCCCACCTCAGGGGTCTGTGACAGAGGACTGTTACCCTGCAGAGGGGAATCATCTACTGCCGTAACTTGAATAGGAGGTTTTACCGAGGTGAGCGAAATACCCAATCTTTTAGCAAATTCGTAATCCATAAAATTAGCCGCTGAGCCTGAGTCAATGAAGGCTTCAGTGACTTCAGACTTATCTTCCCATGAAATAGTACAAGGAAGAAGCAAACGTTTATCATCTAGGGGTAAAAATTGCACGCCTAGGGTCTTACCCCCAACTACTCCTAGGCAGTAGCGTTTCCCGATTTCTTAGGGCAATTCTGTACTCTTCGACCCACCTCTGCACAATAAAGACAAAGCTGCTCTGCTATCCTGCGTTTCCGCTCCACTTGAGACAATTTTGACCGACCAATCTGCATTGGTTCAGGTGGAGGCGAAACGGGAGGAGGTGGAGTCACAGGGGGCGCAGCGTGGGATACCATTCTCGCAAAGTTCCTACCCCGGGTCTGTCTCTGATAGCGCAGCCGGGGATCTATTCTGATGGCCGATGAAATGGCCTCATCGATGGACTTAGGTTCAGGCTGACTTAACATAAGATCGGAGACCTCATCTGACAACCCTGATAAGAAACAATCTAAAAGGGCAAAGGTATCCCACCTGGCTGATACTGACCACCTCCTAAATTCAGCAGCATACTCTTCAACCGGACTCTTGCCTTGACGTAACAGTTTGAGCTTCCGTTCAGAAGTCAAGGCAATGTCTGGATCATCGTAAATTATAGCCATGGCTTTAAAAAATTCCTCTACAGAGGTTAGGGCCAAGTCTCCGTCGGGCAGACTGTACGCCCAAGTCTGAGAATCACCTGATAACAAAGTTTTAATAAATGTAACCCTTTGGGCCATAGTTCCTGAAGAATTAGGTCTCAATTCAAAGTATGATAACACTCTACTCCTAAAATTTCGGAAGTCAGATCTGTGACCGGAAAATTTTTCAGGTACAGGCATTCGTATGTCTGTGCTAGGAGGAGATCGCACTTCATCCACAGCCGTCTGGAGGGTTTGTATAGACCCGGACAATGCGTTAATTAGCGCCCGATGACTACCCAGCACTTGGTTGATGTTATCCACCGAAGTGGTAAGTGTGCCCAGACGGCCGGTGAGAGCGTCCATTTGCATTTTTTGGTCTGCCGTTCTGTAACGATCGGTGTAACACAGAGAGGATCTGATTACCGGTGATCTGCAGTATCACCAAGAATACAGATATATACCAGATTATTGATGATCTGCAGTATCACCGATAATCAGATATATCTCTAACCTCTGGACGCCTGAGTAATATGAGTGTTTGGTGCAACAGTAATACTTTGAGGAGAGCCCCCGTATAGAGGGTGCAAGGCAGTAAGAGATACTGCCCAAAGAACAGGCTCCTTCCAATGGCCTGAGGCTCCCCAAGGGGAGGAGTCAGGCTGAGAGTGGGAAAGACCAGGGTGTGAGTGATACCAATGGTGAAGTGTCACTGACAGATCTGTGAACTATCTCTAAACAGAGGAGATAGTTCTCGAGGTCGGACAAGCCAGGTCGGCAACAGACAGACAGATCAGATACAGAGGAAAGAGACTGATACGGAATCCTAAGGCAAGCAAGGTTTGGCAACGGAGTATCAGATATAGCGAAGTACCAAATCAGAGATCAGAAGAGAGGTCAGGAAAGCAGAAGGTCATAACAAATAATCAACAATTGTCTAGTCTTAAGGTGTGAGCTCCTTGATCATCAACACCCTGGAACTAATCTGAAGTTATAACAGGATGGTAAAGCTAATTCCTAGTCTTGGGTGTGAGCTCCATAGTCATCAACACCCTGGAACTAGTCTGAAGAATAACACAGATAATATACAGTATTCCTAATCTGGGGTGTGAGGTCCGTGATCATCAACACCCTGGAACTGGTCTAGAGAATAACACAAATGATATACAGAATTCCTAATCTGGGGTGTGAGGTCCTTGGTCATCAACACCCAGGAACTGGTCTAGAGAATAACATAGAATCTGACAAAAAGGTCTGAGTGCTTCCACGTAGTGATCGCAACGGCAGACAACCAGAGAATGACCAGCACCCAGTGTATATAGCAAGGCGCTCTCCAGCGCCTCCCCTAAGTGCTGGACCAATGGGAAGTGGTGGAATTGTCAGCTGACCGGCCTGGTCAGCTGACTCCCTTCTGGCTGTCATAAAAGCTCTGTCTCTCAGCGCGCACGCGCGTCCTTCTGAACCTGTGTGGACTATCAGTTCCGGCCACACCAGACCTGTGCTGTAAACCATCCGCTGTGCTGGGCGCGGAACCAGCCGCACCGCTATCAGAGCATGCGGCGGTTCCTCCGCGTTCAGCCATACTGCCAGATGTAGGCCTATGCGAGCAAACCGCCGCGTCGGACGCGGAATCTGCCGCCTTGTTCTCAGGACATGCGGCGGTTTCTCCGCGTTCAGTCATGCTAGCAGATGCAGGCCCACGCGCGCAACTTGCCGTGTTGGACGCGGAATCAGCCGCCTTGCTCTGAGCACCCGCGGCGGCTTTTCCGCATTTCCTCACACCGAGTTGATAACAAAATGGAGCCGGTTATTAACAAAATCTGATAATGATAAACATCGTTATCAAGTTTTGTTAACGATAAATACTGTTGTAAAAACAGACGAGAAATAATAACGAAAATATATTAACGTTAAATATAATTATGTAATTCAACAATATAGCTTACTCAACCCTACCCTTACAAAGAACCCTCCCCTGGTGGTGCCTAAAACTAACCACTCACCTGTTGGCGCCTAACCCTAACCACCCCCCAGTAGCGCCTAATCCTAACCACCCCCCCGGTAGTGCCTAACCCCCCCATGGTGACGCCTAACCCAAACCACTCCCCTGGTGGTGCTTAACCTTAACCACCACCCCTGGTGTTGCCTAGAACTAACTGCCGCCAGGTGGTGCTTAACCCTAACCACTCCCTCTGCAGAAACACCCTTTCACACATAGTAATGATAATATATTTGATAACGTAAAATTTGTAATATAAACAAAATAATATGACAAAAACTATAATGTTGCATGCTTCTAAAACGATAACATACTTAAAAAAACAGTAATGTTCTAATGTTAACGATATTTTTTCTGCATTTTTCGCCATATTAACGATAATTGCATTTAACTATATGGTGGCGCCCTTTTTGTCCACCCTCAGCCGGTGCCCTTTTTTCCTGCTACCAAATACCTGTAATATCTAGAATTGTATTACTATGCTTAATACAATAAATAATGTTTTTTGTTATAGACGGTATTTTGCCGTTTCATTTCCGTTTATTCAACATATTTAACACTTGATTTTCCTTTATAAGTTAGAAACGAAAAATATTGTTTTAGATAAAAACTTGTATTTTCGGCTATATCCCGCGCCTTTTTTTCCAGGCCTTTTAGTTTTCTCTATTTTCACGATCGAAATCGAGGCCGCGGCAATTTCAATCGAAAATGGCGAAAACTAAAAGGCGTAGTTTATATACCATTGGAAAGAGGAGAAAGAGAGCTTTAAAATGATATGCACCTTCCCATAGTTTCTGCACTGCTCGGAGTCCCTTTAACTTTTCTTATCGATTTCCATTCATTTCTATGAGATATCAACCAGAAAAACGATCAAAAATAATATCGGACATGGCGGAAATTATCTATCAAACTATCGATCTAGCACAAAATTGTATGGTGTGTGCCTAACATAATATGTGTCCTAGATTTAGAAAAAGGTCAATAGTTCATGTATTTTATCTCTCTCTGCTCTCAGAAGTTATGTTCTGCCAGGAAAACTTTTATGGCTGTAATTAGCTTATCAGTTATGTTTACTATATTCCCGACAAGGTACCGTCAAGACAGAAGCTGTCACTTCCATGTACAGTGCAAAACATATTAATAACCAGGCTGTTTTATTTGCATTCTTTTGATGCCTGAAAGAGTTAAAGAGACACTGAAGCGGTAAAAAAATTATGATATTAAAATACGATATTCCCAAGCATAACTTCTTGTTTTATGGCCAACTGCAGTCCTACGTCCGAGATGAGGGAGGTAAATCTCCATTGATATATATTTTAAATGATTTCGACAGGTTCATATCCCCACACACAAACAAACTGTCTCTTTCAACATTACAATCCAGTTTACAACAAATTCGAATCACAAATAGAGCTTTTCATAATCTGTCTCGCTGGTCGAGGGACATTCCGGGGGAGGAAATTGAAAAAAAAATTATGGAAGGGTATCGTATGTCGTATAAATTAATCCTAGGAGAAAACTGAAGAAAATCGCAGCTCAAACTTATACATAGGGCCAAATATGCATTTAATATAAAATATAAAAATCCTCCTGCTCACTATTCTCCAGTTTGCCCAAAATGTGCCCTTCCAGAGGCAGATTTATTTCACTGTCTGTGGACTTGTCCAGTGATCTCGGTCTTCTGGACTAAAGTAACAAACTACATCGACACTATTAGCAAAATCAAGCCAGAAATTGATCCCTTACTGATGTTATTTCATTATACTTCACCGAAAAATCCTTCCTCGGGGGGTCCCTCGACGGCGGATATTAACATGTCCAGATTAGCACACTTAATGGTAATGGCCGCCCGCAAAGTAATCTTTAATAAATGGATCTTTTCTGGTGTCCCAATAGTGTGGGATGTTAGAGAAGAACTTATTCATCTTTTTAGAATGGACAGATTGGAGGCCTTGCTACATAAGGACAAAAAAACAAAAAAATTCTTTAAAACCTGGAGACCGTTTATTACAAAGACCTTTTCTAAAAGAGAAATAATTGAGGTGGTATTACCTTTCAAAGATACAAAATGGTATTTAACAGAACATTTGTCTGGCACATTAGGAAAGCTAAAGGTGACATAGGTGTTTATCTTATAAAAGTTTGGGACCAGAGACGACGAGGAAGGGTGGGAGGGCCGGGGGGAGAGGGGGGAGGGAAAGGGGTTAAAGAGGTTTTGCCCAATAAGGGCATATTTGTCGGACTAAGGTGGAGTCTTAACAAATGTTTAACTGAGCCTTAATCTGGTAATATATTTAAAAGATAAGGAAGTAATTCCATATTTTATCTGACTTTGATATAACACCTTGTAATTGTGTAAATTTTATGTGTCTGTTGGACAAAGTGAAAACCAAATAAAAATTTGTTTAAAAATAAAAAAATTATGATATTATGATTTGTATGTGTAGTACAGCTAAGAAATAAAACATTAAGATCAGATACATCAGTCTAATTGTTTCCAGTACAGGAATATTTAAGAAACTCCAGTTGTTATCTCTATACAAAAAAGTCGTGGAGAGGGCTGTTTTCTGACTTTTATTATCTCAACTCTTAGGTAATTTTTTACTTTTCCTCTGCCAGAGGAGAGGTCATTAGTTCACAGACTGCTCTGAAAGAATCATTTTAAATGCTGAGTGTTGTGTAATCTGCACATATTATAGAATGATGCAATGTTAGAAAAAACACTATATACCTGAAAATAAAAAGTATGAGAATATTTTCTTTGCTGCTAATCTTCTAGTAATTATTCATAGTACACAACCAATTCATTATATCATATATTTTTTTTCGCTTCAGTGTCTCTTTAAGTCAACACCAGCAAACAAGGGCTAAAATAAATAGAAACTTTTTAACTTTTATTTACAATTGTTTTATGAAAAATGCCTGTAAAGCATACCTGAGGCAGCGTGACATGAAGACATAAACATGTATATGTACAGTGCAATGCATATTAATAACCAGGCTGTTTAGTTACTTTATTTTTCTGCCTGAAAGGGTTAATACACATGTTTATCTCCTCGTGTCATCTCAGGTACACTTTAAAGGCATTTTATGTATAAGATGTAAAACTATCACCTAGGAGAAAACCCAGGGCCTATAATATGCAATTAACTTTTTCTCCTGAGTTTAATCCTAGGAGATTATTTTGAATAACTGTTTAGCATTCTGAAAAAGTACCAAAAAAGAAGCTGAAAAGGTTCTATCAAAAGTATATTCTTACTTGCTGGAGATTTAGACCCAGTGCACACCGAGCGGTTTTGGGTGCAATCCGCTGGCCGCATCCGCCTGTAAAACCGCTTGGCTAATGTATTTCAATGGGATGGTGCACACCAGCGGTTTGAGGTTTGCAGGAGCGTTTCTGCCTCAATGTAAAGGATAGGAAAAATGCAAACCGCTCTGGAAAACGCTAGATTAGAGCGGTTTTCCAGGCGTTTTTGTTACAGAAGCTGTGCAGTAACAGCTTTACTATAACAATATGTGTAATCTGCTACCCAAAAACGCACCCAAAACCACTAGGTATGTTTAGAAAACGACTCTAAGGCCTCTTGCAGACTGCATGCATTTCTGATTCCGATTCCGCTTTTTAATCGGTTTTTACTTCCGATTACGATTCATTCAGATTTTTAATCTATACTGCATGCTGCGTTTTTTGATCTGTTTTTCTGTTGTATTTATTCTGGGAAAATCGGAATTGGAATCAGAATCAAAAAACGGATTTACAGTGTGCAGGGAGCCTAAACATGCCTAGAATCACTCTGAAATCCGCTCCAAAAACCGCTGGCGTTTTGTGG